>NC_068277.1:62709099-63021599 GCF_025860055.1 Xyrauchen texanus | reverse complement strand
AGGCTTCACGCTATTGTCCGCAGCATCCATGCACAACTCACCACACGCCCCACCGAGAGCGAGAACCACATTATAGCGACCACGAGGAGGTTACCCCATGTGACTCTACCCTCCCTAGCAACGGGCCAATTTGGTTGTTTAGGAGACCTGGCTGGAGTCAATCATGTTGCATTCTTTAACTAAAGGATGTGCTTTTGAAGCTTGAAGAGGCGTTCACCATAAACTGTCATTGTATGACATCACTGAGCACATCAGTTTTTCACAATTTCTCCCTTTGTGTAAAGACAAATTAATAAGTAATATAGGGTTATAACCACACAGGGGTGAGTAAACTGTGACTGTATTTTCATTTTTGGTTGAACTATGGAGTGTGGATTTGATGTTTGGTGTCCACATATTTTTCTCCATATTTTGTTCTTCACGATTTTCAACAAAACGTTTTTACATGAAGGAATTTTATTTCTTTATGCTATTACAAATTATTCAACTGCATGTAAATGTAGTCACTAGCTGTGTCCCAAATAACGCACTATACACTAAGCACTCAGACATCTAGTGGATGAATTTCAAATGGAACAGTAACTACAGAGAAGCACTTGCTGTTTTTCAGCTGATGGAAATTATGTTTCAATCTCACTTCAAACTCATGTGATGTGTTTCCGTTAACTTTAGTGTGTTAGTCAAGTTCAGTTTAGCACTTTTACTTCTTATAATGTATATATTCACACAGAGTGGGGTTATGGATGGCAAAGCATTCAACTCACATTTGTAAGGTGCTGTATTCACTGAAGTTTCGCTTGTTGCTACATTCTCCACTATTTACAATTGTTTTGTCAGACCAGCATTGCAGCAAGCTAACTCCATCCCTTCCACTACATAACCCGCGAGTGCTAATTTCATGAAGTGTCCAAATTTCCACAATAAGTTTTGATGGATGAAGTAGTACATCATCCGAGAACTGATGTAAATTTGCCACTGACAATTGTCACATGCAAATGAGTTTTGCAGCAAATTGTCCATTGTTGTCAAAGATTTGCCGGAGGTTCACCACTACTGGCGAAGAGCTACAAACTTCTGGCAAACATTTGCACCGAATCACAAGCTAATTTACATGTAAAAGTAATGAGTGACAAATTTGCTGCATGTTTGCAGCTTCTTTAGATTGTTTGTAAGGGATAGTAATGTGTTTTGCATGATGTTAATGGAGTGTTCTCAACATAACATCCATTCAATGTCATCAGTATTTGACGAAAACTGAATGGTTTTATTTTCACAGATTTCATAGGGCCCTATATGTTAACATGCAGGGATGACTCTGTACATGAATGCACATGCCCTTTACATTTACAAAAGAATCCTTTTTTATTGACGGCTTTTATATTTTGGTTATTATTATGTTTTTTTTAAGATGGGAAAATTAAACAAGTTTCTGTTCCCCTCACTTCGACGTTGTGTCGAAGAAGCGACACTAGGGGTCTCTCTTGAGAGCCATTTGCATCTCTGATCTATGAGAAAAGGCCAATGAGAAATTGGCAGACAGAATTTGCATGTCCCGCCCCCGGACATATGGTTATAAAGGGAGGGAAATGCGTCTGTTTCATTCAGAAATTTTCTTCAGAGCCGTTCGGTTGTGTATGCAGCGAGCTGCGAGTCACACACTGTTCCTCCTATCTCTGAGCGATTGCTGTTGGATCTACGGCGCATGTCAGCAGCTTTCTCCTTCTATGCACAGCAGTGCAGCTTTGCCCCTGGGCGCTTCGTCAGCGCAGTTAAAAGAGTTTATTTCTCAAAAAGAGTTATTTTCTCTAAAAGAGAAAAATACACAGCAACGTTGAATGTCCTTTTCAGGACGCGTCTTTATAAAGATGCCTTTCTGCCCCTGTGTAGTTCCTGGATGAGGTAGAGTGCTCTCCGCTCCTGACAGTCACAGGCGCTGCCTTGTGTGTCTGGGCAGCAATCACACCGAGGCAGCTTTTGTGGATGGTTCGTGTTCTCACTGTGAGAATCTTACCATGGCAAAGTTGTGGTCGTGGCTTTGCTTACTAAGAAGGAACGCCACTCCAGCCGCCCCCCGCGTCGCTCCTTCTTCCCACGGGATTGAGGACGACCTGGCTGGCGATGGAGGCGATTTGGGGATGGCAGCGGGCTCAATTTCGCCGGGTATGTCCCCGCAAACCACCCGCCCCCAGACACGCTTGTTGACTTCCATCCGGGCTTGAGGGAACTGCGGCTCGCCTCACGGCCAGCCTGCCTATCCTCTTGAGCCCCCCGAGCCAGATGAGCTCGCCGCTGCCTCGGAGAGTGGTCTGGCATCTGACGCGGATGACTCGACGGGGCTGCCGCCTTCGGGCCAACACGCCCAATCTGAGGCTGATGCCCAGATGTCCGCCATGCTTGCCCGGAACGCCGTCTGGAACCCTCTGTCCTCCCAACAGCCTTCGCGGCTGGATGATTGGTTCCTCGGGTCTGCGCGCTACTCACAGCAGCCCCGGTTCCTTTCTTCCAGGAAATGCATGATGAGCTGACGAGTTCATGGAGGACACCCTTCTCCACCCGTCACCGTGCCTCTCGCTCGTCCGCTCTCACTACCACGGGTACACAGCGGTCCCCCAGATGGACAGAACGGTTGCTATTAACCTGTGCTCCCCTCCAAGGCCTGTAGGATGACGTCTTCACTGACCTCCTAAGCCTACAGCGCCACTGGACAGGCCACTTCTGCCCAGCATGCAATGACCCTCCTGCAAGTCCACCAGGCCAAGGCACTAAAAGATCTGCACTTGGGTAGTCCTGATCCCAAAGTGCTGCAGGAACTGCGCTCAGTGACCGACCTCTCCCTTAGAGCCACGAAGGTCACAGCGCGATCACTTTGGCAGGTGATGGCCACTCTCGTGGTTCAGGGACGTCATCTGTGGCTGAACATGGTCGAGATGCTCAAAGTGGACAAAACACGCTTCCTCGAAGCACCAGTTCGGCCTTTTCGGCAACACCGTCGAGGACTTCGCCCAGCAGTTCTCAGCGCTGAAAAAGCAGACGGAGGCCATATCTCACATCATGCCCTGTCGCACCTCCAGCGAAGGCCATGCCCCGTCTGCCCGCTGAGGGCGCCCTCCTGCAGCGCCCAAAAAACGTACAGCTCAGCCTCAACCCGGGACCAGCTCTCAGCATTCCTGAGACGGACGACCCAGGGACCAAGACTTTTGCTCCGGAGCTGGTAAACAGACCACTTTGTCCCCCACTTTGGTGGAGGGCCGTTAGGAGAATCTTCAGTTAAGCTTATTTACTTTGCCGCACCCCCTTCGGGCTACGGTACCCACATTCTCAATAAAAGAGCTATTTCCTTTGTGGTGACAGCCCCTCCCTGGCAAATCCCCCTGAGGAAGGGCCTTCTTTCTCAGAGCTGGGGCACGCTCTGGCATCCGCAACCAGACCTCTGGAACCTTCACGTCTGGCCCCTGGACAGGATGTGAAAGATCTAGCTGATCTACCACCTGCTATCGTAGTCACGATCAACCAAGCCAGAGCTCCCTCTACCAGGAAACTTTACGCCCTGAAGTGGCGCTTGTTCACAAATTGGTGTTCTTACCGGGCTGAAGACCCACAGATCACTGATCCACACTGGGCAGGGGCACCTCCCTAGCAGACATATGCAGAACAGTGGGTTGGGCAACACCCAATACCTTTGCATGATTTTACAATCTCAGGGTCGAGTCGGTTTCGTCCCGTGTGGTCCGAGCCGGTAGAACTCGGTAAACGCTGACAAACTGACTGGGTGGACCGCTTGCACCTAGCATCCTTTCCCTCCGCTGAGGTAATACCATGTGCTTTTACCCCAGGAGATCCCACGAACTCGGCTCCCAGGATGACTCCTCCCTAGCCCTCTGGTCCGCAAATTCAGCGGATTGCCCTGCACTGGAATAGGTGCTCCACAGGACAGGCTCCCATGTGGACAAGAACCAGAAGGCTTTGACGATTTTATGGGGCGTTGGGAAAGGGTACATGCAGCCTGGCACAGACGGTCACTTGGCACGTAAAATACCTGCCCGCTCCTGTGTCAGCAGTACATATACACGGCTCAGTGCATGGCGTGATTTAAATTGGACCCCTAATGTCGCTTCTTCGACATAACGTTGAAGTGAGCGACAGACGTCTAGGTTATGGATGGAGGGAACGAGACGTTGTGTCCTCCCAGCCATGTCGCTGGACCGAGCCACTGTTGCGGCCGAACCGCATTGTCGGCTCCTCAGATAAATCCCGAATGAAACAGATGCATTTCCCTCCCTTTATACCCGTATGTCCGGGGGCGGGACATGCAAATTCTGTCTGCCAATTTCTCATTGGCCTTTTCAAATAGATCAGAGATGCATCCTAGCTCAGAAACTGATTGTGTGGAGCAGTGCACACTTATTCATTTTGCAAGCCACATGTCCCAGTAAAACTGTGTCTAATTAACTCTATTGTCAAAAAACTGAATATTTTAACGTATACTTTATATAAATAAGATAAATGATGACTAACCAATTTCTTGCAACTTCTTTGAGACAACGTATTAAATAAATGTATTTATGATTATATTGTAACGTTTGTTTTGACGTACGATGTACAAGGGATTTTGACAAAATTGAACGATTAATTTGTTAACTATTTTAATCGATTCTCATGGTGTGTGCGTGTGTGTGTGTGTGTGTGTGTGAAGTTTTTGATCAGAGCTAAAAATTACTTATTGTGTTTTTTTTAATTTTTTTTATCAATGTCCTTTTGAGTAACAGTTGCTGAATAAATTAGCTTAGTGTCCTCAAATCATCAGTCTCACAGTATTGCATTTGAAAACTGCAACAAAAATAAAACAAAAAACAGTTATAGTATCTGTGATTAGTCCCGGTACTCATACTTGGTCACTAAAAAATGGTTTCTGGACATCCCTAGATGTAAGTTTCAATACAATACCAATAGACATTCTCACACAAAATATATCAGTGTAGAAAAGAGGATAAAGTTTACTTCTGCTCATGTCAATCATGATATCTCACATTCATTAAAATACTGAGCTGAAACCGCTAACTCGTTCTCTAATTCACTGTTCACTACATAGTAAATAGTGTCACTTCCAGAATGATGAAATAACTAGTTGAAATACAATCTGACCATTCAGATGCATTTTCTAAAATTTGAACTGAATTGGACTTCAAACCATATATGGATGTGGTCTGGAACTAAAAAGATTTCTTGAAGAGTTTTTTTTGTTTTTCAGACTACGTGGATTTTATTTGATGTAGCAAAAACTTTAACCCTGACTCTAACCCTAACTAACCCTGACTCTAACCCTAACCAACCCTGACTCTAACCCTAACCAACCGTCACAACCCTAACTAACCCTTACTCTAACCCTAACCAACCCTAACTAACCTAACCCTGAATTTTTTTCTCCTGTATGAACGAAGCCTCAGACTCAGATTCTTTTCAAGCAGAAAATGCACATCCCCTTGCAGTGCTCGACATGATCCGGATGGAATTGTGTGGAAAATAGTACAGGAAAGGAAGCGCAGGTCATTTGTAACGGTTACAGTCTGAATTTGCCCTTTCTGCACCATCAAGAAATAAGCGGAGAGATATCTGTGCATCAAATCTTATGACAGCAATCCCTCAGCCGTCCCCCACAATCCATTGTTTTCAATTGTCTCATCTGGCGTCCATATAGCGAGAATGACTTGCCTGCTGGGCGCGAGTGGTGCGGCAAATTGAAAGTGTAATTTCTAACAATATGGGACCCAGCGGTTGGGAGAGCGATTGCCTCGACAATTCAACTCTTTGCCTCTCTTTCTCTGGTCTATGAATGCAAAGCAAAGAGCAGAATGGAAGCTTGCTTCCAAATAAATAAGATGACTCTAATGGACGGGTAAATGACTTTGGCCTGGGGTTACTACGGAATCACTGTGTAAAGCCCATTTGGACTGGTAGTACTCGCCATCCGTTTGCTCTTCTCTGAGTTCCTGCTGTGCCGTATCACCCTCCAGAAATTAATTGGAAAATGAAGCGATGCAACAAAATGTTAGTTTTACCGACAGCACTGATTGACATTCTGCAAGTGTCTTGGGGATTTCTGGACTCTATTTCCGCTGGGGTTTTTACAGCTTTTGGCATGACAATAACGAGACCTCTGGAACCATGCAGGGATTGCTTTATGGCCGTTTGGGCACTTTTGGCCCTGTGGAGTTTTAGAAAATAAACTCACTTTTAACACATTTCTTTTCACAGTCTCCCTAGTTTATATAATTTGTCCTTTAATAATGTACAACAGTGGGTGTATATTAGCATCATATGACAATTGTGTCATTTAAAAAAAAATTCTTACACTAAAAAAGTCAAATATTTACACCAAAGTGTCTTTTCCAACACACATCATATAAAGCTTTGGACCTAAAATAACGTCTCATTTTTTTGCTACTTAAGGGTAATTTCAAAGCTAGTATGTTAAGTACCCCCAATCACAAAACACATTTAGCATGTTTGGAAATGACAAACACAGTGACAAACGTTTGTTACATAGGTATTTCAAAGTCACTCTGTGCCATATTTAACTTTACCCAAGCTAAACTTAAAAATTTCAAAATGTGTTCATTTTTGGTGTTAAAATACTTTCTCTGATCCAAGCTTAATATGCAACTACTGTACACTAGGTTACATTTCTCTAAACTGTAAACACTGTAAATCCGTTTTGTTTTTAGCAAATGTCCAGCCTGACACTAGGGCTGCAACTAACGATTGTTTTGATAATTGATTAATTTAATGATTATTAGATCAATTATTCGACTATTCTGCAATTATTGCAACGATTAATCATTAGCTCTTATCCGATTAAATCATCTTTTAAATTATTTCTAAATGACATTTACTGAATTAAAGGAAAAAATACTTTTATAAAGTTTAATTTAGTAAAGAAATTCACTGCAAAAAAATCCTATTGTTATCAAGTGTTTTTTGTCTTGTTTTCCATATAAAAATGTCCAAAAATCCTTAAAACAAGAAATATTTACTTGAGAAGCAACATATAAGATATTTAGACTTTAAGAGAATGTATCTTTTAATTGGTTATACTTCTGCAAGTGCTGTAAAGACAAAATATACTTATATTCAAGATTTATTCTCTAAAAGCAAATCTAAATATCTTATATGCTGCCTCTCAGGTGAATGCATCTTTTTTAAAGGATTTTTAGATATCTTAAAATATTTGTATTTTTAATATTATAAAGTAAATGTACATTGTTTTAAATGAGTTTTAGATATTTATACAAGCCAATACAAAGTCAGATCAGAAATGTATTTTGTTCCCGTGTATAATGGGGCGAAGACTATATTATACACGAGAAGACTATAAATATAACCGCATTAAAGATGTAACGTATTTAATATAACCGCATTAAAGATGTAATGCATTAATATAACCGCATTAAAGATGTAACACATTAAATATAACCGCATTAAAGATGTAACGTATTTAATATAACCGCATTAAAGATGTAACGTATTTAATATAACCGCATTAAAGATGTAATGCATTAATATAACCGTATTAAAGATGTAACACATTTAATATAACCGCATTAAACATGTAACGCATTAAATATAACCGCATTAAAGATATAATGCATTAATATAACCGCATTAAAGATGTAACGCATTTAATATAACCGCATTAAACATGTAACGCATTAAATATAACTGCATTAAAGATGTAATGCATTAATATAACTGCATTAAAGATGTAACACATTAAATATAACCGCATTAAAGATGTAACACATTAAATATAACCGCATTAAAGATGTAACGCATTAAACATGTAACGCATTAATATAACCGCATTAAAGATGTAACACATTAAATATAACCGCATTAAAGATGTAACGCATTAATATAACTGCATTAAAGATGTAACACATTAAATATAACCGCATTAAAGATGTAACCCATTAAATATAACCGCATTAAACATGTAACACATTAAATATAACCGCATTAAAGATGTAACACATTAAATATAACCGCATTAAATATGTAACACATTAAATATAACCGCATTAAAGATGTAACCCATTAAATATAACCGCATTAAAGATGTAACACATTAATATAACCGCATTAAAGATGTAAGACATTAAATATAACCACATTAAAGATGTAACCCATTAAATATAACCGCATTAAACATGTAACCCATTAAATATAACCGCATTAAAGATGTAACCCATTAAATATAACCGCATTAAAGATGTAACACATTAATATAACCGCATTAAAGATGTAAGACATTAAATATAACCGCATTAAAGATGTAACACATTAAATATAACCACATTAAAGATGTAACCCATTAAATATAACCGCATTAAAGATGTAACACATTAATATAACCGCATTAAAGATGTAAGACATTAAATATAACCGCATTAAAGATGTAACCCATTAAATATAACCGCATTAAACATGTAACCCATTAAATATAACCGCATTAAAGATGTAACACATTAAATATAACCGCATTAAATATGTAACACATTAAATATAACCGCATTAAATATGTAACACATTAAATATAACCGCATTAAAGATGTAACCCATTAAATATAACCGCATTAAATATGTAACACATTAAATATAACCGCATTAAAGATGTAACGCATTAAACATGTAACGCATTAATATAACCGCATTAAAGATGTAACACATTAAATATAACCGCATTAAAGATGTAACGCATTAATATAACCGCATTAAAGATGTAACACATTAAATATAACCGCATTAAAGATGTAACCCATTAAATATAACCGCATTAAACATGTAACACATTAAATATAACCGCATTAAACATGTAACACATTAAATATAACTGCATTAAAGATGTAACACATTAAATATAACCGCATTAAACATGTAACGCATTAAATATAACCGCATTAAAGATGTAACACATTAAATATAACCGCATTAAAGATGTAACGCATTAAACATGTAACGCATTAATATAACCGCATTAAAGATGTAACACATTAAATATAACTGCATTAAAGATGTAACGCATTAATATAACTGCATTAAACATGTAACACATTAAATATAACCGCATTAAAGATGTAACCCATTAAATATAACCGCATTAAACATGTAACACATTAAATATAACCGCATTAAAGATGTAACACATTAAATATAACCGCATTAAACATGTAACACATTAAATATAACCGCATTAAAGATGTAACGCATTAAACATGTAACGCATTAATATAACCGCATAAAAGATGTAACACATTAAATATAACCGCATTAAACATGTAACCCATTAAATATAACTGCATTAAAGATGTAACACATTAAATATAACCACATTAAAGATGTAACCCATTAAATATAACCGCATTAAACATGTAACACATTAAATATAACCGCATTAAAGATGTAACACATAAATATAACCACATTAAACATGTAACACATTAAATATAACCGCATTAAAGATGTAACCCATTAAATATAACCGCATTAAACATGTAACACATTAAATATAACCGCATTAAAGATGTAACACATTAAATATAACCGCATTAAACATGTAACGCATTAAATATAACCGCATTAAAGATATAACACATTAAATATAACCACATTAAATATGTAACGCATTAAATATATCCGCATTAAAGATGTAACCCATTAAATATAACTGCATTAAACATGTAACGCATTAATATAACCGCATTAAAGATGTAACACATTAAATATAACCGCATTAAACATGTAACGCATTAATATAACTGCATTAAAGATGTAACACATTAAATATAACCGCATTAAAGATGTAACACATTAAATATAACCGCATTAAAGATGTAACATATTTAATATAACCGCATTAAAGATGTAATGCATTAATATAACCGCATTAAAGATGTAACCCATTAAATATAACCGCATTAAACATGTAACGTATTAAATATAACCGCATTAAAGATATAATGCATTAATATAACTGCATTAAAGATGTAACGCATTAAATATAACCGCATTAAACATGTAACGCATTAAATATAACCGCATTAAAGATGTAACGCATTAAATATAACCGCATTAAACATGTAACGCATTAAATATAACCGCATTAAAGATGTAACGCATTAAATATAACCGCAATAAAGACGTAACGCATTAAATATAACCGCATTAAAGACGTAACGCATTAAATATAACCGCAATAATGACGTAACGCTAGGGGTCTTTCCTTTATAGAGCTCCGGCTTCAATTATTCCACAATGAGAGTGCTTCTGTATTTATTTATTTGGTATTTTTGCATTATAATTCACTCATAATTTGCATTCTACATCATCTTAAGCTGTTTGGAAACTTTAGAGTGCATCTGGACTGTGATCTGTGTAATTCTTCATCTCCTCAGTCAGGCATGAACTGCAGTGCTGCTCTCATCATTAGAGTTTAATGTGATCTCATGTTACTGTAACATCCGAGGTTGTTACCCATCCTACCAACCACCAGAGGGAGCCCTCTCCTGAATACTAACTCTGTACTGTTTCTTCATTGGTTACTTCCTGTTTGAACTATATAAATACCATGCTGTTTCTACTGTCACATTGCAAAATATTTCCAGTTCACCCTGCCTTACCAAGCATTATTCCATTGCTATTGCTGATTGTTTGCCTGTTATCACCATTGCCTATTTTCCTGGATTTACTGCTTTTTGGATACCCCTATGTTTTGTTTGGCTTGTTGGACTGTCTTTTTGGTTTTTATTGATTATACTGCCTGCATAACGACTACCTCTATTTGCCCGCCGATTTGGATTGTTTGCTTGTGTTCTAATAAACTTCCAGCACATGGATCTTAACACCGTCTCCATGGCCAGTTCATTACATGAGATCAAATGATTATTCAACAAAAGAAAATGTGTCAACAATTTTTTATTGTCGATGTTGTCAATAATGTTGACTAATCATTTCAACCCTACCAACACCAAAACATTGACTCAACAAATGCCGTGAGTCGGGGGTGGGACTTTCTGTTTGTTCGAACATTAGCAGACAGGGGTCGTATTCAAAATTATTTTGAAAACAATGTTTATATTTGCAATTCAGTTCAGTGCTGCTTCTTTCCCTTAACCTGTACACTGATTTACACTGATTGTTTGGTTTAACTATTTCTTTAAACTCTGTGAAGTTGACGACTTCAGATGGAAATAATGAACTAGGGAACAATAAGCTGTTGCTAGCATCCGAAGCCAGAGATGCTACCTACAGCTAAAAAGCACAGTAATGTTAACCGGTGCAGGGTAGTTGTGACCTTTTGAACTGAAGTCTTCTGCAAGTTTCTACAAGGGCAGAATTGACAATGACATTAAAAAAGCTGACATGATCATCTGAGACGTCATAAAAAGGCATCTGAAATGCCTTCTTGTTCTTAGCCATTTTTCTTTCAATGCTTATTCCAGTACATCGGAAAACACACTGGAGGAGCGTGTTGGCATGATTCATTATGATCAGAATGCCAAACCAGACAACACAGCAAATGAGAAGGTAGGACCACACTTCCTCTGCGAGTGCCTGTGCTTTGACTTTTGACTTTAGATCATGGAGCTTCAGTCTGGCTTCCAGTAATGCCTTTTGGACCTCACAGAATCGAACCGTGCAAACACTTTGGAGTCGGCTCTCGCATCTAGTGTGTCTTCCATGATTTGACAGTTATATTGACAATTTCTTCAAAAGAATTCATCGCTGTTTACTGCGAGAGGAGGTTCTCCACATATTCAAAGAACCCAACAGCATTCCTTGAGAATTTAATAGCATCTGATACAACAAGATTGAGGGTTTGTTCCATAGAGTTTCTGCCTCAAATGTTTTATTAGTGGTTTATGCATCTCTCTTCCCAACAAGCCCATTGGTGAAATGAAAAAGAACAAAAACCAAACTTGTGCACATCAGTATAAACACAAGTGATTTTAACCCAAATTAAAACTACAGTAACTTTTTTTTTATTCCCAAAGAAGTCATTTTGCCTGTATTTATTAAAAAAATATTTTTACATTTAAACAAACTAAAATGAAACTGATATCAAAATAAGGTGTGTTCGACTACAGCACGTGTCTGGATATATAATGGATTATAATGCTCCTCTCCATCATTTGATCTTCATTTGATGAATTACTGTTGCCATGATCAATAGAAAATGCAATTTTATTATTATTATTTTATTTAAATTCTGTTTAATATTAGTAATAGTCCAATGCTAATTGCAGCATTTAATAGCAACATTTGTGGTGAATAAGGCACAATCTAGAATGAGCCTTATTTACATAGGAGGCAAGATTGCACTGCGAAGAATGACAATGACATTTCATTTTAAAATGGTTGCATGATCTTGTATTGAAATACTACAGGCAAAAGTGGTGCAACGGTTCATTGAATTTAACCTACAGCATCTCATAATAACCTTGGACAATTAATACAAACCATTGTCAGTACAAATCCAGAGGCCTGACTTTACTCACAAAACATGGCAAATGTGCACCATGATATGCCATAAGATCATTTCCCGGCCTCTCTCTCTTTTTTTGGCACACGTATAGGGATAATGGCCCACAGATTTGATACTTTCTGACAGAGGGCCAAAGGCCTGTGGGTTTTCCGCTGCTATGCCAGTCTCGGATTCCTCTGCCTCCATTTTCATATGGCCGATTAAACATCTCGCTGCTTTCCAGCTCCCTGTCAGAACCCACAACCAAAACAGGCCTAATACTTCTGGATAGAATACAGCTGAGCCACAGCAATGTATTTGATCTTACACAGTAAATGCTTCCATCCTGCCACGGTTGAAGTATGTTAGTGTAAGTCTGTTTTTCCTCTATGCTCTTTGATGTGAATGTAGAATTATCTGAAGAGTTCTCTTACATGGACAAAAGCTATCTGCTATCTGCTATCTGCTTATTGGTCAAGAATGATCATTTAAAAACATCCCTGGTCTCGCTACTTGGTCAATAATTACCCTGTGGAATCTCACTGATCTCTGATTGGTCCAGATTGACCAGCGGAATCTCTGTGGTCACTACTGATTTGTCAGCATTGTTTCTAAGGTATCTACTTATTGGTCAGGAATGATCATTTGAAACTTCACTGGTCTCGCTGATTTCTCCAAAATGCCTTATAGTATCTCGTCTCTGCTGACTAGTCGGGAATGATCAGCGAAATCTCTCTTTTATTTTCAGAAATTAACTTTGATAATCACCCTGGTCTCTGGTGATTGGTCCAGATGACCCTGTGTTTTGGACAGTGGCTTGGTTAACGTTGGAGTCACACAGGTTTGGCAGTATCCATGTCTGCTTCAATGATGCGCTGGTTTGGCTCCGCATGAATTCTCCAGTTAATTGGGTTAAATAGATTTCACATAATAGTTATCTTCCTGAACTCTTGATGGCTGAGGTTGCATAAATTCCACCCCATTATGGTCTGGTTTACAAGAAAACCCCAAAAATGAGAAAGGCCAAAGAGAGAGACCAATAAATGTGTTTGTGCTGTGGGAATACTCTGGGCTGTAGCTCACTTTTTAATTGCGTGTTGTTGAAAGAGAGCATTTGAAATCAATGACACCTGATTTGGCATCTTGCACATATGGACCTGTTTGTGGAAGCCCAGGACTGTGTGTTGGTAACAGGATCACAACCCATCGTAGAGTTAATCTTGGGTTCAAGGATACACCCATTCATGTGTAGCCCACCACCAGGTTAAACCTTCAGAATTTCTGCATCAAGTATAGAAATCTGTTGTACCAGCTTGAGAGCAAGGAAAATGTTTCTGAGAAATTGATTAAACAAGAAAGAAACAAAAGCATAATCGTATAAACCTACTCAGAGAGCTCCTCTTGACCTCGATTGTTTGAGTGTGGGGAAGTTTGATTCAGAAAGACATTTTAAGCAAACGCTTTTAAACTCAGAGCCTGCATCTCTTCCTTTGTCTGCGGTGGGTCCACATCCGTCTTCTCCCCATCCCTGTCTGCTTCTTTCTTTCCTCTTTGTATGTTGTGAATAAAGTGTTTCTTTGGAGAGGATGACATGCAGAAAAGTTCTATTGTAGGAGAGGTAGACGAGGTCATGACTGCCTGTGGCCGCAATCACAGCACGAATCCCACACACAAATTCTGCAACATTAGGGACCTTTTATGGAAAGTCTAAAGCCTGTATTTAAGCCAAAAATAAATGTGTCTTCACAAAAGTGGGATGTGTCTTGTAGGGTTTAAAGTACAGGAACCAAGAGATTTTTAAATGTTTGGTTCCTTTAACGTTTCTTGAATGTCCACATTCTTCCACAGTAGTTTGGTAAAGCATCCAGTACAAAGGTGGCGTAAGTCAGTTTACTCTGTCCTTTTTCTTTACTGTGCAGATCCACCGGAGTTTGATGACAATTTTTCTTGATTATAACGGCTAAATATGACTGAAATTGCTGCATGTTTTCTCAAAGACTGTGAATACATCTGCAGTGTTTTTGTGTTGTTTTGCAGTACAAACTCAATAGAAATCACAGTATACTTGTGTAATTTGTGTCACTGACAGTGTCAGTACAATTACCTTTAAATATTTAAATGCACAATTACTGAATATGCAGTTAGCTAGCAAAAAGAAAAGAAATACGTAAGACGTGCAACCTGTGATATGGCTAATACAAGTTCAACGGAAGACCCATAACTATTTTTATATGAAATATGTTCTGTATCAGACAATTCAAGTATACTTGGGTAAGGTGAAACTGATAGACCTACAATAAAACTTTAAACAACAAACACAAATTAGTATTTAATAATTAGTTCTGTCAGCTCCTGAAGAGCGTGTGAAGATTAAATGCTAGCTGTGATGTACGTCTGTAGTCCCGTGAGAGTTTAGACAAGGATTTTCATTTTGTTACTCCGGTTTCACTTTAACTTAAAGGGGTCATGGAATGGAGAATCAATCAATCATTTTACTTGATATTAAGACATATAAGAGGTAATTTTACTATAAAAACATATTGTAATTTTCAAAAGTCAAAACTTCCTCCCCAGTCTAAAAAGAGCATTATTATATTATATCAACATGCGTCATCGCACCTGTGGCCCTGCCCACTTGACGCAGATCAAGTCAAGAGAGTAGGGCTTGTGTGGCTAACTTTTCCAAACATAACACCAAAGGGGACCCATCTGAACTATTTTGGATAATTTTTTGATATATTCATGTACTAGACAGACTTCTTTGACCGCTTGATACATACATTATCTCATGTCGCTTTTAGACGACGCGGTGTCAAGTTACAACTCTGAAAGGGAGAAGCAATTCTCTTTCATTCGGCTGCTGCTTGTGTTGCTTTGAGCACAAACACTTCAGGGACACATATTTTCGCCCATCTGCATTATTTTTAATAGTTGGTGTATGTAAACATAGGACATCTTTGACCATTTTGGTGTGTTTCCGGCGATGTGCACGTTCAGTATGTGTGTGTGTAATTTCACCATTCTTTGGACTATGATGTATTAGATTTCCCGGCTCATATCAGTGCTGATTGTTTGTGAACCTTCATAATATGATTCAAGTTTTGGAAAGGAATTGTTATTGAAGGATGGGGCAGTTAAAAACACTTCAAAAATGTAAGTAAACCATTTTATTCATGTTTATTTCAAATATCATGACATGTTGAATAGTTTATTGTGCCCTGTGTTAACAGTTGTACTTGAGAGATGGATAATATATTCAGATGCAATGAGTAATAACAAAAATAACATCATATACACCAATATCAATGGACCTCAGGGAAGATAATAAATGATACAAATAGCACTTTGTCACAGTCTGTCTCCCTCATATTTCCTAGGACTCTTATTTTAAAGTGTTTTGCCAGACTACATTTCCCAGTATGCACTGCCCTCATCACTGCCACCTGTTCCTGATTGTTCTCACCTGTTTTCCATTCCCTCATTAGTACTTGTTTACATATATACCCTCTAGTTTTTGCATCCTTTTGTCAGTTCTTGTTTGTTGTTGTTTTTACTTCCTGTTTGATGTTTGACTGTCATCATTTTTAATAAAGCCAACACATAGATCCTACATCTCCTGTCTCATTTCAGCAACCATTCGTTACACACTTCATGACCCCTTTAACATTTGTGTAATAGCAAATGTTCTTTGTGGGTTTATACACACAGTGACACAGAGGACATGAGCTGCTTTATGTCTCAACTGTGTCAGGCATTAATGTTACCACTGTCAAACATGGAAAAAAGAGATTAAACTGAGGAAATTATACAACATTGCAAGCGTGAATAACACTTATTTAAATCAGATTTTTAATGGCCATTATGTTTCTTTACGAGCACGTCATTAAACACTTGTTTCACAATCTTTATCTTGAATGAAAGTGTTAAGACAGAAATATAGAGTGGGTTGCACCAATAATGATTAAATTAAGCAGAGTTTAGAGCTTATCCAGTGTTAGTTGATCAAAGTTTTATTTTAATTTGAGTCGCACCACTTCATTTTAAATATGGTTTAACAAATCAGAGATTAGGGGCCTGGGTATCTCAGTGAGTATTGACGCTGACTACCACCCCTGGAGTCGCAAGTTCGAATACAGGGAGTGCTGAGTCAGGTCTCCTGAGCCACCAAATTGCCCGGTTGCTAGGGAGGGTAGAGTCACATGGCGTAACCTCCTCGTGGTCATAATTAGTGGTTGTCACTCTCAATGGGGCGCGTAGTAAGTTGTGTGTGGATCGTGGACAGTAGCATGAGCCTCCACATGCTGTGAGTCTCCGGTGTCTTGCACAACAAGCCACGTGGTAAGATGCGTGGATTGATGGTCTCAGAAGCGGAGGCAACTGAGACTTGTCCTCTGCCACATGGATTGAGGTGAGTAACCACTCCATCATGAGGACCTACTAAATAGTGGGAATTGAGCATGCCAAAAGATGATAAAATGGAAAAAAAAAAAAATATTTAATCTGTGATTAAAACGTCACCTGCGAATAATTTTGTCCAGCATGATGGATTCTGAGCCTAGATGTAGATCGTTAGTAGACAGAGCTGATCACGGAGGTTAAGAAAATGTCACAAGCTTTAAAATATGGCATCACAATTTAAGAAAAAAGGACCACACGGGTCACAGATTAACTGCCTCCCCTCGTCAGCGCCACTATTGCAATGGCATAATTGTTGGTGCCAGATGGGCTGGTTTGAGTATTTCTGTAATTGCTGATCTCCTGAGAATTTCACATACAACAGTCTCTAGTATTTACTCAGTATGGTGCCAAAAACAGTTAAAAAAAAAAAACATCCAGTAAATGGCAGTTCTGCAGACGAAACGCCTTGTTGATCAGAGAGGTCAATGGAGAATGATCAGATTGGTTTGAGGTGACAGAAAGGGTACGGTAACTCAGATAACCACTCTGTACAATTGTGATGAGCAGAATAGCATCTCAGAATGCACAACATGTCGAACCTTGAGTCGGATGGGCTACAATAGCAGAAGATCATGTCCGGTTCCATTTCTGTAATCCAAGAACAGAAAGCTGAGGTTGCAGTGGGCACTGGCTCATGGAAACTGGACAGTTAAAGACTGGAAAAACAGCCTGGGCACAATATCCCAAAAGCATCGCAAGCTTAAGTTGATCGTTGAGACCATTGGCGCCATTGGGAAACTCTGCCCTGCTCTGATGAATCTCGATTTCTGCTGAGGTACACAGATCGTAGGCCCACTGCAGTCTCAGATTTCTGTATAATATTTCACCAGCACTAACTAGAGATTAGCATTAATGTAGCGTTTAACAAAAGATCCCAGATGAAATGATCTGTCTGATGTCTTTCCATATCTAATTAAGTCATTCATTAATCAGATCATGCATCATTGTGAGAGTGCTTTAAAACGGATGTTTGTCAGAATTTTAATTAAGAATTGTAATTATATTTTTGTTAAGTGTTAGGTATGAGCTCAGTGGCCGAAATTAATTTTATTGGTTTAATTTGAAGAGTTCATCTGCAGACAGACATGGCTAGCATATCTTGGAGCCAATGACATTAACACAATGGCAAGATCTAAGAGATGCTATTATATATGTTACGCACACACACACACACACACACACACTTCAGCATTGGTGTTGCGATGGTTATGGATGTGAAGTGATTTGTGAATGCTCAAGAGTTACTGATATCTGTGACTGTTCCCTTAAGACACTGAAGTCCAGCTAATATACAAATACAGAAATTAACATCACTTTGTAATATGTACGTACTCCAATTTTATTTGTTTGTTTATCTCCTTTTCTCCCAATTTGGAAAGCCCAATTCCCACTACTAGGTCCTCGTGGTGGTGCAGTTACTCACCTCAATCCTCTGAGACCGTCAATCCGCGCATCTCATCACGTGACTCGTTGTGCATGACACCGCGGAGACTCACAGCATGTGGAGACTCATGCTACTCTCCACGATCCACACACAACTTACCACACGCCCCATTGAGAGAACCACTAATCACCACCACGAGGAGGTTACCCCATGTGACTCTACCCTCCCTAACAACCGGACCAATATTGTTGCCTAGGAGACCTGACTGGAGTCACTCAGCACGCCTGGATTCAAACTCGCGACTCCAGGGGTGATAGACAAAAGAAAATATTTTTTATATATTAAATTATGCATACCAAAACTGATTTAAAAACACAAATGGACATTCTAACACCTCACTTTTAAATAAATAAAATTATACAGGGTTGGAATGACATTAGTATTAGTTAAACAATGACAGATTTGTATTTTTGGATAAACTGTTGCTTTATGAGTAGCTTGTAGACTGACTACCTACAGTTTCAAAGAAGCAGGTATATTGACAGACACTGAAAGACAGACAGATGAAAGTAACACAACAGCCCTTAACGAACTTCTGATTACAGCGGTGACGACTTTGCGCAATCCTATAAAGTTGTTCTGAAAGCAAGTTAAAACACTTGAGAGGTATGATTAATTTCAAATTCAGAGTTTCGCTCCTAAATAAGAAAGTTTGAGGAGGTTCATATACAGCAGAGTCAGCGCAAAAGTGCAGCGAGCAATCAGCCCTATTCAAGCCCCATTAAACCCCATTGACTTCCTGTAATCAGAGCGCTTGTGCTGGGAACCTTTCAGCTCGATGCTATTTTGCACTTTTGCTTTCAACAAGGACAAACACATGTCCTGTTTGATGATGCTGTTTGGAGGAACTTCTTAAATTACTATATTTTAAAAGCTCTCTTGTTCTAGATTTTTTTCCTTTTAGATGTTCCTTAGAGTTTGAAAGAAAAGTCCTAATGGTCTATCAGCATAAAGTCTGGTCCAAATTGCCATTTCGTCTGGCCGAGAACCACCCACTTAGACAGAAAGAGACCGTCAGACTGACATGTAAGGCGACCAACTACAGGTAATTTTGTTTTTATGTGCCGTTTAGGGGCAGGTTTATCTGAAATAGGTTATACCACAATAATAAACTGTTTTTGTCAGGTCTAGCTCTCTTTTAGATAAATCCAAAAGCGACTTACAGAGCCCTTATTACAGGGACAATCCCCCCGGAACAACCTGGAGTTAAGTGTCTTACTCTAGGACACAATGGTGGTGGCTGTGGGGTTCGAACCAGTGTGCTTCTGATTACCAGATTACCAGTTATGTGCTTAGACCACTACACCACCACCACTCCGTTTACATTTTTTAATTGAGTAAATTGATTGATTAACATGATGTGTTGATTAACTCTTGTACACTTATCAATAGAGAACCCAGTTCCATCTGTAATCATCAAATGTGGACGCCCCCTTTTTTTTTTAAGAAATAGAAAAAGAAACACTATCTTAACTAAAGTAAAAACAATACATTTATGCAATTATTTGGGGATTTTATGGTATTGTTGACCTTATTTACCTTTTAAATGTTTCAGTTACTCAATTCATGTTCATATAAAATAAGTACATTTTATTCTATCTTCACTTTTAATAAATCTTTCATTTCAGAAAATAGAAAGATTGACAAAACATCCAAAAAATCACGCATTGGGGGTCTCTGGTGATATCTGCTGTAATAAAATAATAATTACATGAAATGACAACTATAGCCAGTAGATGGCTGCAGTGCTCCATGCATTGGCTGATCTATATAAGCCAAAGTTGTAACAAACGTAATATCTAGATATTGTTTTTGTCGCTGTGTCAAGTTAAACAGTTTGAAACACATGTCTGACCCCTGCATTGGGAGTTGTGTGTTCTCCAGCTGTGTTTGAATACAAGAATGCTTCCTAATCTGCTGTTTTGCGCAGTCAGTAAAGTGTGTTATTTTGCCTGAACAGCTGGAATTGTGCTTACCAGCCCCTGCTGACTGAGACTAGTTAAACATGAAGGTGGTACTTCAAGCTTGAATTGAGCTACTCAATGTGACATCAATTTGTAGGCAAACCCGGAAATCGAATTCGCCATGGGATCTCTCTGAATTTACTTATGGGTTTTTATAATGGGTTTTTAAACTTATGAATAAAATAAGATCTGTGGTAACATTACATGATACTTGGATGTTTTTTCTACAACTCAATTAAAAAAAAAAACTCAATTCAATTCAATATGGCTTCAAAATTCGCATTTGAGGTATGAAAGTGAGTAATGGTAAAATGATAAATGGTCTGCACTTATATAGCGCCTTTTTAACCTTAGAGGTTACCAAAGCACTTTACACTGTGTCTGATTCACCCATTCACACACACATTCACACTTACACTCATACATTAGTGGTGGCAGAGCTGCCATGCAAGGCGCTAGCCTGCCATTGGGAGCAACTTGGGATTCAGTGTCTTACCACCAACCCTGCGATTAGCGGCCGACCCGCTCTACCACCTGAGCCACTGTCACGATCCGGTCTCTTTCTTGTGTGTTTGTGTAATTGTTTTCCCTTGTGTGTTTTCCTTTTTCCCGCGTGAGCTCATTCGTGCTATTCACGAGCTGATTATTGCCACCTACTTCTCATTAACCCTGGCTATATATACCCTCTTGTTTCTCATGGCTAGTGTCAGATTGTTAGTTTGTGTAACGCAGTGGTGGACAGTAACGAAGTAAATGTAATTCGTTACTGTACTTAAGTAGCTTTTTTGCGTATCTGTACTTTACTGAAGTATTTAAATTTGGGGAGACTTTTACTTTAACTCCACTACATTTCAAAGTCAAAAATGTTACTTTTTACTCTACTACATTTTCAAAATCAGTCGTTCCTTTTTATTTATGAGTGGATAAAAACGTAACTGGTCAATCGAGCCACCAATCACAGTACAGCGCGCGCACGCTTTGTTTTGAACTTGCCTTGGCGGCATCTACTAAGCCTGAACCAGGGGTGCGTTTCCCAAAAGCATCGTTTGCCAACTATGGTCGCAAGTTCCGTCGTTATCATCATAGTTCAACGAGTCGGTGTTTCCCCGAAACCATCGTTCCAACGAACATTCACAAACAGCATCGCAGAGTTGTGTGGTTGGAACGACAGCTCTCGACCTGTGGTTAGAAGCAGAGTTTCTTGTTATTATAACATGTGGGCTTAATAAATTATTATCTTGAGCCAAATAAGCAAGATGACATCCAGTACAATCAGTATCATTTATTTAGAAGACATACAAATGTCCTTTATGTCTTTTAGTTTGTCAATAGATTTAAAGCACCGCTTTTGAAGAGTGCGATGTGTGAACGTGCTCTAGTGCGTAAGAACGAGCCTATAATTAAATCTGGAAATAAAGCAAATAACTGAGAAAAATATGAGATAGTCCTCAGATGACATGTCCGTAATTTATAGCAAAACATCTAGCATTAATTTGATCGCAAACAAATTCATTAAAAGTAGTTTTTACTCCACCACATGTGTGACATCATTAACCAACGTGGCTGAACAACCAATTTGCGACAATACGGTTTCGGGAAACAGTCGTGACTAGCAAGTTGATTTCTTCAACAGTGCATCATACTACGGTAGTGGAGCAGCAAGTTACGTCGTTATGCGGAAACGCACCCCAGAGCCGTTAAATATGAGAGTTGTGAACATAGACGGTTAGCGACCGTGATCTCGCCGCTGCGCGTCACGTGATTCGTGTAGCTCTCAATAGTTCCAAACAAATTGCGTTGCCAATGATTTTAAGCGGGCAGAGAGCAGCAGCTATTATTGCAGCAATTATCGGTAAATATTGACGATAATGTACATTGCTTATTATGTTGACACTAAAATGACTTGCATATAATAGCATTTTTTTCTGGGGAGTAGCAGAAACACTGCATTAATACGTTTTTGTGTTTAATTTTGGAGGGAAATTGGCTGCTCCCATAACATAGAATATATATATATACATATATATATATATATTCTATGTATGTGTGTGCGCGCGTGTGTGTGTGTGTGTGTATATATATATATATATTTATATTTAATGGCGTTATGCAGGTTTATGTGAATGTATCATTACATTAGGATGTTAATAATTATGACCATAGACACTCGAGAAAAATATATACAGTAAATACTGTAAATGTATTATACCTTATGGGAACAGTCCCCTTCCCTCCAAAATTAAACACACAAAAAATGTATTCAATTCAAATATATATATATATATATATGACTAATTAATGTCATTTTATTAAAAGATTGGTGTGCCAAGAGTGACATTAGTCTTCATGTAGACTGAGTTAAGCAAGAGTCTTGTGACAAATTATAATAGGACATTATGGCCATAAAAAATCATAGTACTTGGATACTTAAGTACATTTGAAGGCAAATACTTTTGTACTTTTACTCAAGTGAATGTTTAAAGGCAGCACTTCTACTTTTACTTGAGTAATATTTTACCTTGAGTATCTTTACTTTAACTCAAGTACATGGTATGTGTACTTCGTCCACCACTGGTGTAACGTGTCAGTCTTGCCAGTCAGTCAGTCCTGTCCTGTTTGCTCTTTTGTTTGTTTCTGTTAGGTTGTTCCATTTCACGGTTACCTGTTTGATTATAACTCTGTGGACATTCTTTTGGAGATACTCACCTTGGATTACTTACTCATCGTATTAATCTGCTCTCCGCCTGGTTGTCCCAAATGCATCAGTCACCATGTTCATACTCACCTCTGCCTAATTGCCTCCAGTCGCCTGCAACGTAAGCTGGAGATCTTCACTGTGTTCATTTTCCCTGTATTTTTCAAGAAACTGTTATTGGTTTCTCTGCATCCCTGGGTCCTCCATTAATTCAGTGACAAAACCCTGAAGGAAACCTTTGGCAAAATCTCTTCCTGGTTTTTGGACAACAACTTGAACAGCTCTATTGCGCAGATGGTAGGTATATGACTTATTATGTTCTGGAGGCATGATTAATTTGTGTTATTTTTTTAACTTGTTAATTTCGTGTTAATTGACAGCCCTATTTTCTTCTATTTTCTGCCTAGTTTTGCACATTATTGCATTTATTTTCAATTCTAAAAATCAAATCCAAATATTGTCCCTTAAACAAAAAGTTTACACATATATTTTACACATATAAGAATAATAACGTATTATATTTATAATAACGAATCATCAACAAACCACATAGGCACCAGCATTATAAACACAACACTTGCTCTGTATCTGCCTTTCCTTCTACACCACAGTCTTATCTGTACTGCATGTGCAGTAGTCTGATAGAGCCGCGAGCCCTGCAGCCAGATAACACAAAATAATTAGTTAACATTCAGCTTAGAGACAGACAGAGAGAGAGAGAGAGAGAGAGAGAGAGAGAGAGAGAGAGAGAGAGAGAGATCGTTAAGACTAGGATAAGCCCCCACAATGTCTGCAGCTAAATTATTTCTACATTTTATCCAAATGCATACATGAGATGAAACTGTGTGGGAGAGAGCTCGGTGGCAAGCGAGCGAGCGCGTGTGTGTGTACAGACGCAGGCTTTGAGATAAGTGCGCTGAATAATGGAATTCCAACTTCCTACTTCTCCCTTCAGAAGAAAATTGCATGTCTTCCGTCTGCTAATGCAGATACACCTTTCCCTGCAAAAATGCCACTTTCACAATCTAAAACACTGTGTGTAAAGAGTGCTGTATTTAGGCCTAAATGTCACTGCAAATGTCCACTGTGCGATTTGATCACCTTCCTAAAAAGACATTTTGGCCTGATCTTTCCCTAATGTGTAGTTTTTCGGTTATTTATAATATTTTCTATTGGACAGAAATAAATAGAATTTTTTATTTCAGATAAATATAAAGCTCAGTATTGGTACATAAAATACTGTACATAAAACTAATTTAATTATACATTTATGTAGAGCTGTCAATCAATGAAAATGTTTAAATGGATTACTTAAACGACATGTCGATTAATTATTTGAATTAATCGCATACATTAATATTTGTTGAGAAAGTAAAGATTCTATATATTATATATATAATATGTATACACATATGAGCCAAAACATTACGAACACCTGCCTAATCCCTTTTTTGTGGGTTTTCTCTTGTTTTTTTTCAGGAGCGTCTGGAAGCCGCTCCTTTGAGGGGGGTTATGTCACAATCCCCCATAAACTACAATTCCCATAATTCCCGGCCCTCATCACTGCCAGCACTCACCTGTTTGTCGTTTAGTCCCCATTACCCCTGTGTATTTAAACCCTGCTGTTCCTCCATTCCTTGTCGATTGTTGAATGTTGATGTTTGAAAGTAGATGTTTGGATGTGTTTGTTCATGTGTCATGTTACCTTTGCCCTCCGTGGATGTTTCTCCGGCCTGTGTACCCCTTGGATGTCTTTTGTGTTTTTGTTTTATTTTCCCATTGTGGACGTTTTATTTGTTCCAGTGTTGTTTGTCTAGTTATTTGGCCAATAAACTGCATTTAGATCCTCACCTCACACTGATTAGCAATGTTTTTAATATACCCCATTTCTGGAGAGAAAGTTAGCAAAAGCCTTTTGACACTGCTCCGTCCACTGGACTGGGTCTGGAGCTCCCTTTTTAGTGAGATCAGTCAATTAGCGGGCTGGTGATGTCTGAATATTTAGGCACACACCTTCTATAATAGCTAGCAAGCCCAAGGATCTGTCTCACCTATTTTGGTCTTGGTCTTAGGCAAGTCACAACCACTGCGGTCTTATCAATTTGGGGGCACACCTGATAACGTACCTCCACCCGTCCAATTGTAATCTTCTTGGGGTTGCCGTGAGTCCCTCTCGATGCAGCCCTCAGAACAGGCCTCAGATGCTGCATATGCCGCTGCCAATCATTACTGTATATAATGATGTCATCCAGATAGAGTGCGGTCTGAGAACTTGGTCCATCAGGTGATGAAACGTAGCCGGGGCCCCGAACAACCGAATGTCCATTTTTTCAGTGGACATCGGCATAAGGGATCTGCCAAATACCCTTTGTTAAATCCAGCTTCGAGTAAAAGCAAGCTGTGCCTAACCATATCGAGCATTGCATCTAATTATTCCCGCACTACATATTTCTTGTGCTCTGGAAGCTGATAGGGACAACTACGTACAACTACCCCAGGCATAGTTTCGATGTGGTGCTGTATGAGGTTTGTACGACCAGGTAGAGGCGAGAACGTGTCTTCAGATTATTTCTGCAACTTGAAAACCTTTGTGACTGGAGACGGTGAGAAATGGTCACCACAAGTGACTTGATTGTTTTTATGTTCAAATCTGACCCGAGCTCCACCCTCTCCGGAACTATGGATGCTAACGTCACAGGCACCTCCTTCCTCCATAATTTCAGGAGGTTTAGGTGGTATATTTGATGTGCGTCGCCTCTGTTCATTTGACCTCATAATGGAGATTTCCCACTTGTCGTGTGACCACAAAGGGCCACTTGGCGAGTAATTTGGAGTTCGAGGTTACAAGCACTTTATCTCCCAGTGCGAATTCCCGTTGATAAGCTCCCCTATCATACAACCGGCTTTGTTGTTCTTGAGCTTGGAGCTAAGTCTTGGGGTAGCCAGCGTATTCCCCAAACATCCCTGTGAATGCCCGGCCAATAGAAATGGGCCATTAGACGGTTTAGTCTTTTTTGTCACCCTAAGTGACCTGCCATCGGACTATGATGAGCTGTCTGGAATAAGATTTCCCAACAGCTCTTCAGTATCAACAACTGGGTTGTATCTTATTTTGTCTGAGCATCCTGCATTACTTGATACAACTGATCATTCATAATACAAAAATACATTATGAGAGTTCAATGTCTGGCTGAAGGCGTTGACCATCAATTAATTTGCATTTGGTTGAATACATGTCTCGGGGTTTTGTCTCGCATCTACTCCAGAGGGAAATCCCCTGCAGGGAATCCTCTAAGGGCTGGGGAAGTCGGGACTTCCCCCTCCCTTGCGTCATCCTGACATGGAGCTGACATAGATGGCCATGGCTCCGCCTTCCCAGCCAGCGCATCACACCTCTCACATCCAGAGACCCATCCACACATACTCCTTTTAATAGTTTCACATTTTGGCCAATTAGTCACCAGAATTAGTGGATGTATGACCCAGGAACTAACTACAGCCTCCACTCTATGCTTTTGCCCCCGAAATTTTATAATAAGTGTCACTACAGGGTAATTGTGAATATTCCCACCGCACCTCCACACTTTTATTTGTGCCCAAAGCCTCATCCTGAACCAAACATTGTTGAATAGTGGTCTGATTAAAGTAAGTATCATCAAGGATTGATATGTTCTTCCCCGATACACACAGGTATTCTGTAGGCTTCAGCTCGAACGGGGGCAGCAAGTGGAGTGTCAGGGCCCGCGACTCCAATCAGCCAGCCCAGGCGTTACACCTGCACTTACGACAGCGGATTCAACCACCTGAGGGGCCGAGCGAAGAGACATTGGGGACACCGGCAGCAGGGAAACCCATCAGGAACGGAGAGCCGGCTTTGTTGGTACCTTTCCTTGCCTCCGGGGTACCAGGACAGGCTGATTGACAGGGACAGAGTCAAAGAGAAGAGCTGGGGAAAAACAAGAAGGAGGGGAGAGAGAGTGGGAGGGCTCCACCCTCGGATACGCCGACAGATGGTCCTCAGCCAGTTGGATGGCTTCCTCCAGTGATGCCAGACGTTGGCACTGGATCCACTCCACCGTTCTTTCCGGCAGATGATGGACCAGCTGCTCCAGCACCACAAAATCGATGACTCCCTCTGTGTCGCGGTCCTCAGCCAACAGCCACTTCCAGCAGGTGTCACTGAGCCAATGCATGAAGGCAAACGGGTGGCCGCGTGCATCCATTTTCATCGAACGACAGTGCTGTCGGTGCTGTTCGGGGCTGCGACTGACCCTATACAAGATGGATCTCTTCAGGTCGTCGCATACAGGATACTTGCCGCCGGTATTTGTTGCGCCGTGAGCTGGGCTTTCCCGGACAACAGTGGGATGAGACAGAGCACCCATTAAGCAAGCAGCCACATCGAGATCTCAGCCATCCTCTCGAAGAGGTCTAAAAATGCCTCTGGATCATCTTCTTCCCCCATTTTCATGAGGGCGACCAGAGGCATGGGGGCTGCTGTGTCTGGGGTCATGGCCGGGGCTTTCTCCTGGTGCAGTAAGCTCTGGATTGCCTGCCGGTCCTCTGCTTGAGCCCGGAGCACCTCCTGGAATTGCCGATATTGGTCTTGGCACAGTTCAATCAGAGCCTGATGTTGAGCATGGTGCATACTGGTGAGTGACTTGATGACTTCCGCCAACAGTGAGAACTCTATGTCGACATATGTTTCCTCCAAGGTCCAACACCAGTGTAATGGGGTTCATTTGTGAAGACAAGGAGGAAACGTAAAGACTTTACTCAAACAGGTAATCTTTTATTTCCTTAGCTCAAAAACATTAAATTAAATGGAACACAGTTAGGGCATGTGTGCTAGCGTGTGCTAGCTCTCTCTACCATGGTTCCTCCTTATATCACTCTCCCCACTGCCCAATGCAATCAGGAACAGGTGTTAGACATATTGTGCTCAGGTGTTTGTACCCTTACTCTCTCTCTGTACAAATGCTCCACCATGCCCCCCATCTCCACAACAATTCTGTAATATTTATCAGGAATGCACTACCTAATTAGTCAGAGAGACTACAGTGGCAAATAATAGTATGTGAACCCTTCATAATTAGCTGTTTTTCTGCATTAATTGTTCATAAAATCTTTATCTTTATTGAGCACATCCCATTAAACATTCACAGTGTAGGTTGTAAAAAGTAAGTGAACCCCTAGGCTAAAGATGTAAATAAAAGTGTCAGGAGTTGAAAGAAAGTATTTGGAAAACCTGGCATCCAATTAATGAAACAATATTAATGGTGTGGTTTAGAGCTACTTTGACTTATAAAAAACATTTTGAGTTTTCTATTCACAATAAGATTTCAGAAATCAAGAATTGTTGCTTTGCATAAAAAACTGGAAAGGGTTACAATGTTAACTTGAAAAGCTTAGATATTCATATGTCCACAGTTAGACGTATTGTCTATAAATGGAGATGATTAGTACTATGGATACTCTCCCTAGAAGTAGCGTCCAGCCAAGATGACTCAAAGGGCACATCACAGAATGTTCAGTGAGGCAAAAAAGAACCTAGAGTGACAACTAAAGACTTGAAGGAATCATTGGAACTGGTTAACATCTCTGTTCATGTGTCTACTATACAGAAAACAGCCAAGGAAGGAAGCCACTGCTTTCTAACAAAATATTGCTGCGTGCCTGAAGTTTGCCAAAGATCAATTTGACACTCCACAACACTACTGGGAAAATGTTTTGTGGACTGTTGAAAGTAAGGTTGAATTGTTTGGGAAGAACATGTAGCACTACGAATTGTGTAAAAAGGGCACCGCATGCCAACATGATAAGCTCATCCCAAAAGTGAAGTATGGTGGAAGGAGCATCATGATTTGGGGCTACTTTGCTGCTTCGGGTCCTGGAATGCTTGCCATCATTGAGGGAAAAATGAATTCCCAAGTTTATCAAGATATCCTAAAGGATAATATCAGGGTGGCTGTGCACCAGCTGAAGCTCAGTAGAAGTTGGGAGAAGCTGCAGGACAATTATCCTAAACATCAAAGAAAATCCACTACATAATGGCTTAAAAAAAAGAAACTCCAACTTTTGGAGTGTCCCAGTCAGAGTCCAGACCTTACCCAATAGAGATGCTGTGCACTGACCTCAGATAGCCTTTCACACCAGACATCTTAAGAATATGGCTGAGCTAAAGCAGTTCTGTAAGGAAGAATGGTCCAAAGTTCCTTCTGAACGTTGTGCAGGTCTGATCCGCAGCTAAACAGTTTGTTGAGTTTAATGCTGCCATAGGATGATCGACCAGTCATGAAACCTAATAGTTCACTTACTTTTTCCACAGCACTATGCATATTACTGGAATGTGTTAAATAAAGACATAAATAATTATAATTGGTTTTGTGTTATTACCTTAAGCACATTTATGTTTGTTTATTTGTGGCTTTGATGAAGATGAGATCACATTTCATGACCAATTAATGAAGAAAACCAGCAAATTTCAAAGGGTTCACATACTTTTTATTGCCACTGTGAAACCCAAGCCCTTAACCTAACCTTAACAAATCAGGTAAAGCTTTCCTCGTTAATATGAAAAATTCCCTTTCCGCCCTACATTTAGGAAATCTGCCACTGCTGTATTTACAAACAGAATCATATGGAAAGTGACTAGTTGACTTTAGGCTGATAGTGTCGACAACATTAGCTATAGTTAAATAGTCGACTAGTCAGTGGTGGACAGTAACGAAGTAAATGTAATTCGTTACTGTACTTAAGTAGCTTTTTTGCGTATCTGTACTTTACTGAAGTATTTAAATTTGGGGAGACTTTTACTTTAACTCCACTACATTTCAAAGTCAAAAATGTTACTTTTTACTCTACTACATTTTCAAAATCAGTCGTTCCTTTTTATTTATGAGTGGATAAAAACGTAACTGGTCAATCGAGCCACCAATCACAGTACAGCGCGCGCACGCTTTGTTTTGAACTTGCCTTGGCGGCATCTACTAAGCGCGAACCAGGGGTGCGTTTCCCAAAAGCATCGTTTGCCAACTATGGTCGCAAGTTCCGTCGTTATCATCATAGTTCAACGAGTCGGTGTTTCCCCGAAACCATCGTTCCAACGAACATTCACAAACAGCATCGCAGAGTTGTGTGGTTGGAACGACAGCTCTCGACCTGTGGTTAGAAGCAGAGTTTCTTGTTATTATAACATGTGGGCTTAATAAATTATTATCTTGAGCCAAATAAGCAAGATGACATCCAGTACAATCAGTATCATTTATTTAGAAGACATACAAATGTCCTTTATGTCTTTTAGTTTGTCAATAGATTTAAAGCACCGTTTTTGAAGAGTGCGCATGTGTGAACGTGCTCTAGTGCGTAAGAACGAGCCTATAATTAAATCTGGAAATAAAGCAAATAACTGAGAAAAATATGAGATAGTCCTCAGATGACATGTCCGTAATTTATAGCAAAACATCTAGCATTAATTTGATCGCAAACAAATTCATTAAAAGTAGTTTTTACTCCACCACATGTGTGACATCATTAACCAACGTGGCTGAACAACCAATTTGCGACAATACGGTTTCGGGAAACAGTCGTGACTAGCAAGTTGATTTCTTCAACAGTGCATCATACTACGGTAGTGGAGCAGCAAGTTACGTCGTTGTACGGGAAACGCACCCCAGAGCCGTTAAATATGAGAGTTGTGAACATAGACGGTTGCGACAGTGATCTCGCCGCTGCGCGGTCACGTGATTCGTGTAGCTCTCAATAGTTCCAAACAAATTGCGTTGCCAATGATTTTAAGCGGGGCAGAGAGCAGCAGCTATTATTGCAGCAATTATCGGTAAATATTGACGCATAATGTACATTGCTTATTATGTTGACACTAAAATGACTTGCATATAATAGCATTTTTTTTCTGGGGAGTAGCAGAAACACTGCATTAATACGTTTTTGTGTTTAATTTTGGAGGGAAATTGGCTGCTCCCATAACATAGAATATATATATATACATATATATATATATATATATATATATATATATATATATATATATATATATATATATATATATATATATATTCTATGTATGTGTGTGCGAGCGTGTGTGTGTATATATATGTGTGCGTGTATATATTTAATGGCGTTGTGCAGGTTTATGTGAATGTATCATAACATTAGGATGTTAATAATTATGACCATAGACACTCGAGAAAAATATATACAGTAAATACTGTAAATGTATTATACCTTATGGGAACAGTCCCCTTCCCTCCAAAATTAAACACACAAAAAATGTATTCAATTCAAATATATATATATATATGACTAATTAATGTCATTTTATTAAAAGATTGGTGTGCCAAGAGTGACATTAGTCTTCATGTAGACTGAGTTAAGCAAGAGTCTTGTGACAAATTATAATAGGACATTATGGCCATAAAAAATCATAGTACTTGGATACTTAAGTACATTTGAAGGCAAATACTTTTGTACTTTTACTCAAGTGAATGTTTAAAGGCAGCACTTCTACTTTTACTTGAGTAATATTTTACCTTGAGTATCTTTACTTTAACTCAAGTACATGGTATGTGTACTTCGTCCACCACTGCGACTAGTGCATTATATTTATAAAAAGTACACCTAGCCTACCATCTTGAGCCCACTTATACCATGGTCACTGGACAGCATTGATTTGTTTAAGCTGTCAGTGGTTTCACTTTAACATTTATGTAATCACAAATGTTCTTGGTCGTTGCAGTTTCATGCCCTCATGGTTAATGATATGCAGTGGCACAGAGGACACTCAACTCGCCTGCCAGACAAAACTTGAGACACCTTTCAGGTATCTGTGATGTTTGTCGAGGCGTGCTGACTGCCCCCTGCTTACACAGCTCATAAAAACAAAGTTTTGTAATTGCTCAGATGTTTGGAAAATATGTATGTTTTTATGGAAGTTATGTACAGATCAGGGGGCATGACTAATATCATATGTGTTATGCGTTACATTGACAGCCCTAATTTTATGGTGAATATGCATACTATCTGAAAGTTGAATTCTTCAGTCTCCATTCATTGTAATTGCATAGAATAGAGTGACCTGCATATTCTTGAGAATTTGTCCATAAAGCATGAGGGTGAGTAATGACATCATTTTATATTTTATTATTTTGTGATGAACGAAAGAAACAAACAAACAAACAAACAAAGGAAGATTCTTTTTAAGCTTTCTATTAGCCAATTTGATCTATTTTTACATAAATATAGGAAGATAAATCAGTAGCAAACGTTGTCACGGTACAACCACAAATCGGCACTTTCAACATCTCAAATCTGGCACAGAAACGCCTTGACTTTTGCAACTACTTTTGCATGGGATATGTGAAATAAAATAATTTCAATGTATATGCGCAAAAATGTATAATGTGTAGACAAATATAAAGGCTTCTTCTTATGATGATTCATAAACATGGTTGTATGTCACTCTGGAAAAGAATGGAAATGATTTTGCTTTCAGGCTATGAAAACATGTGTATTCTAATACTTTCTAGCAGTAATACTAAGTAACATGTATGTAGCAAATGTTGCTGCCCATTCTTTAATGACCAATGGGAAAACATTTATGGTCAATAAAGAATACACTTGATATGTTAAAATGTTGAAAGCCTATTATTCATTTTTTGTTGTTGTTGTTGTTGTTGTGAAATCCACCCTTCCTTTTATTGTGTACTAATGTAGATAATATATCTTGGCGTGTTGAATAACAACCTGGCTTCATCAAACTTGTCATTCATCCGTGAGGCAGTTTAGATGTTTGGATTTCTTTCTATCTGCTGTCTGTGGCCTTTAATGAAATCCGCAGAATACAGCCTTGATGTGTTGAGCTGATGCATAGATAAGTTAAATAAATCTGAGACATCATGTAAACACTATGCTGTTGACCAACTTATTTGTAACCAACATATTTTGCCAGGGCGAGCATGGAGGACAGAACACGGATGTGGCCTGCCTTATGTTCTCTGTCCGGAGAAGTATCTTCATCATGGGTGAAAGTGTTCACAATCAGAGGTAGCACAATCATGAAATCAAGATAACCAAAATATGATCCCCACCACGGCATCTCATTAGTTATGAGATATATGTTTATGCACAAAGTAATTAGCACATCTCTTGATAACAATACTCAGCAGTCACACAAATACATGGTCTCTCCTGATACTGTAACATGCTAAAGGTTTGCTATTTTATCATATAAAATAAATCAATCTGCTTGCTGGAAAAGAGTCTCGTCTTGTGAACCCGAAGGTGCTCTTTGGCTGGGTTTCAATCAATCATGGAAAACAGGTTGTCCAAGGTTGTTCATCTAATTAAAAAAAAGATAAAATACTTTTTCAAGTTGGCTTACCACAAAGCAACATTTTAAATATTATGTTTCACATCACAAAGTTATACAATTTCTATTTGAAAAACATTGTCCTACAACATCTACATCAAATGAAACTTGTAATTAACTTGTAACCTTCCTCATAAATATGGCAAGGTAAATTCCTTACTTGATCTGGGAATTCTGTTAAAGGGCATAATGTGTGTTTAAATATTTTTGCCACTACTTTGCTTAAAACAGAATTGAGAGCTTGTAGCATGATGTGTTTACTGCAGTTACCTCCCACTTCTACAGTGTCCTACACTAGCAGGAAAATGATGCATATCTTTATCTGTCCAGCAGACTGCTCATCTTATGCGGTCACTATGCCTTCATCCCACAGCTCCAAGTCCACCTTGACATATTCAGAGATGGATGGGACAACCATCCCCTTTCAACAGAGGACAACCTCTCTCCAAATCAGCTGCATTCTGATATTCTGAATTCTGAGTGTAACGAGGTAGGCATGTCTTTTGTTGTAGTCTATTCATTCTTTTTTCCTAAATAAATAATTCTTTCTTACAGATTACACAAATAGATAGGGAAAGCAGTGGTCTTATCCCCAGTGACCCAAATTGTGGCATCCAGGTTCCTGAAATTGAATGTCCACTGAGCCCAGATGAACTTGCTGAAAAAAAGGCTGCTGTGGACCCAATGCAGCCATCACAAAATTTGAGGGCAAATGTTTACATAGCTGCATTGCAATGCATGCATAGCACTGGCTATAGATAAGACACTAAAAGGATCAGCATTTTGGAAATGTAAAAAAAAAAAAATGCAAAGAACAAAAGTCTGTCTTAAAGACTTAAAGCAGTTCGTATTAAAGTTTCAATGTTGTTGAACTATGAATGGCAGAATAACAATTAAAAGTTTCACTTGAACATACTGAAATCAACACTTCAGGTCTTAAAGTTTCAGTTTTTTAATGTAACTGTATAGAAGACCTGCCACCTTTGAAGGAAGTCACGAGTAAGATCTAGATGCAGCTTACTTTAATAAAAATAAATAAAATACAATAACAGGGTAAACACTTTAACAGGTCAAGACTAGCAACTGGGAAACAAAACAAGATTTAAATGTGACTAAAGATTTAAAAGATGTAACAAGAGTACAAAGGTAAAACAGACATCAGGGCAATAACACACACACACACACACACACACACACACACAAACAATAGGGAACAGCTAGTAGTGATCAGGTCAGTGAATTATGGGAAATGTAGTGCAAGGGAGACTAGAGACAGATAACTGAGGCAAAACACAGGTAAAAACAGTGAATCAAAACATAGACCACCTCTAATGGGCAGCTCCTGTCACCCAAGGAAGGCTGGTAAGGGAGGCAGGGCCAAGGTGGAGCCGGATACCAAGGATACCAGAGCAGAACAGGTGGAAGTCCAGGAGACCAGAGCAGATTTGGTGGCTGGCCAGGAGACTCAGAAGGCCAGAGCAGATCAGTTGGAAAGCCATGAGAACAGGGATACCAGAGCAGATCAGGCAAAAGAAGAGAAGCTCAGGGTAGGTAGAGGATCAGGAGGTTGGTGGCCACAGGGCTGAAACAGGGTCAGGAGGCCTGGGTGGCAACCACAGGTTCAAGAAAGGGTCAGGAGGCCTAGGAGGCGGCCACAGACTAGAGCTGTGGAAGGCTCTGAGGGTGGAGCCCCCGAAGGCAGAGCTGTAGTTGGCTCGAGGGGTGAAGCTGTGGAAGGCAGAGACATGGGAGGCACAAGGGGCGAAGCCATAGAAGGCTGCGCAGATTCGAGGCTAAGAGTCCAGGGTTAACACTGGCAGAGACTTGGAAATGACTTCTGTAGTCATGAACATAGGCTAAGACATGGAGACAATCTCTGTGGTCGTGAACATGGGCAGAGACTTAAACAACCTCTGTGGTAGTGTACATGGGAAGAGAGTTGGTAGACGACCTCTGTGGTCATGTACATGGGCTGAGACTTGGAAACAGAAGTCTTTCTCCTCCTCTTCCTCCTACTGGAGGCGAAAGTTGGCAACGCAGGCTCTGGGACGGCCGAGGCTGGCAACACAGGCTCTGAGATGGACGAAGATTCAAGCTCGTTGGCTGTGGCAGGCTGGGCATTGGCTCGGTTGGCGTTGGCTTGGTGGCCGTGGCATGACACGGCATGGAGCAGACTCTGCCGTGGCTGTGACACAGCGTGGAGCAGACTACTGCCGTGCCTCCGGCAGTTCCCTCCAAATTTTAGCTGTGAGTCCTATCCAGTACATTGATTTCAGGTGAGAATCTGCAAATTCTGTGTAGCTGGCAACAGTGCTGAAAAGGTGAAAGTATTAATTGAAGGGTAAATCCACCAGCCTCAATTGAATGAAGTACACCGCTAGATCAATTTTGTTTGATCAGTTGTTCTGTCACATTTGAAGGAAGTCACAAGAGTGTAATCTAAATGCAGCTTATTTTAATAAAAAATAAGCCAAATTCAAGAACAGGGTAAACACTGGAACAGGTCAAGTCTAGCAACTGGGGAAACAAAACAACTGAAACAAACAAGATAGCAACATGAACTGAAGGAAAACACATAACAACTGACAAAGGTAAACAGACATTAGGGCAATATATATATACATAGGGATAAACAAGATAAATGAAACACAGGTGAGAACAATAGGGAACAGCTGGTAGTGATCAGGGCAGTGAATTATGAGAAATGTAGGACAAGGGAGACTAGAGACAGATGACAGAGGCAAAACACAGGGCAAAACCACAGAAAATCATAACAAGACCAAATCCATCGTTGCTGGATTCGGTCTTGTTATGAGGTTAGTCCAGGTTAGTTTTAAATTGCTTGTATGTGGTGTAGTGAGCAGGCAGGCAAAGAATGCAAAGGCAGGTGGAGGATGTAGGATGTTCTGCTTGCATCACCTTCACCTGCATGTTCTTAATAGGCAGCTCCCAGCCCACCCATAATTTGACCAGCTGCTTCAATTGACCCTGATCAGCTTAAATGGGGTAGACATATGGAGACCAGGGGACAAACAGTTACCAAAACTAAAGTTTTTTAAACTATTTTTGCAATACATATGCAAATTAGTGTAAAGATCTCTGTTGAACATGGAGCAATTCAGGAAATGATAAAGATGTCTGTATAAGGATTTGTATCAGCACTAGGCAGCTCTACAAGCAAACATTCTGACAACATATAGCATACAACAAGGTGACAACCAGTTTTGTTATTGGGAAAGTACAAAAACTATTTATCTATCTCCAAAAACTGCCGTTGGTACACAACAATTCTGCATTTGGTGGTGTCACCAAATCATCATTGTCCTCCTCTTCATCTTCCATGGGCCAGATGATGTTGCTTAAGACTACTTAATTGTAATATTAGTATTCAACAGTGGCATACTGTACATATATACTAAGTAGAAATAAACATTTACATTTACATTTATTCATTTGGCAGACGCTTTTATCCAAAGCGACTTACAAAAGAGGAAGAACATCAGCGAATCATCTTAGGGAGACAGTGGTTAAAAAAAGTGCCATATTACAAAGTTTCACTATCATCAGAATAGTACACCAAACAGATTTAAGTGCAACAAGAAATGTAAAACTTTTTTTATTTTTTTTTTTTTTATTTTTTTTTTTATTTTAGTGACCGGTTAAGTGCTTTTGGAAAAGATGTGTTTTTAGCCGTTTTTTGAAGATAGACAGTGAGTTAGCTTCCCGGATTGAATTGGGAAGGTCATTCCACCACCGTGGTATGATGAAACTGAAAGTCCGGGAAAGTGTTTTGGTGCCTCTTTGTTTTGGTACGACAAGGCGACGTTCCTTAGCCGACCGCAGGCTTCTGGTGGGAACGTAGCTCTGCATAAATGTTTTTAGGTATGCTGGAGCAGACCCTGTTTTATATGCCAGCATCAGGGCCTTGAATTGAATACGTGCATGAACCGGCAGCCAGTGAAAAGAGACAAGGAGTGGTGTAACATGTGCTCTCTTAGGTTCATTAAAGACCAGACGTGTTGCTGCATTCTGGAACATTTGCAGGGGTCTAATAGCACATGCAGGAAGGCCTGCAATGAGAGCGTTACAGTAGTCCAGTCTAGTTATAACAAGGGACAGAACGAGCAGTTGTGTGGCATGTACAGAGAGGAAGGGTCTTATCTTCCTGATATTGTAGTGTAAATCTACATGATCTTGCAGTTTTTGAAATGTGGTCTGTGAAATTTAGCCCATCATCAATGGTTACCCCTAGATTTCTGACCGTTTTGGAAGGCGCAACTGTAGTTGGACCCAGCTGCACGGTGATGTTGTGTTCAACAGCCGGGTTGGCTGGAAAGACAAGGAGTTCGGTCTTGGCAGGGTTGAGTTGAAGGTGGTGTTCCTTCATCCAGGCTGAGATGTCTGCCAGACAGGCAGCTATTCGAGCGGTCACTGTGGTGTCGTTGGGCTGGAAAGACAAGTAGAGTTGCGTGTCATCAGCGTAGCAGTGGTAAGAGAAACCATGTGACTGAATGATGGGTCCCAGTGATGTTGTGTATATGGAGAAGAGAAGTGGCCCAAGCACTGATCCCTGAGGTACCCCAGTAAGTAACTGGTGTGGCTTGGATACTTCCCCTCTCCATGCCACCTCAAAAGACCTTTCTGAGAGATAAGAGTTGAACCAGTCAAGCACAGTTCCAGTGATACCCAGTTTAGAGAGGGTGGAGAGTAGGATGTGATGGTTGACTGTGTCAAAGGCTTATCAAATATATTCTGTGTCAAACATACCGATAATTAAAGTGGTAGTATAGTTGAATAAATCACCTGAGTACTGCAGTCAGCCATTGACTGTCTTCGAAAAACCAGAGATGCCACATGCCTTACCATTGACTTCTTTAGTCTTTGCCTGAGCTGTTTTATTTGTCGCAAGGTTCATGTGATCACCTGAATATGACAGGTATGATTAGTTGATAAACCCTATCCGACTGATCATTTATGTTAGTAGTAATTAGGGATCGTATTAAAGAAGTTTTGCATTATTGTGGGTTATTTTGATTGCTGTTTTTACAGCTTTCTGGCCAAACATGCTTTTGAAAGTCAAGCTTATTGGACCACTGCTGACAATTTTAGCATAACGTTTAATTGCTTATAAACAAAAATGGTAATTTAAAGCTTACTTCATGCTGAAGCAGATTGTGTAACAGCCAAGTGTAGTTGGTTGCTGTCAACACTGGAAGGTACCAAGACAATGCCAGCTCATTAATAGCTGCCTTTTGATCCTCAGTAAGCTCCTCTCCCTTCTCAGTTTTTGAATCATCACCTATAGCAGCCATAAGGCCCTGATGTTGATTTCAGCCACATCCTCAAGCACGATGGTTGCTGTCTGTGGGGAGCCACCTTATAATACATGTATAATGGCTTGGCTAACACCTGCTAATGAAGGCCCACCATGTGAGAATGAATGACCAATCATCCTGCCTGCCATCAAGAACAAGGCTCTCTGTAGAAGGTCTTGAGAGTTGGAAGGAATAAGGTGGTCTGCTTGGCCTTCAGATAATGCAGTGCCAGTTCCATTTCCTGTTTGTAGAGCAGAGAAACCAAAGCATTTTTTTTTCTGATAAACACATTGATTCAGACACATGAAACTGAAAAGAAAACATATATACACCGATTCAACTTTTAACCCCCATAATTCCCTTTCGCCCTCCCAATCCCTAACCCTACCCTGACCCTCAACAAATATCCCTGTGCTCCTACTTGAGATTACATACAAAACAAAACAAAAATATATACAGTATATATAAAAATAAAAATCACACACATTTAAAATTACACGTCTCTCTCCACTTCCCCTCCCCGAGAGCCTTCCAAAAATGCCAAATAGCTGCCCTATTTTTTATTAAACAATTCCACATTTCCCTTCTATATTACATTTCTTCGAATGCTGCCACCCTGCCTATCTCTATGCGGCACTCCTGAAATGAGGGTGCTCCAGCCAACTTCCATACCCTAAGAACAGTCTGTCTTCCAATCATAACACTGGCTAGGACCCAATTTTTTATATTTTTATCCACTATATTAATGACCACCCCATCGCCCAAAATACAGAGTCTGAGGCTAAACGAAACCCGAGTGTCCAATACGTCACACACTTTACTCCGAACAACCAAACAAAAATCTTGGACACCAACACACCACCAAAAAACACGAGTTGTGCCCCCATCCTCCGACTGGCATCGCCAGCAGGTGGGTGGATCTCCAAGACCAAGCCCATACAATCCAGAGGGGGGTCCGATAGAATCGCTGCAAAATCCCAAATTGCATTAGGTGCACCCCTGCATCTTCAGATGCAGACTTGACACTCCCCAGAATCCCAGCCCACACTCCCTCCTCCAATACCAAGTCCAAATCCTTCTCCCATAATCTCTTTAGAGAAGTTGAAGCTCCGTCCCCCAGACGCCGAACCAGCAGGGAGCAACACACCGATGCCCCATGGCCCCCTCCAAAAGCAGCAATCATCACCTCCAGAGCATCTGCCGCTCCGGGAGGGGGGCGCATGCCACTCCCAAAAACAGTACAAAGCAGGTGGCACAGCTGAAAATACCTAAAAAATTGAGACTTGGGGATCCCAAAATGTTGAACCACATTCCCAAAGGATCCCAACACTCCACTCCCATACAAGTCTCTTTATTAAAGGGATAGTACACACCAAAATGGTAATTGTCATCTTTTGCATACACACATGTTGTTCTAAACCCGCATTACTTTCTTTCCTCTGCGAAACACAAAAAAAGATTCTTGGAAGAATATTCTAGTCTGTCTTTTCCATACAATAGCATTCAATAGAACAATAGTTTTCAAGCTTCAAAAAGGATGCAAAACACCATAAAATTAAACCTGACGACTCACGATGTGCTGTGTTCCAAAATCTTTTGAATGATTTCACATCTTGGGTGAGAGTCAGATCGATATTTATGTCATAATTCACTGATAATCATCTTCTCTGTCTTGGTTGTCTCTTTTGTTTTCTTTTTCATTCAAAAAATGTGTCTCCGCGAGTTGCACCAGGTTTGATGCCAATGGTTCTAATGTAATATGTTCCTGGGTAACCTCTGACCGATCGCCAAAAACACCACTGTTCTGGCATGTTCGGAGGCGGTTCAAATGCCTCTTTTATATTAACACCATACAAGACAGATAAAAAAGTCTGAGAAGAAGATTATGAGTAAATGATGTCTTAAGTATTGGTCTGTTTCTCATTCAAAACTACTGTTTCGCTTCAGAAGATGTTTTAATACAGCGCATGAATCATGTGGACCATAAAATGGTGATTTTGCTTCCTTTTGGTGTCTTGAAGATTATGGTCCATATTGAATGCCATTGTATGGAAAAGATAGCCATGGATTCTTGTGCAAAATTATCCTTTTGTGTAAAACTGAAGAAAGACAGTCATACAGGTTTTGATCAACATCCGGGTGAGTAAAAGATGACATAATTATCCCTTCAAGGATGTTGCATAGATTTGCTCTTTGATGTGGATTCTTGAAACAACAAACCAAGACTAACGAGGAATCCATTCTGCAGCTTGTGCATTAACATGCTGATATAATTAAGCTGAACACCATCCCCAGTGGCAACATCTTGTTGCTTTACAAAATTGTAAGAATAGGTAAACATTGTGTGGCAGAAAAAGTATAAATACTAAAATGAATATAGTGTATGACATAATAAATAAATCAGCCAATGGGACAGGAATCAGCAATGTCCTCTGGCATATTTACAGTACATGTCAATATCTCATAACATGGTGCTAGAACAAAGCCATTTTTAACATTACTTTATTTGTGAAATATTGGGTTACCTTCCAATCGGCAGTGAAGAGGTCTAGCCCAATCAATTTTGCGGAGCTTGTAAAAGTGTATTATTCTCCCTTCCTCGTCCTCCATGTCTTCTCTAATATACATTTTTACTTTCAGTGGGGGTTTCTTTTTGCCATAGCATAAACCTTCTATACAATATTTCTTCCCTTTCCAGAACCACAATCCTCTTCCAGTCTGGGGGCAAAAAATAACAAATGGTCAGTTACATTTCTTCATGGTACGGTACTCATGGAAACGAAGACATTCACATGACATTGGACTGAGAGAAAAATACCACAAAATTACTACCTTCATGCATTATTGTGCACTTTCAGATGACATTCATGTTCCAGGTGTTGAATGATCAGGACCAAGTAGACAGTGAAGACCAGCAGTGACAGTGAAGTCAGTTTTAGACAAATTCGAGTATTCTTCAAAAAACTAAAAATATTGTGGGCTTAAAAGTTCTTGTGAGCTTATAACTTGTGGTCAATCATATAAAATTGTCATAAAATGGTCCTTTGATGTATATTTATAACCAGTGTTCAATATATTCTCAGGCCACATCCTCTATTTATCCATGATTTCACTCACACTAAAGATTTATCTTGAGCGTTGGTGATTTTATCACTTTCAACCTGGATAACCTCTAGCCAGACAAATTACATCTGACTCATGGCTCAGGTCTTGGTCCTCCTCCATTTCTTTGACAGATTCAGAGTACTTCAACAGAAAAGGGAGAACATTATAAGCCTATAAAGCAAAGCAAAACAATAATAGTTATGCTTTTAATAAATATGGCTGGCCATTTGTAAGAAGATATTTGATTTAAGAATTCAAGAAGTGTGGCTGGGGGTAGCAGATATTATATCAAGTGAGCTCACCAAATCTAAGAGTCTGACAGCTCAAGACACCCATCAGTACACCTGACCTGGCACTTAATACATCAGATAATTAATCATATCAGTTTCTTCTTGGAGGGGGGCAATGTAGATGAAATTCTTCCCATTGTTAGAGGAGGCCTTCAATATTTTTACTGTGTAGCCCTGGGATCCCTAGGGCACAGAGTGGTCTTCCTTTGTCCACTGCCCCCATTTAAATAGACACATGAAAAACAATAATAATGTTGAACTATTCCATACATTTTTGGTAAAAGCGTAACACATGTAAGTAATGTTTTTGGTATCATAAACGTATGTGATGCTTTTTGGAGAAGCCAACCAACTTTGAGTACTCTTAAAGAAGTACTCTGGATATCTGGATATTAGAAGGCATATTGTGGCAGCGGGGGCGTGGTCAAGTGCCCATCAGGAGAGAGAGGAAGCGGTAAGGGCATTTACACTTGAGATAAAAACACCTGTCTCTAATTCATGAAAGCACCCACGGCACCAGCAGATGGGGAGAGAGAGAGTTACTGGGTCGAGAGCCTTGATGTGAAGCTGATGTGATTGTGTAAAGCCGATAAGTTAGTGTGAAGCTGTTGAGTATGTGTGAAGTTATTGTGAAGCTGTAAACCAAGGAAACTGCCAATTGAAAGTTCCCTACCTGTGTTTGAAGAATCCAGCTCCCGGTGTCTTCCTTCTTGTTACACATAGATTTAAGCAAAATACATAATGATAGCACAAAAAGTGCAAAAAAATTGTGCTTCCATTCTAAAAGGAATAAAATCAATAATTTATTAAAAATAATGTAAACACACAAGGAACAAAAGATTTGTAAGATCTGCTATCTGTCTAAAACATATTTAAACATCAAGTTTAACAAAAAGGCTGACCTCAGTGTGATCAGCATCATCTGAAATATTTACAGTTCTTCTCCCCAGTCCTGCTTATAAGAGAAACGTTTAATCTTTGAGAGTCTTTTGGGAGTTTTATGCCAGCAAGCAAAACTGGAGTTCTAAGATCCTTACAGATGTAACTCTTGCAGGGTCAGGTGTCCTTCTTTTCATTCTTTTATGGCTGCCATGGAAAAGTGCAGGAAAATCTCTTTAAGAAGACAAAATATACATACGGATATAAATAATAACAAAAACTTTGCTCATTTGTGTCTATACACACATATTTATAGAGAGAGAGAGAGAGAGAGACGGTGCAATTGAGCAACGTTTTTGTTATTAAATTAATATTTGCAGGAACATTTGCAATGTAGAGTCAAATAGAAGACAGTCAAATATAAACAAAGTAATATTGAAGACAATCAAAAATAGACACAATGTACAAATATGTACATTATATTTTTAACTTAATTTTTCTTTCTTTCTAGAAAATATTAATTAGTGGTCATTTAGAGGACACCTTCATCCAAAGCAACTCATAGTAGTCTAATTAATGGGACATTTCCCCTTTAGCAACCTGGGGTTAAGTGCTTTGCTCAAGGCTATAATGATGATAGTTCATGGATGGGCATTGGTGGGGTTCAGTCCTGTAACCATTGTTTACAAGCCCACATCTTTAACTACTACATCACACCACCCCCACTTGACTAACATTAGAAAGAAATGTAAAGTCAATGTTGAATCTGTAGCCTTGTACATAAGCTGTTAAAAGAGAAAAGAGATCCATATAACAATGTACAAAAATGCTTATTTTCCATATCACATCACACTTTTAAAGTATGTAAATATTAAAACCTAACTGCGTCTGTTTCATTCAGGATTTTTCTGAGGAGCGGACAATGAGGTTCGACCGGCTCGGTTCAGCGACGTGGCCAGGAGGACACAACGTCTCGTTCCCTCCATCAAGGAATGGAGGTTACATCCGTAACCTAGACGTTCCCCGTCTGTTGCTCACTTCGACGTTGTGTCGAAGAAGCGACACTAGGGGTCCAATTTAAATCACGCCATGCGCTGAGCTGTGTATGTGTACTGCTGACACAGGAGCAGCAGGTATTTAACATGCCAAAGAGACCAGCTATGCCAGGCTGTACGTACCCTTCCCCAACGCCCCATAAAATCATCAAAGCCTTCTGGTTCTTTATCCCCTACAGGGGAGAACAAGGCGACGTGCCAAGCATGGGAGCAGGCCGCTCCAGCAGCACTTTTTCTCTCTCTATGTTTCTCGCATAGAGTTAAAAGAGGCTGGGGCCATCTTAACAATATCATACACATCGTATGATCTTTCCCAGTTCACTATTCTTTCAGGGGGGAAAGACCCTTCGGAGACCAAACCTGCCCAGACTGGGGGAGGTAAAGAGTGGTGAAATACATCACATGGGCTTTTAGGTCACATGTGGAGAATGGTGCGGTGGTAGATCCTACCTCATTGGGAGGGAGGAGTTGCTACAAATACTGCGACCGGGGGTCCGTGTGGACTGCCCAAGGGAGACACGGGTCTGCTCGCAAGGGGACCGTACCACTGAAACTACACACAAGGGGAAAAGTCCACGTGGGAGCCTGTCCTGTGGAGCACCTATTTCAGTACAGGGTAAATTGAAAGTCCTGAGTCTGACTGATTGAAGGGAGGTCTCTGAAGGCCCAAGAGGACCACTGAGAGATCCCAGGAGGGGAACAGGCTTGGCCTGAAGGGATTTAACCTCCGGATGCCTCTTAGGAACCTGAAAATTAAGTTGTGCTTACCCAAAGACCTGCTGTCTACTGTGTCGTGGTGGACCACGATAGCAGCTACATACACCTTCAAGGTGGACGGGGACAGCCTCCCCTCCAACCTCTCCAGCAGGAATGAAAGCACTGACCTAACTGCGCACCTCTGTGGGTCTTCAGCCCAGGAAAAACACCAATTTGCGAACAACAGCCAATTCAGGGCGGAAAGTTGCCTGGTAGAGGGGGCTCTGGCTAGGTTGATCATGTCTACGACAGCAGGTGGTAGATAAGCTAGATCTTCTGCATCCCATCCAGGGGCCAAACGTAGAGGTTCCAGAGGTCTGGGTGCAGATGCCAGAGCGTGCCCCGTCCCTGAGAAAGAAGGTCCTTCCTCAGGGGGATTTGCCAGGGACTGCGAGATCCGAGAACTAAGTCCGAGTGGGCCAATAGGGAGCCACTAGAATTACTTGTTCCCCATCCTCCCTGACTTGCACCTGTGCAAGCAGGCTCACTGGGGGACATGCGTACTTATGCAACCCCGTGGGCCAGCTGTGTGCCAGCGCGTCTGCCCCGAGGGGAGCCTCTGTTCGGGTTTACCAGAGCGGGCAGTGGGAGGTCTCTAGGGAGGCGAACAGGTCTACCTGGGCCTTGCTGAACCGTTCCCATATCAGCTGGACCGACTAGGGGTGAAGCCTTCACTCTCCACTGGGCAAGCGTTGTCGTGATAGCTCATCCGTTACCACGTTGAGGTTGCCTGGGATGTGAGTGGCACCCAGCAACTTGAATTGCTGCTAGCTCCAAAGGAGGAGACGACGGCGAGTTGTGACATGTGATGGGAGCGTACACCGCCCTGGCGATTTATGTACGCTACCGTGGTGGTGCTGTCTGATCGGACTGAAAAGGACGTTCAAAGCCAGCTGTGTATATTGCTTTTTTAGAGAAAATAACTATATTACTGCGCAGTCGTAGCGCCCAGGGGCAAATCTGCACTGCCGTGCAGAGAAGGGAGAAAGCCGCTGATATGCGCCGTAAATCCAACAGCAATCGCACTTAGAGATGGGAGGAACAGTGTGTGACTTGCAGCTCGCTGCATACACAACCAGTCGGCTCGGAAGTAAATTGCTGAATGAAACAGACGCATTTCCCTCCCTTTATACCTGTATGTCCAGGGACGGGGGAACATGCAAATTCTGTCTGCCAGTTTCTCATTTGCCTTTTCTCATAGATCAGAGATGCAAAAGGCTCTCAAGAGAGACCCCTAGTGTCGCTTCTTCGACACAACGTCGAAGTGAGCGACAGACGGGGAACTTAAGATATTTAGAAAAAGGATCAGATTAAAATATAGTATGTGGGTTGCAGAGAAGCAAATCTAACAAAAATATGGCTGTGAGCCTATCTTTCATAATGATATTCTATAATTCTCCATTGTATGATTCGTAATGAATATTGTGTTTAGAATAAACATGTAAATGTTGTAACCATGGTATTAGCAGAACAACATGTGCATTAACAAAAAGGCATGGGCTTGCACTGTGGTTTAGAGGTTGTAAGTGCCGATTTGTGGTTGTACTGTGAAAATGAATTAAAGTACCAAAGTTAATGTGTAATACAAGTTTGTGTTTGTAGTTGTATTTATGTGAATGTCATTTTACACATGTGTGACTTCTTTTCTGCAATTTTGAATTCAGAACAAAAGCTTTGAATTATTGTCTGTGAGTGCAGATTGCAACATTCAACTTCAAAATCAGTGCTGTCAGTGTACATTTCAATTTACTAGTACAAATATTTATTGTATAAGTTCTCAAATCCAAATATGCAAGCTCTCGACGTTTGCTACTGATTTATCTTCATAGAAATAAAGCGGGCCAAGAACAGAGCCCTGTGGAATCTCTTGAAAAGTCTGGACCACATTTCTCTTTTTAAATCCCATCACACACTGTTATCAGCCACCAGACTTCTCTTCCTCTTTATTCCCAGAATTCCCAGTAAATTAGCTCAGCACTTGTGCAGCGATAACAGGTATAATCCCGTGAGCAGGCGCTGGAGGCGTGGTGTAACTGAACATGTGGATATGAGGTGTGTATTCTAGGAAATAAATGTTTGAGCAACACACACACTTAATAATTATCTTTGTTGGCACAAACGCAAGACTGAGAAGACAACCTGATCAGTTAACCACATGTTTTCCTCTTAATTTGTGAAATATCCTGTATAGGTTGAAGGTAAATAAAATAAAACATTCATATGCGAATCAGATATCGCTATTATCAGGATTTCAGGCAAATGCAACTACAGATGTATCCATGTTTAATCAAACCTCTTGTTGTTATTTGTTAAAAGATAGCAGGAAAAAAAATAACATTGACCCCCTCCAATGGGGTCACAGCCGCTCGGTGTCCTGTCAGGTTGCACAGGAATTAATGTAAAGCCACCACTAATCTGACGGATTCTAAGCACATTTCACACAAATAATCCTGGATTCACAAATCCTCCTTGTTTGACATCTTTAAATCAAATACTGTTGTCCTCAGTCAACCTGCAAACTCCTCTTGCGGTGAAACACGTTAAGCTGATATTCCCTAGATCTCATCATTATACAACAAGCCAGTCATGTGTGTGATTTAAAAACAGTCATGTAAAACCCCTTTAATAAAAACTGATGTTGACCTAGAATTAACATAGAAACAGAAAGCAGAGAATACAAGTGACAAATTAAAGGAATAGTTCACAAAAATAAACATTTCCATATGTTTTCGGTGAAACACAAAAAAAAATATTTATATTTTATTTATTTTTCCCCCTTTTTTCCCCAATTTGGAATGTCCAATTCCCAATGCGCTCTAAGTCCACGTTGTGGCGTAGTGACTCACCTCAATCCGGGTGGCGGAGGACAAATCCCAGTTGCCTCCACGTCTGAGACTGTTAATCCGCGCATCTAATGACATGGCTTGCTGAGCGTGTTACAGTGGAGACATAATGCTTGTGGAGGCTTCACGCTATTCTTACTATGCACAACTCACCACGTGCCCCACTGAGAGCGAGAACCACATTATGGTGACCACAAGGAGGATACCCCATGTGACTACCCTTCCTAGCAACCAGGCCAATTTGGTTGCTTAGGAGACCTGACTGGATTCACTCAGCACACCCTGGATTCAAACTCACGACTCCAGGTGTGGTAGTCGGAGTCTTTACTCACTGATCTACTTATTTTTTAAATAAATTTTCTGGCCACTCATTTCCATATCATGAAAGTGAATGAGGACTTTTGAAGTCATATGATAGAATTGTTTTTCACTGAAAACCTTGATATCTGCTTTCGCTCTGCTTGGCACATTCAGTTCTGAGTTCATGAAAGAAGTAACAATGCCCAATTTGTAAACAAATCATTCTTTTGAATCTGTTCATTTCTATCAATCGTTGAACTTGTTCACAAACTGGTCTGAATGATTTGTTCAGTAATCAGACTGACTCACTGATACAATGATCCAGTCACAGTGGTTAACAGTTCCCTGAATGCAAAGATGATCTGAGAAAACCATTACAATTTTAGTCTGTTCCTCACACTATTGTTTGACTTCAGAAGCTCAAGTCCTCTTGATTAATAGAACATTACTCTGTGGTTGATAGGGTGTTCTGGGTGGACACCACAGCATTGATAGGGTGTTCCAGCTCATTGATAGGCATGCTATGTTTTTGCTAAGTTATTTAGAGTGGATGTTTACACATTGCTATGTGTTTCCTAGGGTTTTGTGGATGGTTACCAGGGTGTTGGTAAGATGTTCTGGGTAGTTGTTTGGGTGTTTCTGGGTGGTTGCTAGGGCATTGCTATTTGATTGCTAATGTGTTCTGGTATTCTAACATTGCGATGTGTTTGCTAGAGTTTTCTGTATGGTCACAGGGTGTTGCTAGGATGTTATGGGTGGTTACGAAGTCATTACTATGCAGTTGCTGGAGTTGTCTGTGTGGTTACCCAGTATGTTTCTAGAATATTCTGGGTGGTTGCTAGGGTGTTTGGGTGGTTGATAGGGCATTAATATGCGGTTACTATGATGTTTTGTTGATCTAAGTGGTTGATAACACTTTGCTTCGAGGTTGCTAGGGTTATCTGGGTGGTTAACAAGGTGTTGTTAGGATGTTCTGGGTGGTTGCTTGGGTGTTTTGTGTGGTTGCTTGGGCTTTGCTATATGGTTGCTAATGTGTTATGGTGTTCTTATTGGTTGTTAACACATTGTTATATGTTTGCTGGGGTTTTATGGGGGGGTCAACAAGGTGTTGCTAGGATGTCCTGGGTTGTCACTAAGGCATTGCTATGTGGTTGCTAAGGTGTTCTGAGCTGTAAAGGTATTTCTTTGCGCTTGCTGGTTCTAGTTGGTTAACAGGGTTTTGCTAGGTTGTTCTGGGTTGTTTCTAGTGTGTTCTGGTTGGTTGCTAGGGCATTGCTATTCGGTTGCTAGAGTTATCTAGGTGGTTACAGGGTATTTCTACAATGTTCTGGGTTCTCTAAGGCACTGCTATGTGGTTGCTAAGTGTTAAGTGTTCTGCGTGGTTATCGCCACATTGCTGTGTTTGCTGATTTTTCTGGGTGGATACCACAGTATTGCTAGGATGTTCTAAGTGGCTTCTAGGGCATTGTTATGTGGTTGCTAAGGTACTCAGAGTGGATTTTAAAATATTTCTATGTGGTTGTTAGGGTTTTCTTGGTGGATATCAGGATGTTCTGGGTGGTTGCTAGGGTGTTTCATTGGACATTGCTATGCAATTACTGAGATGCTCTGGTGTTCTGAGTGGTTGTTAATCTATTGCAATGTGTTTGCTTGGGATTTCTGGTTGGTCAACAGGGGTGTTGCTAGGATGTTATGGCTGGTTGCTAGGGCATTGCTATGCAATTGCTAAGGTGTTCTGAGTAGTTGCTTATTGGCTCAAATCAAAAGAGCCATTTCCCATGTTTCTGTGATATTACAGTCTCTAGATATGGTTTGGGTCCCTCCTTCAGTATAAGTCAGCTTTATCATCCACCAATTGAAAATCATAAGTCTGATCACTTTGGAAAGTTACAGAACACCTCTCCTCAACCAGCCCATGATTTGAGGTCTGTAGCACAGACTGAAGATCTTGTTCGGCTCACATGGATGCTCCTCTCTCATGAGTGAAGAGGATCCTGTTCTGACAGTCTCTTTCTCTGCTCGCAGACGTGAGATGATAGAATGAGGTCGTCTGACTCTCGACTCACAGTGAGTTCAGCAGTGGTCAGAGAGCACGAAACACATTAACTCAAGAGCTCAGAGGGGCCAAAAGAGCATCACAACAACTTCGATAAGAGCTGCTCTCCAGTCACATCTCATTACAGGCCTGCTACATCTCACAGAGGCCAAAGCCTTCAGCATACTTCCGGAGAAACAGAGAGAGAGAGAGAGAATGTGTGTGTCTGCTATTTTATGTTACTGAAAACATGTATAGAAGTAAGCTTGCAATGCTTTAGCAATACTGTTCTACGGTTGACATGCAAATAAATACAGAGTAGTTCTTATGAGTACGGTACACTTTGATGTCCCATTAGTGTTTTTTGTCCCATATTTTGCTGTAAGAACTATCGAATGACATGTAAAATACTATTAGCTAACTATAATTTAACATAAAAATGGACTTGGGCCACGTTCCAACAAATACATTTGTGTTTGAAAACAGCTTCTTGAAAACACTCATACTTTGGGAAACAATGACGTCAAGAAACTAAAAACTTCAGTTAAGCAAATGAGGCCAAAGAATAAAAATAAGCTAGTTTTAAACACAAAAATGTGATTTTGACCTGTCCCACCTCAGAGGTCTTGACCTTCTTTAATGTATCCAACAATACAGTCATTTGGCAATATTAAATTAATATTCCACTCATTGTAGTAAAACAAATAAAAATTTAAAGCAATGAAGTAATGTATAATATTCATTAAATATGTGAAAAATACCTATAATAGTGGTCTGTATCACAACAGCTGTTTGGGATAACTGCATATCAATTGTTACAGTCACACTAAAAAGAAAAAAAGCTAGTTGACATTTGTTTACTTTTGGAACACAATTAACATTTGAATACATATTTTCTATACTTTTATGTGTGGAATTGTGTTGTGGATTCAGAAATGCACTTACTGTTGGTTTTGAGGGTGAAAATGTTACTATTTAAACAATAAGTTAATTTCATAAAAAATACATACAATTTACAAAATTGAAAAAGAAGGAAATGTTCCCTTTACAAAAAGCTTCACTAGAATGCTGCGCTGAGAAAAGCTCTTTGGGAACAATCCTACGTGTTTGTGACCAGCTGAAATACGTATGTAACATGCCAATGAAGATTGACTGGAATTTATAGCCTCGGTTGGTGTAATTATTCGATGCACCTGTGACCTTGCTATAAATGGACATGCCACCAGCGTGTCGTCAGATCCTTTTCTTCAGAGCATTCTCTGTGTGTGTCTCACAAGCCTGTCACAAGCTTTCTTTCCTCTGCTAGGATTTAGAATTTGGTTAGGCAGTGCGCAGTGAACCTTTTCTCCTTTCAATCTTACTGATATTAAAAAAAAAAAAAAAAAAGAGGGGGAAAATGGCGGAGAGTCAAAGCAAACAATGCGTGTTTCCCTGTCAATGTTCTATGACTGTCTGGGACATGCATCAGTTTTGCTTTGTTTATTTGGGGGAAGAGCATGCTGCTCTCACGTTGGGGCAGGGCGGGTGCGCGCATTGCGACCTACTTTCGGTCAAAATGATTCGCGCTTGCCTTGCTTACTTCCGAGAGCCGGCACCCGCACTTCATTCGTGGGGCTCTTGTACGGATCTGGTTGAGGAGTGAGAGATGGGTCCGTCCTTTTCCCTCGCTCTCTCCCCAGAGCCGGCTGGTCCTTTCCGTGATCTTGAAGCGCGCTCCGGCACCTATTAAGTTCATGAGGGGGACCTTGATTCTCTTGGGTCTGCAGACTTTGAGTTACCCACATCTGAGCACTCCAAACATGACTCAAATGTGGTTACTCGTGCGGTAGCCAGACTCCAGTTAGACACGCGATCAACAGACCCCTAAACGCTCCAAATCTGGTGGCCAGGGGAAGGGAATGCCTCATCAGTCCCTTCCCTTCTTTGATGACCTCCACGACAAGCTTTCTCGTTCGTGGAGGAAGCCTTATACCTCTTGCAATTTACAAAAACTAAATTTTCATAAGAAAATGTTCAGTAATTTGATCAATATCAGTGCTTGGGTGTGCGAAGGTTAAAACTATTTTAAATGACCAAAATTGTAATATTTAGCATTTTTTACACAACCCTCTTACCACATACTCTCCCCCATTATAAAAATGAAACATTATATAAAAGTTTGAAACACTTTTTTTAGCAAACCTGCTAGCCTCTACCTTAAATGCCTTAATATATGCACTTTTAAAAAGGATTCCTGTACAGAGTAAAGTTTAACAAGTGTAATTTCGAATTTACTCCAATAAATTACTCAAGGTCAGTAACGTAATCAAAATACTTTGGATTACATAATCAGGACAGGCAGATTTTCTTCCCTTTTTTTCTTAATATAAACAAGTAAATAAAGAAAAGATAATTCACTTCACTGTAAAAATACATATCTAAAAAAAAGCTCAAGTATCATGTTTTAAGGAATTTGAGGTATACTGTATATATATTTTTTTAAAGCCAAATAATATTTAAATTCTCATTAAAGCTAGGGTGTGTAATCCAGAGAGGCTAGCAGTTATCTAGCTAGCTTTGAAAGCATAGAGCCCGCCCTCACATCAGAGGTGTCTCCAAAGCCACGCCTCCTCTATCACGCATGAACACACACACACACACACACACACACACACACACACACACACACACACACACACACACACACACACACACAGAGCAGAGTCTAAGCGCCAGGAGGAGAGATGTGTTGGTGGATTGATTGCAATGGTTTCAGATTAACTCATGTCTCATTCACAGGCATTACGATAATAACTAATGTAATTCTCGCGCTCACTCTGCATAGCGTCAAGGAATCCGCACTGATGACGTGTGAACAAGTTGTGCTGTGGTGTGCAAATATAGATTGATAGAGAGAAAGGACATTCTATTATTACATTCGGACCGAATGCAATGATTGGTCAATTATTCTATTTTGGATTATTTTATTATAATTATTATATATAATGTATTATAATTATTGATTGCTATCAGGATGTGAAGAGACTTTCAACCAGTATAACAAAAAATGTTTCTGGAAAAGATTGCACACACTAGCTTTAAGAATAAAATGATTGCAGTATATCTTTGCCCTAATATCAAAGGTCTTAATAGAGAAAAAGAAATGCTCTAACATACATTTTCTTTATAAAATTAATTATAAAATACAATAGTAACTTATAGTAACAGATATAATAGTAGCAAATGCATGTAAAGGAGAGAAATATAATTTTATTTTAGCATAAAGCTAAATGTTCACATGGCAATTTACATAAGGTTAACTATTTTTCTGCTCCAAACTTCAAAACCCCACAGAGTATAGACAAAGGCTACATTGGTTAGCATTTCCCGGAAGAAAGCAGTTCCATGCACAAATGCATTTTTTATGACCGTTCTCAGTTTTTCAATTTTTTCAGTTCATTGAACTGCAATATCACATGATTGGGGAGTAACGGAATACAGTAATGGGATTTTATTTAAGATGCTTAAGCAATATCACACTCGCAATCATGCTATATGGCCCTAAATCAGCATTGCTGTGATTCGGCCACAAGCCGAGTGCCATAGGTCATCACAGCAATGCTGATTTAGGGCCATTTAGTATCTTCAATAAAATCCCATTACATGTATTCTGTTACTCCCCAACCCTGAATATAAACAACCATGTTACTCATTCTCAAGTCAAGTCAAGACAATGGGCACAGTGAGAGACAGTGCAGCGCCGACCAGTACACAGTAGTGCAAAAAGATGTCAAGTCCCAAACCAGGCAGTGATGCAGCTGCTCAGGATGCTCTCAATAGTCCCTCTATAGAATGTAGTGAGGATGGGGGGGTGGGAGATGTGCTTTCCTCAGCCTTCGAAGAAAGTAGAGATGCTGCTGGGCTTTCTTGGTAATAGACCTGGTGTTGAGGGACCAGGTGAGGTTCTCCGCCAGGTGAACACCAAGGAATTTGGTGCTCTTGACGATCTCCACAGAGGAGCCGTCGATCTTCAGCAGAGAGCGGTCACTCTGTTCTCTCCTGAAGTCAACAACCATCTCTTTTGTTTTGTCCACATACAGAGACAGGTTGTTAGCTCTACACCAGTCCGTTAGCTGTTGCACCTCCTCTCTGACCCACCACGGTTGTGTCATCGGCGAACTTAATTAAGTGGTTTGAGCTGTGCATTGCTGCACAGTCGTGAGTCAGCAGAGTAAACAGCAGTGGACTGAGCAAACAGCCCTGAGGGGCCCCAGTGCTCAGTGTGGTGGTGGTGGAGATGCTGTTCCCGATCCGGACTGACTGAGGTCTCCCAGTCAGGCAGTCCAGAATCCATTTGCAGAGGGAGGTGTCCAGGCCCAGCAGGTTCAGCTTTCCAATCAGGTGCTGAGGAATTATTGTGTTGAATGCTGAGCTGAAGTTTATGAACAGCATTCGAACATATGAGTCCTTTTTTATCTAGGTGGGTGAGGGCCAGATGGAGGGTGGTGGCGATGACGTCGTCTTTTCAACGGTTAGAACGATACGCAAACTGCAATGGGTCTAGTGAAGGGGGCAGCTCGGTCTTAATGTGCCTCATGATGAGCCTCTCGAAGCACTTCATGATGAAGGGTGTGAGTGTGACGGGACGGTAGTCATTGAGGCAGGACACTGAAGACTTCTTTGGCATGGGGACGATGGGTGGTGGCCTTGAAGCACGTTGGAACGACGGCACTGCTCAGAGAGATCTTGTAGATGTCGGTAAGAACATCTGCTAGCTGGTCTGCACATCCTCTGAGCACTCTGCCAGGAATATTGTCTGGTCCAGCAGCCTTCCGTGGGTTGACTCTACGTAGAGTTTTCCTCACATCAGCAGTGGTAAGACAGAGCACCTGGTCGTTGTGAGGAGGGGTGGTCTTCCTCGCCACCACATCGTTCTGTGCTTCAGACCTAGCATAGAATTTGTTCAGTGCATCTGGAAGGGAGGAATCTTTGTCACAGGCTGTAGTTGGTGATGGCCTGGATGCCCCGCCACATGCGCCGCGTGTCACCGCTGTCTTGGAAGTGACTGTGGATTCTCTGGGCGTGTGCACGCTTTGCCTCTCTGATGTCCTGGGACAGTTTGGCCCTCGCTATTCATAGGGCAGCCTTGTCGCCTGCTCTGAAGGTGGAGTCTCGGGACCTCAGCAGCGCACGCACCTCCGCAGTCATCCACGGCTTCTGGTTGGAGCATGTGGTGATGTCTTTGAGAAGGTGACATCATCAATGCACTTGCTGATGTAGCTGGTCACTGATGCTGTGTATTCCTCCAAGTTGGTAGAATCGCCATATGTTGCAGCCTCCCTGAACATGTGCCAGTCAGTACACTCAAAACAGTCCTGAAGAGCAGAGATGGCTTCTGCTGGCCAGGTTTTGACCTGCTTCAAGAGCAGTTTTGTGCATCTGACGAGTGGTCTGTATGCTGGAATTAGCATAACAGAGATGTTGTCTGAGTAGTCGAGGTGGGGACGGGGCTCTACCCGGTACGCGCCTGGGATGTTTGTGTAAAAAATATCAAGCGTGTTTGCCCCTCTCGTTGCAAAGTCCACATACTTATGGAATTTAGGGAGCACTGTCTTGAGATTTGCATGATTGAAATCTCTGGCGACAATAAACAGTCCGTCAGGGTGAGCATTCTGCAGTTTGCTCAGTTTGTGCTCTGCACAATAGAGGAGGTAGAGCAGTTGTTTGGTACAGGGGATACATCACACTTAAAGAGGAATAATTCACCCAAAAATCCTGGATGTGTATGACTTTCTTTCTTCTGCAGAACACAAATTAAGATTTTTAGAAGAATATCGCAGCATATTTGGTCCATACAATAAAAGTGAATTGCTGCTAAAATATTGAAGCTCCACAAATCACATAAATCAGCATAAAAGTAGTCTAAGTTCCTCCAGTGGTTTAATCCATGTATTCAGAAGAGATATGAGAGATGTGGTCAGAAACAGATCAATATTTAATTACTTTTTTTACAATTATTTCTCCTCCCTGCTCAGTCAATCTCCACTTTAACTTTCACTTTCTTCTTGTGTTTTTGGTGATTCACATTCTTCATGCATATCGCCATATACTGGTCAGAGAGAAGAATTTATATAAATTTATAAACTGATGATTTAAAGTGGTTGATGGGGGTTTGCTGAGCCAAAAGTTGTTGAGCGGGGGGTGTTCTCTGTCCTTTTCTGCATATCGCGGCCCCGTTTTGTGGTCCATTCTGCATAACGTGACGGCTCATTTCAGCTTTAGTTAGCACTGGGGGGAATGTAAACTCCGGTTATAATAACAGTGGTGAATTCCCGTGGTAAATAAAAAAGTTCTTCATCTAACAGTCAAAAGCTCCACAAGCGATGAGCAGTAGCTAGAGACCATCATAGAGTTATTGCACCATTCCGTGTTGATGTAAACACACAAGCCACCACCACGAGTCTTACCGCACAGAACTGCATTTCTGTCGGCATGAAATGAGGCGAGTCCATGTAGCTGAATGGTGGCATCCGGAACTCTGTCGCTGAGCCACGTCTCCATGAAAACAAAGACGCTGCAGTCTCTAAGCTCACGCTGCGTAGTCTGCTGGAGTCGGATGTAGTCCATGATGTTATTTATTTAAGAATACAATAAATATAATAAACTATCATTTAATTTGGATGCTTATTTATTGTTTAGAATCACACAAATCAGAGTTGTAAATTGTTTAGACATGGCCCAAATATTAGTAACAGGGTTGCAAGAATTGTAAAAGCCTAAAAGAAAATTCTGAAGGTTATGCACCTCTTTCACTGTGCATTTGTTGCAAAGAAAAATACTTAATTTTTTAAGTTTCAGGCCCTATTTTATTCCTTTTTTGTGGAAAGTGCCAGAGACATACAGAAAGAGAGAGAGAGAGAGATTTAATAAGCCAGTGTATGATATGATCTGAAGAGGCCTGTTTTCCATCTCCTGTGTGAAAATAGCCTCCACTCCACAACTCTTCATTTCCTGCCAGGAGATGCTCAGCATTCTGCCCCTGTCCACCAAGATCGCAGTTGAAGTGGGGACAGGGCTTTCTCCTCAAGAACCTGCTTAAAGTGGACACTGATGTGGGTCATCTGTCAATTAAACTCTGTGATTAGATAATAAGACCTCTGGATTATAACGGATTTCTGAAATAAACACTAGAAACAAAAGATAAAGAACTACGGGTTAAACATATGTTTAGATTGAAGATGTGCAAAACTACATATTTTAAATCAAGATTCTGGATGTATGGTTTATATGTACCCTAAACTTTGCAATCTGATACCAATATAATTTACATGTGCATTACAGGTATTCCAAAAAAAGTTTCTGCGCAATCAGTGCAAATATTCAGTGAAAGACTGCATGTTGATATTGATTTATTTACCCTTGTGCGACCCCTCATGAGAGGACTCTCTATACACAATGCATAATTTAAATTAATTTAAACCCATTGTCCATTCTGTTCAGGACACTCTAAGGAGTCATTTAAGGGTTAAACTTCTGACATACTGATTAAACACTGTGTTGCCCTTAAGGCAGTTAATAATTTAATAAATAAGTTGAATGTTTAAAAAAAAAAAAAGCATTTCTAAGAGTTTCTTATAAGTATTTCATGTTTATTTGTAAGTTTTATTTAGAAAATATTAGCGGACAATTTTATTTCCTGTGCGGCCGCCTATCGGTTTCATGGTAAACATAGCAGGCAAATCCAGCATGGTATGGTCAGCGATCTGTTGCCATTCGCATTAAAGCACTGTCAAGGCAAAGCCGTAAGTTTATATATGTGTTTATAAGGATCTTAAGTAATGTATTTTTGTATTGTCTAGTTGAGAAATGCATTTTAAAGCGCCGATGAATGACTTTTATTTTCATCTGTCTAGAGCTCAGTTTTTCTAAGAGCATGTTGTGTATGCTTTCAGTTTTCACCATCTGGAGAAGAAATTAAAATGCAAAAACGTCCCTTGTGGTCCTGGTCTTCTTCAGTGGTTTATCTACGTGTTCATTTGGCAACAGAATAGTGAAAAGGCTTCATTCAGAGCTTCATCGTGGTCAAAATGGCAGCTAGCAACAGATCTGCTACAAACGCTTCAAGTCTTTCATCCTCATCTGCAAGCAGTGCCGCTCGTGCTCGAGCCAAAGCAGAAGCGGCTAGGGTAAGAGCCTCATATGCAAGCAAGGAAGCACAGTTAAAAGTGGAAAAAGTGAAAATCGACACAGAGCTACAGGTGCTAGAATTACAAAGAGAAGCAGATGCCGCAGTAGCTGAGGCAGAGGTGCTAGAAGAAGCAGAGGCAATACGAGATGGGCATGAGAGCCGAAGATCAGAATCAGATAGAGTTAAAAGAGAAAGAACATGTGAATATGTGAAATGTCAAATGGATGTGAATAAACATAATGGCCCCGCTCCAGCCACCTGCAACCAAAGTGTTGAAATAGAGGGCACATTCATCACATGGAATCCTACTGAAAATGACGTTTCAGAAGCAGAACCTTCACCTGTTAACACTAGGCCCAAACGCTACAACCAACACACATCCGTGGCTTTCCAAACCACATCTTCCTCTCCTAAAGGTGAGACTAAACCAAAAAGTAAACAAACAAAGACCGCGCTCAACCCATGCTCTAGCCCTTTCGTGCCTCCCTACAACTCAACTGCAAGCACGTCACACCAAGCAGAGCCACTTGCACAATATATGGCACGTCGTGACCTCATCACTTCAGGTCTATACCAATATGACGACAAACCAGAGAATTTTAGAGCGTGGCTCTCCTCATTTACCGGGGCTACAGCAGACGTTCACCTCACGCCAACACAAGAGCTCGACTTGATGACAAAATGGTTAGGAAACCATTTTGAGTCAAGTAGTCAAATTAAACGGATTCGCTCTGTGTATGTCAATAACCCTGCAGTAGCTTTACAGAAAGCATGGGACAGACTCCATGAGTGTTATGCGGCTCCTGAAATCATCGAAAAATCGCTCTTCCAGAGATTGGATAGTTTTCCTAAAATGACAGCAAAGGATAACGTGAAACTGAGGGAATTGGGGATCTGTTACAGGGGATTCAAGGAGCAAAAGAGGATGGGTATCTGCCCGGTCTTCTCTATCTTGATACGTCACGCGGAATCAGGCCAATTGTGGACAAACTCCCATATGGAATCCAGGAGAAGTGGATGTCACTAGGTTCACAATATAAAGAGGATCATCACGACTGCTTTCCACCTTTCAGTTACTTTTGCAAGTTCATATGCAAAGAAGCTAAGAGACGTAGCGATCCAAGCTTTAACCAACAGTACAGCCAAACCCAATTACATTTAGAAAGACCCAATCTAATATTACACCCCCCAACAAGGACTTTAAAAGCAACTGCCCGCTGCACAATAAGCCCCACCCACTCAATAAATGCAGGACATTCAGGAACAAACTGCTCGATGAAAGAAAGGCCTTCCTCAAAGAGAAAGGAATTTGTTTTAAGTGCTGTGCCTCGGACACTCATCTCGCTAAGGACTGCAAATCCACAGTAAAGTGCTCCGACTGTGAAAGTACAAGCCACGAAACAGTAATGCATCCTGGCCCTCCACCTCAAACCTTCAAGGCTCCTGCTCCCGCTAAAGAGGATGGCGGGGAGGGAAAAGACATCTCAGACAGCATCGCAGTAACCACAACATGCACCAAAGTGTGCAGTCCAGGTCAGTGGGGTTGTTCTTGTTCAAAAATATGTGTCACAAAGGTGTATCCAGAGGGTCGCCAGGACAATGCGGTTAAGGCTTGCGTCATACTCGATGATCAGAGCAATCGATCCTTAGCCAGGCCAGAGTTCTTTGATCTGTTCAACATTAAACATAAACTAGTCAGTTATGATCTAAGAACATGTTCAGGCCTCGTTGAAACATGGGGGGAAATGGCTGAAGGCTTTCACATTGAGTCTTTAGATGGGTCTGTGATAATCCCGCTTCCTCCTCTCGTTGACTGTCAGGACATTCCTAACGAAAGAAGCGAGATCCCAACACCAAACGCTGCACGGCACCAGCCACACCTTCGGTCCATAGCAAAGTACATTCCAGAGCTAGACCATAAGGCAGAAATACTTCTACTGCTAGGGCGAGATGTTCTACGTGCACACAAAGTAAGGGAACAAGTTAATGGCCCTCATCAGGCGCCCTTCGCCCAGCGCCTAGATTTAGGGTGGGTCGTAGTCGGGGAGGTGTGTGTAGGTAAGGTCCACAAGCCCACAGTCAACTCATTCAAAACAATTATTCTGGAAAATGGCCGCCCCACAGTTTTTGGACAGTGCGATCACTTCCGACAGCTCAAGGAAACGCCACACAGTAACAGGCACACTAAGGCTCCAGAGCAAAGTCTGGGACAATCAGTTTTCAACCGCAGCAAAAACGACAATGAGCCAGCTCCCTCCATAGATGACACACTCTTTTTAGAGATCATGGACGAAAGTATGTACAGAGACGATGACAATAGCTGGGTCGCCCCACTTCCTTTCAGAGAGCCTTGCCGGAAAATGCCTAACAATAGAGAGCTAGCAGTCAGACGTTTTTTGTCTCTCAAACGGAGCATGCAAAAGAAACCCCACATGCAGCAGCAATACGTGGAGTTTATTGGAGGGATTTTCTCCAGCGGTCACGCTGAGATAGCGCCCGCACTTAAGCAAGGAGAAGAATGCTGGTATCTCCCCACGTTTGGGGTCTACCACCCTCAAAAACCCAACAAGATCAGGGTAGTTTTTGATTCCAGTGCCCAAAAGGACGGTGTCTCACTCAATAGTGTACTCCTCACTGGCCCCGACTTAAACAATAGTCTCATTGGGGTACTCCTCCGCTTCCGTAAAGAAAGCATTGCTGTCATGGCCGACATACAGCAGATGTTTCACTGCTTTATGGTGCGTGAGGATCACCAGAACTATCTTCGCTTTCTGTGGCACAAGGACAATGATGTTGAAAAGGAGGTCATTGATTATAGAATGAAGGTCCATGTGTTTGGGAACTCTCCATCTCCCACTGTGGCTGTTTACGGTCTGCGCAAGGCCATTGAAGCTGGCGCGAAAGACTATGGGGCTGACACAGTCAAGTTTGTGGAGAGACACTTCTATGTTGATGATGGACTGATCCTGTGCCTTCTCCAGCCGAAGCTATCGACTTGCTCCAAATAACGCAAGCTTCACTTGCTGAGTCCAATCTGCGCCTGCATAAGTTTGCTTCTAATTCACCAGCAGCCATGCGTGCCTTCTCTCCTGAAGATTGCGCAGCAGTCCTGAAAGATCTGGATCTGAGTGGTGAGGAAACACAATCACAGCGCAGCCTAGGCCTAATTTGGGAAACCATGACAGACACATTCACATTTTCAGTGGCCACAACAAACAAGCCATTTACTCGCCGAGGTGTCTTGTCATCTGTTAATAGCGTCTTCGATCCACTAGGCTTATTAGCACCAGTCACCATTCAAGGAAGAGCTCTACTCAGAGAACTCACCTCAGAAAACTCTGGTTGGGACACACCACTTCCAAAAGATAAGCAGAGCAAATGGGAAGCTTGGAGGGATTCACTGCAGGATTTAAGGGAACTCCATGTTTCATTGATGTAAAAGCATGTTCCACCGCCTCTCCGCTCTGAACAGCTGGAAGCCCGGCAGATGTAATGCGCTGTCCGGAATGGCTTCACTCAGCTAGGTTTCAGTGAAGCACAGTGCAGCAGAGTTTGAAAAGTCCTTATTAGTATGTGTGAGGAGATGTAGTTCGTCCGTTTTGTTGGGAAGAGAGCGGAGATTTGCAAGATGAATGCTCGGCAGTGCTGTTCGAACGCCGCACTGACGGAGTTTAACCAGCGCGCCAGCTCGTCTCCCTCACCTGCGTCTCGTAGCGCATTTAAACAACACAGCAGCGCCTCCAACTAAAATGTCCAGCAAAACGTCCGAATATTGAAAAACCAGGAAAAGATTATCTGGTATGTGCTGCCGGATGTTCAGCAGTTCGTCCCTGGTAAAACTGATTGGTAAAAGATTGCTAAACACAGGACAAACTAACAAAAACAACAAAAGAATTGAAGAGCTCCACACCGAGGCGGCCATCTGCGGCGCCATGTTGTTATTTATCATTAACTGTGTACATCTCCCTGGGTGCTCCCTTGTTCTAGATTTCTGCATGAGTTTCCAAGTTGATAGTTTGACTTCAAGAGGCATTCTGTTGCACTTTTCCTAGAAGAAAATTCGACTTTCCAAGTAAATAAATAAAATCTGATTAATTACTTACTAAAAGTAAACGTTAACCTCATCAAAATACAGCATACTGTATGAAAGTAACATAATCTGATAACTCAATTTTAGTCATGACAACTCTCATTTAGAACAGATTTAGCATGTTAATGTGGGTATGGTATATTGAAAGGATATTGGTCTTATTGGACTAGATCTGCTTCGCTGCTGCAGAGCAAGTGCTGTATGGAGACTTGCTACCAGGGGTTGCACGAGTACAGATTTTCAACCTCATCTCTGAAAATTCATACATATTTTACGAGTTGGCTATTTCATATGATTTTTTACAAGTTCATTAGTATATATTTGTACAAATTCATTGCGTGCAAATGCCCAGACATCTAATGCAGAAGTAAGAGTGAGTTCCGCGCACAAGGCATTAAGGACATGCTTATTAATATTATGCCCTTCCCCAAACCCATTCAAATCCTTACTATTTTTAATAGTCAACTATTCAAGTCCATTAGTCGAGTTGAATTAGACTAGTCGTGATGTCATCTTAAAGTTAGCATAGGTGTCTGCACATATTTTAGTGTGGCCTGACTACCTGTAGCTACAGGCAGTTTCCTCTCCTCTTTCAGTCACTTGTACAGATGATTACAGACACGGGATCTAGCGTGCAGAATGGGGATGCATTCCGTCATGTCATCGTACTCCAACTTGAAGTTCTTTTCTAACTCGCCAAATTGTGCTCTTTAAGGAGCAAACAGCAACCAGGTCCAAACACATAAAGTTCTGCTGATCATGTTGAAAATCACTAACTTGCACTAGAGGGTGCCTTTTTAATGATTATGCATTGCACTAGTATTTCTGTTATAGTTGAAGGCAACTTTGCAAATATTAGAGGTTACTGTAGGATCTGTGTCATCTTTATCAAAGTACGTTTCAGCCACTTTGTTCTTTAAGTGAAGAGCCATCAGCCTCCACACCCGCTGGCGAGTTTCTGAAATGTAGGATGGCAGGGGAAGAGTCGTATTTATTCATGAGTAGAGCGATATCTGGTTGGGTGATTCACTAATATTCATCAGGAATGTGCTACCTGATTAGTCAGAAAATCTATAACCCAACCCCTAAAACTAACCCTAACAAATCAGGTAGAGCTTTCCTCAACGAAATTAACAAGTCTTCCCTTGCCATCCTAATTTTCAGAATTCCGCACCCGCTTTATTTCCTACAGATGAGTTTTGTAAATCACGTGGAAAGTGACTAGCAGGGAAGCCAGATAAATGCATAACACAAAACAAAAACCCCCAAACAAGCAGATCTACCGCCAAGACATGTGTACTGCTGCTGCTCCAAAGAGCCATGTGCACTGAGTTGATGCTACCTATGTGTGTCTTGGCCTGCTTGGGCAAATGCATAACATTAATTAACTAAATCTCTATGTGTTCCTGGGCCTGCTTGGCCGAATGTCTTTAACGGCTATATTTAACATAATGTGTACTTGTACCTGGAAAGCCAAGACCATATTTATCGAATAAGCATAGCTATATGTGGATTTATTTAAACCTACAGTTTTCAAACTGGGGGCGCCAGAGCATCTTAGGGGAGGTGCAGAGAATGATAATAAAGTCACTAAGTTAAATCAAAAGATAAATAATTACAAATATATATAAGTTAAATTTAAATTAATAGCTTAATAGACCATAGTCCAGTTTAATAGTCCATAGCTCTACTGCATTATAATACAGATAAATGTCCAAAGCGCATCCATGTACCAGTTGTGCGAGCGGAAATCTCTATTCGGGCTGTGGATTTCCTTCGCTCTGGCACAAAACTAGACGTGCGCTCTCAAATATTATTTTATTAAATCTGTGTTCTCGCTCAGAGAGTACATATGCTGCCTCTATTCATTCATTCAAAAATGTTGCCTCTGTTGATGTGTTATATTGAGGGAGAATCAATACCACAGTTTGAGTCATCATCTCTCTCTATTTGGCTGGTAACTTTTTAAGGAACTGCAGCATAATGCATGGTTAAATTCATATTGTAAGAATTGTATTCTAATGCTCACTGAGGATATAACAGACATGAGCATATCAAACGACACATTAACCTTCAACTAAGGACATCTGTTGCGAACCAGGTCTTCCTACGACTTTCATCTCAGTGGAAAACCTAGCAACACAATCGGGTCAACGTGTCTTTGTGACAAGTGCAGTTTCATAGAGATGGCTCATGTGATGCGAGTTTATTACATATACAGGCTAACGGGTTAAGTAATCCCATTGTGATAAGGACAAACATGTATATTATTTTAAATATGTTAAATAAGGTTTATATAATTAATAAAAAGAATTATAGCTGTAAAACATGCACATGTCTTGTAAATTTTGTCAGAGGGGAGGCTGACTGTTTAAGACTTTGTAAACCCCTGATATAAATTAATGACCCAAGATAGCTATGTGTGCCAGTGCCTGATCTGGCTATGGCTTACCTTGATAAAGAGGCGTTTCTATGTGTCATGGCCAAAGTAGGCATTACCGTGCAAGCCGATAGAAGAAAAAGCCCCAGCAACCACCTGCGTAAATAGCATTTGCAGAGATAAATCATGCAGCACAATTTTTTTATTCTATCCTCCAACTAAAATGTCAATATCATCACATTTCTTGCTTTAGCTTTTGGGTATACAAGTGAATACAATAGTAGCACACTGACATACATCCAGACATTAGCCAACTATATAACGAGGTCAGCTTTTAACTGAAATGATCAACTGTGTTCTCAGGACAAGGGTATTTTTTTATTTTAATGTGTAAGATAGATAGACAGACAGAGCAAAGCTACTGGTCTCCATTTTAGATTTTACCTTCAGTTTTCAGTGAAGAAGACACTCTGTCCCTACTGCTACCTTAGACTCACTTTAACACCATTTAAGGGTCGTGTTAGTGTCCAGATCTGCTTGTTAAATTCACCTGGAGAACCTTTTGTGTCAGTTTCCAGACAGTTCCTGCAATAAAATATCATGGCCAAAGAAAACTGTCTGACCCCCAAATGGAAGTTCTTTAGTTTAAAGAAAACAGACCTTGAAGATCTATGTATCCATGAGACTGGAAGTGCTTCAGGAAAGAGCCATCACTGAAAAGATCAGACTAGAAAAAATTCTTCTGTAAAAGATATTGTATGTCTTTAGAAGACTTGCAATTCAGAGTACAATCTGTACGGACGACTTTTATTACACTTTCATGGTGATTCTGCATCCTTTAAGAAGCTTGAAAGCTCAAGTCTCCATGCATTGTAATTGCATGGAAATTTTGTAAATTTTCAAATCTTCAAATTTTGTCCTTTTGTGTACCACTGAAGACAGGTTTGGAAATACTATACATGAGGATGAGTAAATGTTGATATAATTTTCAGTTTTGATAAAAAAATAAATCCCTTTAATTCAATATACATTGTCTTAAAACAACCCTCATATAAAATCTAGTTCTTGACAAACTTGCCGCAATTTCCCACTCATTATTTTCACATGCAAATGAGCTTGCGATTCACCGCAAATGTTAGCCCAATGTATGTAGCTCTACACCGGTACTGGTGAACCTGCAGCAAACCTTTTGCGACAATGAAGAGTTTTTAGCAAAGCTTGAAAATAATGATTGGCCAATTTGCGGTGAATTTGCCTTTTTTATAAGTGAAGCCTTAATGTCTCTCACAATTTTCCCAATCAAGTATCTTGCTTTAAGAATGTTTTGATATTTTTACCATTCCAAAGACAAAAATACTGACGAAGAATATCATTTTCACACTCTTTTTTTTCTCTCTAGAATTTCTCAGTCAATCGTGGCTGCAATTTAACTGACCAATGTGTTGAATGATATTTGCTTTTTTTCTCTATACAAACTTTAATTTCATCTGCTTTTTTTGTGCCAAGCCTCTTGGTCTGTATGTGTGTGTGTGTGTGTGTGTGTGTGTGTGTGTGTGTGTGTGTGTGTGTGTGTGTGTGTGTAAGTCATCACCGAAGGCCAAATAAAATGAAGTCATAAATCTGATAAAGGTCTTTTGATAGGTGCAATCTGTGTGTATGTGTGACTGTACATGAACAACTGGTTTATGTCTTTTGATGGTTCAAACAAAGTAAAAATCTTCCATTAGACTCTTTTACCCCAGGGGTTGACTCCTGAACAGTTGTTCTGAGAAGATAAACAGTGGAACACTGCCATAGAGCAATATTTCGTCAATTATACAGCTTACATCACACACGGAGGTGGTGCCAAAAAAAAAGTTTTGTATTTTGTTGATAATCCTAAATATATCCACAAATCACATAATTAAACTCATAGAGAGACTCATACACCTAAAATTTTCTTTTGTGTATTCAGAAGTCTCAATGAGGTTGAAGCTCTCTTATATTAATAAAATGAAACTAATCACATAATCATGCATACTGTAGCTTGGAGAGCAAATAAATAGGCTTATCATATATGAAAAGGGAGTTTGACATCAACAATTTTACTGTTTATGTCAAAGACTGTACAGTCAATTAAACTCAACAGCATTTTTGTAATATCAATACAATAAATGTGCCAATTGTTTGTTCAATGTGCGGCTGCTAAATTACACTTCAGCTGTTGTTTATGCATTGAGAAACTGTCCATTTTCATTTGTAGTTTATGAAATATGAATACATTTCATGTTGGATTAAAAGACGATTTTTGTTGCCTTTGTGCAAAAAAAAAAAAAGAAAAAAATGTATTTTAATGTTCAAAATGACTGATCTGACTATATAGGTAGCACCAACACCAAGTCATTTTTAAGGGTTGGATCATGTATAAATACTGTAGATACCTTAATGTAACAACCACACATTTATTTTTAGTTTTTTGTATTATGTGGGGTCACCACTTGAAAAATCTGGGTCTTGTAGCGAAACCAGGAGAACCAGGTCCCTTCTGGCCTCCAGCTATTAATGTGGACAGAAGTAAGAGAAATAATGCTATTTTAGTTTCAGTGTTGTTATTATTAGGGTATATTAATGTAATGTGTTGTGGCGGAGTGAAAATGTGCCCACTCACTTTAAGGACCCGCACCAATCCCAAGCCTGAGAATACAAAATGACTGTTCATTAGAGTGTACCTGGTGTGACAAGAGTGGGGGGGAACAGAGTTAGTACTTGAAGTTTGCTGACCTACACATTAACCTCATTTGTGACTTTCCTTCTGAATCCTGAAAGCCTCAAACACACCAAGGTTCATGTGAACTCTCCTTACCAGCACCCTCTCATTCCTCTACCCACCCAAAGCCCTTAAGACTCTCTCTTTGCGCACACACACACACACACACACACACACACACACACACACACACACACACACACACACACACACACACACACACACAAACAATTATTGTTGTTTAATTGTTTCATTTGGATTTGCTGTACCATTGACTTGTTTGTCTTTGTTCTTTTTGAGATAGTATGTATATATAAGTGAGAACTGAACCTTTTCAGGTTAAGCTGTCATTCCTCCACACACACGTGCACATAAAAGAGTGACATCAGCACAGAACAACCAATCACGTTCGATATGGATAGAGCGAGATCCATATATTTTTCTGCTGAGGAGCAAGAAATAATTATGCAGAATAATGAGGAATATAAAAGTGTATTACAAGCATGCAGTAAAACTGTCTCTGCTGCCAAAGCATGAGAAGACTGTTGCAGAAAGATTGCTGATTGCGTTAATGCGTAAGTTAAACAAATACATTCAAGATACTGTAAAATGATGTATATATGATGTGTGTGTTTGTGCATGTATATCTTGGTAACACTTTACAATAAGGTTGTATTTGTTAAGTTAAGTTAATGTATTAGCTAACATGAACTAACAATGAACAATATAGTGTTTCACGTTAATTCCGATACAATTGTTCATGTTACTCATGTTACTTCACTGTGCATAAACTTATGTTACAAGTTACAACTTTTGATTAAAAAAATGTATTGAATTGCTGAAATTAACATGAAGATTAATATACTGTGTGTGTGTGTGTGTGTGTGTGTGTGTGTGTGTGTGTGTGTAATTATATCAAATATATTTTGATATAAAAAGAGTGAAATGATATTACATCATAAGAAAGATTAATATTCATTGAGTTTTAGATGCAACTCCAAACGTCCTTGGCAGCAGATCAAGACAAAATATAAAAATATTATTCAAAGTGTTGAGTGTTTAGCACAACCTTTGATCACAAACACTTGTTTGCAGCCAACAGAAAAAAAGTGTGAAATTTGGAAAACTGGGAGAGGGCCACCTCCTCCAGAATACACTGTGGTGGAGGAGTTGTCTCTGAGTAGCAATGAGGGGCGGCCGATTATGGATGGGATTACAGGTGCTGTACAATCTGATCCTGGTGATGGCTCCTCTAAGCAAGTGACACTGGGACACTTTTTTAAAAAGTTTTATATATGGCTGACTGTATGTTCTGCAGTAGAGGGAAATACAGTGTCAGTGTTGAAGCCAGCACACATACACACATTCTCCCACACAGAGGGCAGTATGCAGCAGACGGAACACCATAATCCGTGTATCATTCGTTCATTCGTTTTTCAAAATAAAAACAAAAACTAAAAAACGACTTGTTTTCTCAATATTCGTTTCCAAAACCAAAATGAAATAATGGATAACGACCCGTTTTTTTCAATTTCCAATTTTGTGCTCAAATGAGAAATGGAAAAAAATGGATATTGAGCTCTAATCCAATTTTGATATTTTAATGTGACGCAAGTTTCGTGAACCGGATGTGACCCATGCCCACCTGTGGGACAATGATCGTTGGACAAGCCCGCCAAGTATCCCCTTTACTCTACCGTTGGACAAGAAACTGCCAAGTATTCGTTATAGCAACAAAGATGGACATTTTTGTGCTTTTCAGTGGAAGTAAGAGGGTTACCTTAAAGCCAGAAGACATGACCACAGAGAAAATATCTGTTATTTTCCAGGTATTTATTTTTTATTTAAAACTTATGTTATGACTAGCTAACTCTCCCTAGTATCTGCTAGTGTGGCTGTCACTGAGAAGTTTTGGTTGGTTAGCTAGCACCAGCATATTGCTCACTAAATTGATAAGACATATCTAGATCTATAACATTAAAATTGAAGTGTGGTTAAGTTAGTTTTATATTTGACATTCGCAACAATACTCATTAGACTCTCCGTGTCTATAACATTTTCAAGCGACTCTCTGAGGCGCTGGCACCACTGGAAAAGTTATTCCTGTAGAATGTTCTATTCTTTCTGCTATGGTGGCAACAAATGTTTAAACAGTTCTATAGGGAATTGTTCTGTCATGTTTAACATTGCACTGTGAAATGTTAAAGCTAAAAGCACTTTTTATATATCTATACTGATTATACTTGAATTTTAGTATGGTATGATACAAATACTATCATAGCTTACCAGTTCTTCAGAGTATTGTGTTTTGTTATGTAACAATGTCTAATGTTAAAGCTCAGTGCAGGGTTTACAAGTTTTTGAAAATGTTATGTTAATAATTTTTATACTTGTATTTTGACATTAAAAGAAATATGCAAAGTTCTGAACAAATTCTATTATTTCTATGTGTTCTCTGCGGCATTGGGGAGCAGCACTGTGGGGATTCTTGCTGGACAACTACCAGCTGCAAGATGGTTTGGTATCCCTCTGCCTAAAATGGGTAAAGAATGGTTTTAGTTTTGGACAAAATGTTGTCAGATTTGTTAAAGGTCCATACATACAAATACTGTCATATCTTACCAGGTATTCTATGGGCATTCCAGGACTGCACAACTTGGCGAAGTCCAATCTCACTTGACATGCCAGGTTGGAGACACAAAATTTGGTTACGTTTTCCTGCATGTCGAGTAACTCTTGATCCAGCAGGTGAACCAGGGCCCGTTTTAGGGGAACATTTACCCGATTATTGACCTCTGGCCAAATTCTTTCCACACGTAGGTTCTGTTTAAACATAAGAAAAACTTTAAACTGATTGAAAACACTTCAGATAAGAAAACTAGTGTGCAAAATACAGATATAAGCAGACAGCAATGATTTTTTTTAAATGTTCTTTTATCTTGAATTTTGTTGCAGACAGTGTAAAGTCAAGATATTTCAGCTTCAATTGATGTGTAAATATCCATACATTTTTGCCATTCAATCTTTGAATGTAATCAGCAGGACAAAATTCATCCTTGAAGAAGTTGTCTGTACATAAGTTAGCCTGTTGACGTTATGTCTGTGTTGAGACAGCTTTTCTTGCATATACAGGGTCAAGTAAAACTCTCTGCCATGATCCACTCTGATTTGGTCCCGCATGCCGTTGTTGGCAACTGCTGTCCTGTAATAGAAAATATGTGTAGATTATATGGATACATATGTGGATTTGATAGATTCAGATTAATTTCTCATTGAATTGCACATAGTAAACGTAGCACATACTGATTGTAATATATTAATACTGATATTGTACACTAATCCCACATAGTTTTTTTATTTACTTCTTTTTTTGTACATTGACTGGACTTGCCTGTAAACTTCTTCGTAAATAATAAGGTTGTTTTTCACTGGCATTGTGAATTCAGCAACAATTTTGCTGCTGAATCCATCAATAGCCAAGACATGCGTCACTCCAAACATTCCCAGCTTCTCATTTTGGTCTAGGTGGAGTTTGTGGCCCATATACTCCGCATGGTAAGGGACTGGATTTAGATTATGTGCTCCCTAAAACAAGTATAATTCAATCAATGTAGTGCAATAACATTAAGTTAGTTAAAATGTTCAAAGAATTTACAAACGTAATGCATGAACTACTAATATGCAAACTTTAAGTCTAAATTTAAAGGTGGGGTATGTGATTTGCACAACGGCCGGCAGATTTTGAAAATACACAACTCATAAGGTCCTACCTTCTCTCCTCCAACGCTGGCCCTGACTCCACCCATTCGAAAAACATGGACGCGCAATCATGCACGAGCGAAAACTCAGATGCAAATTGTTGACACAGCAGGAGGAGGGGGTCGCATACCACTCTTGAAAGGTGTAAAGCTGATTTTCTCATAACTGTAAAAAAAAAAAAGAACATAGCCAGCCCTGGCGTCTGTACACCGGTCTTCTATTCAAAACAGGATTCATAGAAATGTGGAACAACCCCACTAGCACTATAAAAGCTCTATTCTCCATACATAAATACAATCGCTCACATCAGCTTCCTCCCCAAACAGGTTGTTTAGCTAGCTAGTTCATCACAGGCTGGGCTATAACGTTAGAACAGCTACAATTCTCATGCGCATATCGTCAGTAAAGGCAGTTCCCTGATTAAATACTACTAGTTAATCGGCTTCTCACCTGTCAAGCAGAAAAAATGCCACAGCCGCATCTGTTGGTAGTCCTTCCTGGTCCTTCAGTTGCCGCCAACGTTTAAAAGCATCGCCTAGAATGACCCTTGTTTTTGACCTTTCTCTTTCGGCCGTTTTGTTCGCAATTGCTCTCTCGAAAATAGATTTTCTTTTCTGTGATGGTGTCTTGTCTGCCATTCTACAAACGGAAGCAACTACACCTTCTCCTTCTCTCTCTCTCTCTCTGTACCGGGGCAACTTGCACTTCCTGTTACTGGGTCACGAGCTTTGAGTATGCGCACGAACAGGACGCGCGCGCCAGGGTGGTGGGGAGAGGGGGGCATGGTACGACCGTTTGATTGACACATTTTCTGTCCAATGATTCTAGATGGTCTTGAAAATGATCGGCTGGAGTTTTTCGAGTCCTGCCCGTTCCACAGATGATTAAATTGCTTAATTTTCATTTCAGTGCTTCTAATTTACAGCCAGTAAGTGGGTTAGGAATAGGATTTCAAGTTATTTTGAAAAAATGGTCAAAAAAGAAAATCACATACCCCACCTTTAACATTTCAAAACATTTTTCATAATGAATGTAGGTGACTTATACCTGGCGACGCAGCTCATTATATGGCTGGTGCACCTCTCTGAGAATCCTTCCCACTCGAGGTTCTCCTGCCCTAACCCCCACTGATGACATCCTGTCATGAATTTTCGTCCATAAGATGGACCTGTCTGTCAAGACGACAAAAATCTAAAACAATAATTTAAATGATAATTCAAGTATATAATGGCTATACTTTCGTGGCAAATAAACTTGTTGACAGTCTCTGGCTTTAGATAAGACATAAAACTAAACATTGGGATTGTGTTTCATATTAGTATCAGGTGTAGACCTGACAGCACAACCAGACATCTCTGGCACAACTATTTGCTGAAAACTATAGGGATGAAAGTATACAACCTAAACTGCGCTTGCCTTGTGTTTCTTCACACTTCAAATGTAACACTCTACAATCTCTAAAATAATGATTATGAAAAGCATATGTGAACACTTACCTTATCTATTGATGAAATGATTGCCATTTCAAGTTCCGTGTCTGACAGATGTCTTTTTCGCCTGAGCTTGTATTGAACACAGAATCTTCTGACAGACATTTTTGAGCATCTCGGGACACCTAACTGCAGCGCGTTGGAAATCTCGGCATGCATTTTTTCATCATCAAAAAGCTGCCTAATCATGTCAGAATATTACTCCAGTCTGGCCATGATCATCTTATAATAGTTTGTTTTGCTCTGATACATGGACCAGTCCTTGTAAAGGTCACATGCGGGTCATGAAACTTGTGTCAAATAAAAATATCAACATTGGATTAGAGCTCGTTATTCGTTTTTTTCCATTTCTCATTTGAGCACAAAATCGGAAATTTATAAAACGGGAACGAATGATTCACGGATTCATCATGAACCTAACAGTTGTGCTTTACATTGGCCTACTTTTAATTATTAGGGTGAAGCTAATGATGAAGACACTCCGTCTGTGTGTTCTGTGACAGTTGCTGAGGTGAATGCACTGGGCGTTTTTATTATGGCACACATTTGAATGTGAATCCTTTTTTCTCTTTTATTGTAAGATTTTTTTCACAACCTGCCCCAGAAACTGAGGCCTCTACCTCAATGGGCTTCAGAAGGAATGTGAACAAGGTAATGCTTTAAACCCTTGACATAAATGACAGTCTGTCTTGTGTTTGTAGAAAGTCATGCCGCTTTTTGTGATTTGATTAACCTCCAGAAATCTTGTAATGATTATGTTTGTTCAGGTGGAAACAGACTCAGTCAGGGCCCTTTATAAAAGGAGCCTACAACTAGATCGCACACTATAGGAGCTGGACTGTGAGCTGAGGAGGCTTCAAATTAAAAATAATTTAATTGGGGATCAAACAGCTGGAAAAACAGATCTCAGTATGTGAACTTATCTAACCAAGTAACACTTTAGTATGAACACTATGAATATGTATTAATGTATCTTTCTCTTGCTCTTTCTCCCTCCCTGGCCACATAAGCAATAAAACAGTTTGAGACCGATCTGCAGTTTCAATGTGCATTTATTAAGTAAAATTTTATATGGTGATTGCATCTCTGACTGTCACGATCCCTTGTTGTCTGCCCTGTCTTCTCTGTCTCACTAGTCACATCTATGTCACGTTTCCTTGTTGTCTGCTCCGTGTTTTCCGTTTCACCCGTCACCGATCCCGTTCCATGTCACGTTTTCCCTGTTGTCCGCCCTGAGTCTCACTGTCCATGTGTGAAACTACACTTCCCACAATTCCCGGATCACACTCCCAGCCCTGATCACTGTGTTATTGTCCACACCTGTCTGTTATTTTGTCATTGCCTTGTCTGTTTATTTAAACCCCGCTTTCTCCCCTTCCCTTTGTCATTCGTTGACGTTACATGTTCGCTGTTAACTTCTCTCCCTGCTGTTCACAGTTTATGTTCGCTGTCTGCGTGTTCGTCCGAGGATTTCCCTGCTGTTCGTGTCCCCCGCTGTTAACCTGTTCGTGGATCTCCCTGCCCTTCGTGTATGTTTCATTACCCGCACCCGTCTGTATGTTATCTAGTCTTTAGTTTCCTTTACCCATCGTGGACCTTTTATTTGCTCCTGTTTTTGTACTGTTATTATTTGTTTGTCAATAAAAGCTGCGATTGGATCCGCACCTCCCGTCTGCCTTCTCCTCCTTCCCACACAGTCATAACATTGACAGCTTCGACAGCAGGGTGGTCAAGTGTGATGGGGTCTGTAATGCAGTTCAATGGAAAGGAGGAGGCGAGAACCGGCTTGACAATATAAATAATATTTTAATTATAAACTTAAACAAAAGACACAAACACACATGACGGACATGTCCGTAAATGTTCTCTCTCTCCCGCACAATCCTCCGCAGTTGGCCTTTATCCCTCTCAGAGGCTTGATTAGCCTGAAAAGGGACCGGGTGTGAAGAATCACGACCCGGCCCCGCCCTCCGCTCTGCCACAGGGTCAATTTCATCGGGGAGAAGCTGGTTTTGTGGTGGCACATGTAGACACTATCTGTGATGCCCAGTCTGGTGACACTCTTAAGCGCCGAAGGCATTAGAAGTGTGCCTTTAGGATGCCAAAGGTCATCTCGATCTCGACCCTGGCTTTACTGAGGGCCACATTGAAGCAGTTTTGTGGCCCTGTCTGAGGGTCAGGATAGGGGGTTGGGAAAAAACTGTCATGCATAACCCCTGTCTCCTACCAACAGGCCATCACAAAGCCCTGCCATAGAACTGAAAAGTGAACATTGAGTAAGTTTTGCTGTGTCACAATTAAAATGAACACCAAATTTAACTTACCTTCCTCAAAGTGCTGACACAACACAGACTCGTGGAAAAATCATGAGTCGTATTCTGATCCAGCACAATTGGCATCCAAGCTTGTGATCATACATTCATGATCACAAGTCATCTGCAGATGAAACGTACAGTAGATCATTGTCATATCTGTTAATATTAATATTAAAGATTGATCTCACAGAAATAACAATCAGCTTACATGTATAGTAGGCCTATCTGAACATTAAGGCTGTGAAAGGACTTTCTATTCACATACTCTGCCTCATGTTCTCCTAGAGATGTGGAGATTGCAACATGTGTGCAGTCTATTGCTCCTATGACTCTAGGGAATCCTAGAGATAAGATTGAATTATTGAAGATATAAAAGATTGAAAAAAGATATTCTTAACATGTATTGTATAATATATTTCATATATTTAAGTGAAATCTGTTTTCTGAAAAAGAAATAAAAAGTGAAGGTAAAAGGTCAAATTAATTAATGTGATGTCACCCTATCAATATATCTTACTGCCAATTTTATAAAAGCCCTCTTTTATGGACATGGTTGATAAATGTCCAGGGAACATAATGAAGCTCTCTAAGTACCCCTGCAGTGCAAGGACCACCTTGCGAATGTTCGACAAACAGTAATTTTCCCTATGTTCTTTGCATCACCGAGCGCATACAAGTATGTACCATTTGCAAAAAAATGCAATGCAATACATACCATTTGCGGTACAGTAAGGGCATGGCTTCGACATGTCTCATTTGTTATGTGCGGCTCAAGAAGTTCGCAAAGATACAAGATTCCTTCCGCTAAAAATCTGTATCTTTCATACAAGTAAGTATCAGGAAAGGCAAGGGGATTTTGTCTGTCCATTAAAAACTGTTTCTCTGCGAAGTGCTCGTCTAACAATTTGCGCAAGAGATGGCCACCTTATTTTGGAGAAAAGGTGAAGCCATTGCAACAGACACCGGGAATTAGTTACGTCACCTAGATGTGACTTTGCTCACAGCTGATTGGTCAAATTTCAGTCTGAGATCTCAAATCCAGGACATAACCTGCCCCGGTGCAGGTTATCTGTGCAGCATAAGATACCATGGCGACGAACACAGATTAAAGCCGAGCTGCATTCATGGTACCTAAAACCCAGGGGTGGCGCAAACTAATCTTAAACTTACCTGACTACCTACCTAAACCGTCTTCATGGTACAAGTCTCAGGGTCAGATTATACTTGTTGACAGACCTAATCCTGTCTGGCACCTGAATTATTGATTCAATTATTTATTGAATTATCTATTTAAATTGAGTTTAGGAGATGCCACTGTTACAGTGTCTTTCACATCACATTCATTAGCCACGTTTCCACTATTGGGCCAAATGAGGGTGTGCTAGTGCTTGACAGGGCTAGTTGCATTCCCACTGGGACTTCCAGGGTTTCATCGTGCCTCCTCGAGGCTTTCTCGATTATCCTTGGGCCAAACAAGGCCAACCAGGGATTGAGGTATGTTCAATGTCAAACAGTACAGGTTCTGGGAAAATAAAATACAGGCACAGTACAAATCCATTAAAATGCCCAATGGACAAAGCAGTGCCCAAAAAAAATTACTATCCATGTTTTGGTAAATTTTCATAGATGGTGTGCTGGGAAATTGTCCCACCGTTAGTGACGAGACCACTTGGGACACCAGGGCAACTTGATATTCTAGATAACTAGATACCTCAGCTTGAGCTTCCCTCTTGCTTGTGGGTGTGTGACGTTAGCACCATAACAGGGACGGGGATCTTGGCCGATGGTGGGAACGCAGATACGATTTTGGTCTTACGGCTCGATGTTAAGGTTTTTGGCCCCGGCTGGCCTGTTGATAGCTCTGGCTCGCACTAGCCCGATAGTGGAAATGCGGCTATTGAAATTAAGTGTAGGAATGCAGTTTATCGCTCAGTAGTGTTGCAGTTGCATACGACTGTAATTCTAGCTTTGGGTACTTCAGACATTTGGAAAGCATGGCCAAAATTTTAGCACACAAAACATTCAACCTCCTGTCACTGATTTTACAGTGAGTTCCATCTGACATAAATGCTAGCAATGAAAGTAGCCTTAACTAGCGAGAAGAAAGTTTCTGCCAGTGAAAAGTTTTCGGTTTTAAGAGTTCACAGGACCAGAAGTGGCCATAGTAGAAGAAACATCTGTGACGAGGAGGAGAGCGTGGCCGGGCTGTAAGGAATGCATGCCTGGTGCCGAGTTGCATCAATCAGTGGGAGAGAGAAAAATAAGGAGGAGCTGGAGACTTTGTTTTTAATGAAAAGTATTTTTGGTTTATAACCTGGTTTCCTGTTTCCTAATTTCTGATGAACAAGAGCCTTGTCTGCCACAACACCCTTGTACAGTTTTGGTTCATCCATATGGAGCTCTTGCTATTAAAATATATTTGAAAAAGTCTATATAGACTACATTTAGAAAACATGCATTCTAGTATTCTACATTATACAAAATAGATATATTGTCCCAATGTGACATTTTCAGTTCTGCTTATTTCATTGTATTTTATTTATTGATATTCTCAAGACTGACCTACATATCCCCATTGCGCTTGCATCATGCATGGTTTGTGGACTCTGCAGTATATTCAGTGTGTGAGATCCTTTAAAAGCAGAATTGTGTTCTGACTGAAAAAGCCCTTTTAGCCAGACTGCATCTCTTTAATATTAATATCACAGTGACTGTTCTTTGTTATCTCTGTAGAAAATTTCTAGAATTAAACATGTTGTGAAGACAAAGAGCAGCTTTTTCTTCCTGCCGGAGAAATACTGTCAGGTTCGATTCTTTATGTCTGGTTGAGCAGCGAGTTGTTTTGGGTGTTTGTTTGGACGCAGAACTGGCTTAAGTCAAACTCATGCCTGCTCGCAATATTGTAAATACAGCCGAATGTCAATGACTGTGCTTATATACACTCTTAGAATGTGATTAAGTCTGTATTCTGTGATTAAGCTGGAGCTTAATGTTATTATGTTCCTCATTAGATAAAATATTATTGCAGTAAAATATGTTGAGCACTGTTTAAATTGCATAATTCAGGCATACGCTTCAAACAGGGCTGTAAACATACTTTCTTTTTGATGTTAGCACTGGTGCTTGTGACGTGAATTAAAAAATAATTAACAAAAATGTAAATTTGTTAGTACATTAAGAGTATGGTCATTACTATTTTGATTATTTACTACTTCAGTTTACCACTACAATTTTGATACAATGTTGTAACAAAGGTTCAGGTTGGGTAGATAAATGAGGAAGTGGGAACCGGTTTCCACATTTCACGTGAGTCCGCTTTTATTCACAAATAACTCTGAATCTCTGTACAGCTTCAATCAAAACACAAGATGTTTTTTCAGCGTCACTGAAATAACAGTCAGCTTTTCAGCTTCACATAACACAAGGCTCTTTCTCTCGGGGACAGACATGAAGACGCTGGTCTGTCTGTCTCTCTCCTCTCTCTGTGAACTTAAAGATGGTAATTAGTCACAATTAATCTCAGGTGGAGGTCCTTTCTGCCCTCTCTCTCTACAGACTCAACCACGCCCTCACCTCCACAAATGTCTATTATAATTTTATATATTTACGTTATATATTTTATTACTATAATTATTAATCACAATAACACCCACATAATTTCCTTTACTGGCCATTTTAATTTTGCACAATTTCTCAGGCTGTAAATGAGCAGGTATCATGCAGCTACCCCAACACAAACCCGCTTAAGTCTGAGCACTCGACATTTGGCAATAATCACACCAATTCTTTGTGAATAATCAAATGGCAAGTAGTATGTAAATGGAACTGAAGAAGTTTGCTCATGTCACGTAAATGTCTTGTTCTGAGTAATTTTTACTCTAATCAATGGCATTAATTAAACGATTAGTGTACATGTGTGCATCCAATGCCTAAATATTTAGTTCCCTTATGACTCACTACACTTGACATTGTGTCCTGCTAACGCATATGTTTGACCATTCTTCCATAACACCAATATTGCTTTTAGGTATCAAAGCTGTCCGCTATAAAAGCAGGTGCGCAAACACCATTCCTCAGACTCAGCTCTCATGGATACAGACTGCAAGTGCATGAGTCTCAAGACACTTAGCTCACAAATCATCCTCAGTTTGTGTTACGAGCCAGTCTCGAACCCGGGTCTCTGGTGAGGGAGTGGCACTGACTATCCACACTGAGCCACAGAGCAGTAGGTTGAGCCCAGAAGGAAGACAAACACTTAGATGAGCCAAAAAAATGTATAATAAAAAGTATTGTCCCAAAAGAGTCAACTTGGCACAAGGGGAAAAACAGAATACAAATCTTCTCAATCCAATGAAGAAAACTTGAAGAGGAAATATCCAAAACAAAGCTCAGTAAGTCCAGCAAGGGAAAAAACTTAGAATTCACTCCTCCTAGTTACAGGACAGGCTGAGAGAGCAACACAAGGGACTGGTGGCTAGCACATTCGAAACCAAGTGACAAACAAGGGAACTGAGGTAACTTAAATACATAGTACCAAACAAGACACAGGTGAAAACAATGATGTTAAAAATGGCGGGAAAACAGGGCACAAAAGAGAACTAGGGACATCTAGTGGGAAAAAATGGGAATTACAGGTAAATACATGACAGTTTGAGGGACAATTCATCCTCCTGCGCCCTCCCACCTGCCTCTTCTGTGACATCTGAGGGATAACACAAGGAGCTCAATCTCCATGTCTTTGCCAAAACATTATGTGTGTGACAAGCTCCGGCCCTCTGCAGGAGCGCATGGTCTCATTTCATTCGGCGGTTCTGATGCTGGGGATGTCGTGTCTCTCACTGCATCAGGCAAGTAGTCAGTGGATGATGCTGCCACCCCTTCCCCCAACGAGGGAGAGGAGCATGCACGCACCACTGACAAGGAGATACTTCACATCTTTCAAGGGTGGTCGAAAAGCTCAATCTCAAGTGCTCTCCAGAGGAACCTGCTCAATTGTGCCTTGATGAAATGTTCCTGCAGTCCGGATGCTGTCAAGCAACCATGTTCTGCAGATCTGCCCTATTCTTCCCTGAAGTGCATATGAACTATCAAAATCCTGGCACATGCCCTATCCAGCTCACTCGCACCATGATTCCATCCTCTCTAATGTGGATCACAGGGAAGAAAAAGGTTATGCCCAACTACCCCCTGTGGAGGAGGCGGTGGTAGCACACCTCTGCCCGGCGAGTAGCAGGATGTGGAAATCACCCCATTCATCCTTCCAAGCCATGCCGACTGACATCCGCACTGGCTGGAAGAGCATACTCAGAGGTGGGCCAAGCTGGTTCAGCACTCCGCTCGATGGCGGTGCTCCAGGTCTTTCAAGCCAAGCTCCTCAAGCAAATGGATGAGCAAGGCTACGATCCAGAGACATTCAAAGAGCTCCGTACAACTACGGACGTAATGCTACATGCCACTAAAATCACTGCACAGGCAATTGGCAAGTCACTGAGCAACCTGGTAGTTCTGAATCGACACATCTGGCTGACCCTCACGGGAATTTCATATTGGGCACTAAAAATGATTGAACATGGGTATATAATCTAATTTGCATGTTGGCCACCCCATTTCAACAGTGTTCTGTCTTCCACGGATTCGTCCGAAGACGTTCCAGTATTACGAGCCAAAATACAAAATATCCTTGTGAAAAGCACAATAGAGGCAATTACAGACCCTTTATTTTCTTGTTCCAAAGACGGTGGGCTTTGGCCAATCCTAGATCTGAGACATTTGAATTGCGCACTCGCAAAGCGCTCATTCAAATTTATTACTCAGAAACGTATCTTATCGCACATCCGCCCACACTATTGGTTTACATCCATAGATCTGAAAGATGTGTATTTTCATGTGCAAATTGTACGACATCACAGGATTCTTTTGATATTCGTGTTTGAGGGAATGGCGTATCAATTCAAAGTCCTGCCCATCGGACTGTCTCTGGCTCCTCGCAAGTTCACAAAGTGCATCGATATGGCTCTCGCCCCTCTGAAACTGAGCGGCTTGCTCATTTTTAACTACCTCGACGATTGGCTGTTACTGGCCCAATCAGAGGCTATGTTATGCCAGCAAAGAGGCATACTGCTTCAACATCTAAATTGGGGCTCAATGTCATAAGTGCAGTGAGCACACTCTCCCCCAGCCAACAAATATCCTTTTTGGCAGTCCGCCTCGACCCCGTGAACGGGCGCGCACACTTCACGGGTTCAGGCCATTCTACAGTGTCTGTCTCAGTTCAAACTGGGGAGAACACTTCCACTGAGGCTTTTTAAAAAGCATTGCGGTTTAAGGTGGCGGCATCCATTAGGTCTTTTACACAAGACCCATGTGCCACAACATGCTTGGTGCCATGGGTGCATGCACATCACTATATCTTGCTGCTGCATAGCTGCTCTAGCACCTTGGACAGCTCCTGCCTTTACAAGCGAGGTGTCATGCTGGGGCAGATTTTCAGGTAGAAAATGGTGACTATGGACATTTCCAACACAGGTTGAGGGTCGGTGTGCGATGGACGTCCAACTTTCGGCACCTGGATAGGTGCGAGGAGGGCATGGCACATCAACCTTCTAGAGCTATCAGCTATATTCCTAGCCTTGAAGGCTTTTCAGTACGAAATAGTGAACTGTCATGTTCTGGTTCGCTCAGACATTATGACTGTTGTGGCATATATGTGTTGTGGCATAACCTTCTCCTATGGATATCTCCTTTCCCTGAAAGCGACATATGTTCCAGGCCATCTGAATTATGCTGTGGCCCTATTGTCATGCCAAAGGGTGATACCGGGCAAATGGAGACTTCATCCTCAGACTGTGCCATTATAAGTAAACATGATTTAATCATAAAATTAATTAAAGGAGCAAAATGGTTAAATCCAACTTGGCAGGCTACAGTCCCGACTTGGGACCTAACTTTGTTTCTTTGTGTGCTATGGAGGATGCATGAAAGGAATGTCCATCTCCAAGCAAAGACTTTCTCACTGGATCGTTGATGTGATTGCCCTGGCATAGGAGTCGCAGGGAAAGATTTGCCCAATTGGTGTTAAAGCACACTCAACTAGAGGCATGACCTTCTCATGGGCATGGACAAACAGTGTCTTTACAAGACACGTTTTGCTGCAGGATGGTTTCTCAAAACACATTTGCAAGGTTTTACAACCTAGACGTTATGTCTCTCTCTTCACAACTCTCTGTTTAGAGCTCTTGCTATTTCATTGGCCAAACATATACTTCTGCTCCTCCTTAAAAGTATGGGCGCCCCATCATTTTACACAACCACCTGCATTCCCATAAACTCACAAACACATTAATTATATATACAGATATATACAGATGTTACCTCAATTCCCTGAAATGAAGGGAACAAGACTGTGAATTCTGGGCACACTACAAGACTCAAGAGTTCTTTGAGGTGTGAGCAATGTGCTCTTTGTCCCTCAGTCATAAAATTTGGAGGAATGGTGTTTGCACACCTACTTTTATAGTGGACTGCTTCACGCCTAAAAGGGCAGTGCTCAAACACCATAGCTAATATTGGCATTTTTGTAGAATGGTTTTAACTAGGTTGTTCAGAAGGACACTCCCATATACATTAGCAGAACGCAATGTCACATTCGATTAGTCTCAGGGAACCGAAGTTAAGTACGTATCTGAGACTATTGCACAGCTCTATTTGCTAGTGATGGAGCAAGAAATCATTAGAGCTTATGTTATCCCACATTGCCCTACTATAAATATTGAGAGTGAAAGATATTTTTAATATTTAGAGATTTTATTTAGAGACTTGTTTCGAGTGAAATGTGAAGTAGCTTTGCACAGATGTTCTGTGAAAATTCATCATCTGCTATGCTTCATATACATACATGGCCTCGAAAATATGGGAATTTGTTTTATTTTAGCTAGGTCAGGAAGAATTAGGAGAATAGCATATTTAATTGCAAAATATAAATTTTACTCACCCTTGTGTGTGTGTGTGTGTGTGTGTGTGTGTGTGTGTGGGCGGGCTTGGGTGGTTTACAAGGACATTTTTTTAGGTTACAAACTGGTAATTACAAGGGTAGTATGCTATAAATGTGGTTTATGAGGACATTTCTAGTGTCCCCATAATTCAAATCGCTTAAAAAACATCCTAAACTATTTATTTATATTTTGTAAAAATGCAGAAAGTTTTTTGTGAGGGTTAGGTTTAGGGGATAGAATCTATAGTTCGTATAGTATAAAAATCATTATGTCTGTAGAGAGTCCTCATAAGGTTAGCCACACTAACATGTGTGTGTGTGTGTGTGTGTGTGTTTATGATAGTGAATTGTAAGACAACAGGGATGTGTATATTTTCTGGGCTGAAATTTTGAGCATCTATGGTAATCAGAAGCAAATTAGCCAAACAGAGCCGTGTATAACATTGTTTAATATTGTAGTTAAATGTTGTTTATACTCTTTCTCACTGCAGTTGGATGTTGTTAAAAATCTGTCACTGTAGATTTATGTTGTTTAAACAATTTCTCATTGTAGTTTGATGTTTAAAATGTCTTACTGTAGTTTTATGTTGTTATATCTCAATCTATCACTGTAGTTTAATGTTGATAAAACTATTTCCTATTGTAGATTGGTGTTGTTTAAACTCGTTCTCATTGTAGTTTGTTTAAATTGTTTCTCACTATAGTTTCAAGTTTAAACTCTTTCTCATTGTAGTTTAATTTTAAAACGCTTTCACTTTAGTTTAATGTTTATAATCTTTTTTGCTATACTTTCACATTTAAATGCTCTCACTGTAGTTTAATAATGTTAAAACTCCCTCTAACGTTATTTTGATGTTGTTAAAACGTTTTCTTACAGTAGTTTGATGTTAAAATTCACTCTCTCACTTTGGTTTAATGTTGTTTAATGTCTTTCTCACTATATTATGATGTATTTTAAACTAATTCTTACAGTACTTTAATGTTGTTAAAACTATTTCTCACTGTAGTTTGATGTTTAAATTATTTCTCACTCTTTTTCTTTGTAGTTTGATCTTTCTCATAGTAGTTTGATATTGTTTAAACTGTCTTGCTGTAGTTTGATGTTGATTAAACTCTTCACTCTAGTTCAATGTTGTTTAAACTCTCTCACTGTAGTTTATTGTTGTTAAAATCCTATATAACAGTAGATTAATGTTGTTTAAACTCTCTTGCTGCAGTTTAATGTTGTTTAAATTGTCTCACTGTGTTTGACATTGTTTAAACTTTTCACTGTAGTTCAATGTTGTTTAAACTGTCTCACTGTAGGTAAATGCTGTTAAAACTCTCACTGTAGTTTGTTGTTGTTTAAACTATTTCTTACTGTACTTTAAAGGAATGTTCCAGGTTCAATACAATTTGAGCTCAATCAACATACTTTGTGGCATAATACCAATTACCACAAAATTGTATTTTGACTCGTCCCTCCATTTCTTTAAAAAAAAAACTTGGTTCCAGTGAGGCACTTATAATGTATGCAATTTTTAAGTATTATAATACACGCTATTTTAAAATTATAGCCACAAGACATAAAGGATATGCATTTAAAAAAAATATTAATAAAATAACTTTTTCTGTATTATGTTATAGTACATTTTACGGGTTTTTACCATGGCAATGTAATGTCAACAAACATTAAAATTATTGTAAAAATGACCATTTAAATAACTTTACAGCTCAAATAATACATAAGTATTTACAGAAGAATTACTGCAAGTGCCTTTATAAAATTATACATTTCACATTTCTGTTTAAATCCTCCAAAAATTGGCCAAATTCACTTTCATTGACCCCATTCACTTGTCATGAATGTGTCTTCACTTGTCATGATTCACATGTAAGTGTCTCACTATAACACAGATTTTTGCTTTGTAAAGGAGGGATTAGTAGAAACACATGTTTGTGGTAATCAACGTTATACCACAAATGCTGTCGACTGAGTGTAACTTGTATTGAAACCGGAACATTCCTTTAATTTTGTTTAAACTTTTTCTCACTGTAGTTAAATTTTAAAACTTTTTATTACTGTAGTTTAGTTTAAATTCTTTCTTATTGTAGTGTAATGTTAAAACGTCTTGGTTACTGTTGTAACCTCCATTCCCTGATGGAGGGAAAGAGAACTTGTGTCGATGTAGTGACACTAGGGGTCACACTTTGGAGCCCCAAACACCTCTGATCTTTGAGAAAAGACCAATAGGAATTGTCAAGTGGAATTTGCATGCCACTCCCCCAGACATACGGGTAAAAAAGGAGCTGGCTCACAACCACTCATTCAGATTTTTATCTACACGTATCTACAATGGGAACAGGCTGTGCCAGTTGCAACCTTTTCTCTCTTTTTTTCTCTCCCCACAAAGTGAAAAATTTTTCAGCTGGGGCCATATCTATTCGCATTGAGGAAGGTGTTCTTTCCCCAAGAGGGAAAGACATCGAGGAGACCACATCCTGCCTGAAGGGGAGGTTAACATGGCGAATACATCACATCGGCTTACCAGCCGCATGTGGAAGAAGCCCCATGGTAGGTCCTACCCGGAAGGGAGGAACTCTACAGCATGGCGACCGGTGACTCGGATTTGCCTTCAGGGAAACCGTACCATGGAAAATATGTCACAAGGGGTTACCACAGGTAACCAGCACATGTGGAACACCTACCCAAGTACAGGGCATACTAGCACATTTACTGGGCCCGGCTACAAATTCCCCCACTGAATTCAAACAACAATTTGCCAAAGTAGGGCTAAAGAGGAAGAACATCCAGTCTTCACCATCTCATAAACTCGCATGGGGGAAAAAGCACACGTCTTCCCCTCAGGGAGGGGAAAGGCACTGTGCGGAAGCGGTATGCCCGGCCAGCTGCCCGCACACTTACCTGCTCATACCTGTCAACACACGGGACGAAACTGGCTCAACCTGGAGATTATAAAATATCACAAATGTATTGGGTGTTGCTCAGCCTGCTGTGCTACAGATGTCTGCTAGAGAGGTGCCATTGGCAAGTGCCCAGTAGGATGCCACACTCCTAGTGGAGTGTGCTCATAGTCCCAAAGGGTAGGGTATGCTAAAGCGATGTCATCCACGATCCAGTGGGCAAGCCCCTGTTTGGAGACAGCATTCCCTTTCCACATAGCACGGCAAGTGTCTCAAGACCACATGAGAGTACACTGGACCGAATTCCAGTTACGGTGTTGCTGACAGAATGCCTGCAGTTCCCCAACCCTCTTGATGGATGTGAGCACAGTCAGGAGGGCAGTCTTCAAAAAGAGTCTTCAAAGAGAGAGCCTGCTCTCGACAGCAATGGGCACACTGCCGCTGGCCTCTGGACAGGACCCCGGCAGCGTTGGCACATCAACTGCCTAGAGTTGCTGGCTGTATCTCTTGCCCTATGGAGGGTTCTCCCACTAATCCGGAGCACGTCTTGATCCGTTCAGACAGCACCACAAAGGTAGCGTACATAAATCGCCAAGGCGGCGTGCGCTCTCATCATATGTCACAACTCGCCCACCATCTCCTCCTTTGGAGTCAGTCATGACTCAGCTCTCAGACTCATCCCTGGCAACCGCAACATGATGGCGGACGCGCTGTCGCAGCAGATAGATCTCTTTTCCTCCTAGGACAACTCCCACTGCCTGCTCTGGTCCTCCCTTACAGGAGCTCCTCTCGGGACAGATGCACTGGCACACAGCTGGCCCCAGGGGCTGCGCAAGTACGCATTTCCCCCAGTGAGCCTTCTTGCATCGGTGATGTGCAAGATCAGAGAGGATGAGGAACAGGTCATCCTGGTGGCCCCTTACTGGCCCACCTGGACCTGGTTCTCGGATCTTACACTCCTCGCGACAGCACCTCCCTGGAAAGTTCCCCTGAGGAAGGACCTTCTTTCTCAGGGACGGGGCACCCTCTGGCAACCGCGCCCAGACCTCTGGAACCTCCACGTCTGGACCCTGGATGGGACGCGGAAGATCTAGTGGATCTACCACCTGCAGTCGTTGACATGATCAACCAAGCCAGAGCTCCCTCCACCAGGAAACTTTACGCCCTAAAGTGGTGCTTGTTCGCGGATTGGTGTTCTTCCCGAGCCGAAGACCCGCAGAGGTGTGCAGTTCGGTCAGTGCTTTCATTCCTGCTGGAGAGGCTGGAGGGCAGGCTATCCCCCTCCACCTTGAAGGTGTATTTAGCTGCTATCGCAGCCCACCACGACGCAGTAGATGGCAAGTCCCTATGTAAGAACGACTTGATTATCAGGTTCCTGAAAGGCGCCCGGAGACTGAACCCTCCCTGGCCAAGCTTGTTCCCCTCCTGGGATCTCTCAGTGGTTCTCTTGGGCCTTCAGAGACCCCCCCTTCGAGTCCCTGAAGACGGCCCTCCTGATCACGTTAGCCTCCATCAAGAGGGTTGGGGACCTGCAAGCATTCTGTGTCAGCGACACCTGCCTGGAGTTCGGTCTGGCACATTCTCACATTATCCTGAGGCCGCGACCGGGATACGTGCCCAAGGTTCCTACGACCCACTTAGGAACCAGGTTGTGAACCTGCAAGCGCTACCCCTGAAGGAGGCAGACCCAGTCCTTTCGTTGCTGTGTCTGGTACGTGCTTTGCATATCTATTTGGACCGCACACAGAGCTTTAGATGTTCTGAGCAGCTCTTTGTCTTCTTCGGTGGACGGCGGAAAAGGGACCTGTCGGTGGACCCACGTTCCTTTGGGCATCCCCGCTGCCCCAGTCACCGTGCTTGTAGAGCACCCCCTCATTAGGCTGGACCTACCACCGCGCCATTCCCACGTACGGCTTCACAACCTTTGTGGTGTATTTGCCACATGTTACCTCCCCCTTGATTGGGCAGGATGTAACTTTCGCAGGATCTTTTCCCCCTGAAAGAATAGGACCGGGAAAGACCGCCTTCCCCGACGCATCTGATAGCGTTAAGATCCTATGTGAGAGACATAGTGAGAGAAAGGCACAACGTCGAGTGAGTGACAAAAGGGGAACATCATGGTTACTGTTGTAACCTCCATTCCCCGAAGGAAGGAACAAGGCATTGTGTCCCTCCTGCCACAGCACTAGACCTACCACTGTAAACGGCTGTACCTTGTTTTCGGCTTCTCAAGGCAAAATCCTGACTGACAATTGCTGCCCCGCTTCCCTTTATACCCGTGTTTCCGGGGCGGGGCATGAAAATTCTGTCTGCCAACTTGACATTGGCCTTTTCTCAGGTTCAGAGGTACATTTGGCATCCCAGGAAGACCCCCTTGTGTCACTTCATTTGACACAATGTTTTGTTCCTTCCCTCGGGGAACGGAGGTTACATTAGTAACCATGACGTTAAATGTTGTTAAAACTCTTTCTCACTGTAGTTTGATGCTATTTAAACGCTTTTATAATAGTTTAATGTTGTTAAAACTCTTTATCGCTGTAGTTCGATGTTGTTTAAACTCTATTTGGTGGAGTTTATTGCTGTTAAAATTCTCTGTCAATGTAGTTTGATTTTGTTTAAAATCATTGTAGATTAAGAGAAAAAAAACTACAATCTTGAACAACACAAAATAGGTATCATTTGAAAGCATAAAAACTCTACATTATAATGCATGTAGGCGTTATAACCAAGAACTGAACGAATGCTTTGAAATTTGCAGACAAATCAGAAGTCTTCCCTTTTGATTATTTATTAACACATTTGCACTGTACAGATTATTGTTATCGGTAAAAACATAAAACTGATCAAATAGCCATGTGTCATATGGCATTGGAAAGCTCTCAGAGTAGAATACAACCAGTAGTCGTGATGCTACACACCCGGCCCCTAATCAGGCTAATCAAGCCTCACAGAGGGATAAGTGCTGACTGGAGCCTGCAGCGGGACAGAGAGAGAGATTTACGGGCAGCTGTCCAACACCTTTGTGTGTTTGTCTTTTTGTTTCAGTTTATAATTAAAATATTATTTATATTGTCAAGCCGGTTCTCGCCTCCTCCTTTCCCATTAATCCCTTTACACTGGTGCCGAAACCCGGGAAGGACGAGGCGAGAACCGGCTTGATGATATAAATTAGGCAACACAGCTGCCCATAAATGCCCACTGCAGTTTCCAGTCGGCCCTTATCCCTCTCTGAGGCTCGATTAGCCTGATTAGGGGCCGGGTGTGTAGCATCATGACCTGGCCCCGCCCTCCGCCCTGTCACAAGTGTGTAATAGTTAAGTAAATGTATTTGACATACTGTACATGTTACATGTAAACAGGTGTTGCTTATAAGCCTCAGTTTTGCTTATAACTTCACAAAAATTAAACAGAACATAAAATATCTCATGCTGTTCCATCGTAATCAGAAGAATAGATCATTAGATAATCCACTCAAAGCACAATGTGCACATAGCACATAATGTGCAATCTGACTAAATGTACGTTAACTTTCCTGCATCAGATGACTTCATGGGAAATTATTTTGTATATTGACCAGTGTCATGGAATGCTAAACCAATCATATTAGGATTCAGATCACTGCAACCAGAGGTGGAAACCATCTAAATATGAGCAGCAAGGATCGTTTTCTCTAATTACACATGGCCACCTGGAGATGGTGCCAAGTAAATGACGATGACTCAGATGACACAGAATGGAACTGAGTGAGATCTTGTTACTTATTCCTGCATGCTTTGGAGAAAGAATACTTTTATTCATTGTTGTATTTGTCAAGTCAAGTCATTTTTATTTGTATAGCGCCTTTCACAACACACATCGTTTCAAAGCAGCTTTACAGAAGATCAGCATTAACAGATGATAAAACTGTAATGTCTATAATGTCAATGAGTCATCATATTTGGATGAGTAATTAGTTCGTATGTACAATTATTATGTTTTTATTTGTTTGGAGAGGCTTTTGGACACTTTAATATGTTTTGGACACTAGGATAAATAATTTTTATAATACAATAACTTTTGATTGCTTTGTGATATCAAAAAAAAAAAAATATATATATATATATATATATATATATATATATATTTTTATTTATTTTTTTTTTTTGTAGATTTATAGTACTTTCATTTTGGGCATGGCACTGATACAAGAAATATTTAAAATCACCTTCAGGGATTACAGAGCTAATGTTGTTAAAACTCGTTCTCATTGTAGTTTGATGTAGTTTGAAGAGCACTTTCAGTATTATAAAGATTGGGAATCACGCTTTTTATTTAATTTAGTGTTTGCACATTTACCTGATTTTCATAGTTAATTTGGTTAATCGGATACTAAAACAATGCAGACAGTGACACTATCTGCAGGCGCAATTCTTTCTTCATGAATTTCCCACTAGGTGGAAACTGTGTTTGCCCATGTGACATATCTGTGCATACAACCTGAACATATTGACAGAAAATATTAAGGAATTATTTTGCTTTCAAATTGTTCTCAAGGGCTTGCTAGTCAAGAGGTTATTTTTCTATTGAAATGAAAATAGCAGCCTGTCATGTTTTCAGTGTGGGGCAGTTATGGTTTTTTATCATTCTAATATCTGCACACTCTCAAAAGACCTGGACAAAACCTGTGGGCATCTGAACGCAGATGGTTTGTGGTGTGACAACAGCACTAAGTCAAATGAGAGAGAAGATTATCTAATGTAACAATGCGTCTGCGGCTTCATCTGCCTGATTTCTGCTGCTGCCTGAGGCATTAATCTGATTGGTTCGTCCTCATTTGAATGATTCCCTTGTCTGTTTGGTCTCAGAGGTAAACATGGGAATTACATGCCTGTCTCCTGGCAACCAAGGAGCGCTTAAACCATTAGTGCTTGAGATGAGCTCATCACATGAGAATAGGTCTATGTGTGTGAATGTGGGTTTTATGTATTATACAGTGACTGTGAATAAGATGAATACTTAGGCTCTATTAAGCTAAAAACAAAAACTTAATAAGCTGCATTTCTGCCTACTGCCTACATAGGTAGTATATTAAAGAGCCAATATTATGCTAATTTACAGGTTCAACATTTTATTTTGGGGGTCTACTAGAATAGGTTTACATGCTTTAATGTTCAAGAACCATTTGTCGCACTGTACAAAGCTGCAGCACTTCTTTTCACCCTCTGTCTGAAACGCTCTGTTGTAGCTCCTGTCTCTTTAAAGCCCCCCTTTCCGAAAAGCGCAGTCTGCTCTGATTGGTCAGCTGGCCCAGTCCTTTGTGATTGGTCAACCTCTTAGAGCTTGTTTCGGAAATGTAACTCCCCTTACCGTAACCGCGGTCCAGCTCCCGATGCTTCCTGAGCGGTGCATTCCTGAGGCGAAGATTATGCAAATGTGTTACATAGTGATGTAGCTGTGTCACGGAACAAATGGCTGGACTGCAAACCAGGTGTTTCAGACAATTCAGGAGCTGTGTTTTCTGTGAGAGAGAGTAACTCGCTTTGGCATGGACTTTGTTCTTTGTAACTTTGTAGACCTGTAGACTTTGTGTTTACATGCACAAACAGGTACAATCCCCAAAAGTATAATAGGGCCTCTTTAACTGAGATTGAACTTCATAAGTGACTGATTTGAACACTGTACATAGGGAGCAAGTCTGTTTGCTTGGGAGATGGGAGACCAGCTAGGACCACCACATAGCACTTCCTCATGTGAAGCAATTGATTTTGATGTTAGCATGTTGCTAAGCTAACAATGTGTTACTCTTATTAGAAAAAAAGTACATAAAACGAAAATTGGGTAAAATAGTAAATTTATTTATTTAAGTGTTTAATAATAGTTGTGAAATTTTCATCAAAATGTTGGGGGGACAATAAACATAACAATTCTCAAGAGCAATTTTTGAAGGGGACACCAAGGTTTTTTGTTGTTGTTGCCCCGTTTGAATTTGTATTATTTTATTTGGTTGTGAGGATGTCAAGCGTTCAAAATAGCTTGACAGAGCACAATGAAATGGAGAAAAACGAAATAGTAAGGCTGGTTGTGTGAACTGGATCAACTGATGCATTGAAAATTTCAGACTCAGAAGACAATTTCAAAATTCCCCAATTGTGTTCCGTGGGCTAAAGAAAGTCATACAGATTTAGAGCAACAAGAGGATGTTAAACCATACTGACAGAATTTTGTGAACTATACATTTTAAGTGCTGCCTACACAAGCACTAGATTTTGGAACAGAGCCTTTATCAAATTCAGTTCATCAAAGCCTTTAAGGCCAAACACTTGTCTAATTGAAGAAAGTGGAATTCTGTTAAAGCTTTAATTGAGATATCAAATGCTGAAACAAGATTTTTAAACTGCCAACTGCTTATTAAATGCCCTTACAAAAAATCTAAACTAGCCGCAAACTTGCACCAAATTTGGCAATCATTATTTTCACATGTAAATTAGCTTTTGATTCGTGGCAAATGTTAGCCAGAAGTTTGCAGCTCTTTATCGGTAGTGGTGAACCTCTGGCAAACCTTTGGCAACAATGGACAATTTTACGCCAGTTTGCCACAAAGCTCATTTCCATGTGAAAATGATCAGTGGCGAATTTGCAGCAAGTTGTAGTGAGCTCTCAATTTTTTTATGGGTGAGCCTCCTAAATGACATGAAAGTAGATAGAAAGACTAGATTCTTGTTGACACTAAAATGTAATAAGCAACGTAAAGTCTAATGTGGAAATTGCTGATAAAACAGGCTGGATGTTTTTTTATTTCCATTCTTTCTCTTTGTCTTCGTTTTTGTCTTATGAGGTCGTAGGAGCGCTTTTAAAGGTGTACCAGTACCCCATGTCAACAAGTGAAATTCATGGTCAAATCACCCAATAATAACTAGTTTGGTTTTGCAAGGTAGTTTAAAGGAATAGTTCACCCAAAAACTGTAATTCTGTTATTATTTACTCACTCCTATATTGTTCCAGATTCATTTGATTTACTTTCTCTAAAGGTGAATTTTTGAGTATCCTGGCCATTAATGAAAGTGAATTAGGACTAGCACGTCAGCCTCCAAATACAATAAAAGTTACACATTTTGACAAAAGGATGACCAAAACGGTGTCTCCTAGACTGAGCTATCCTGTAATAGATGGGTTTGGCTTAAGTACAATACAAACAACAACTCTAATGCACTTTTTTCTCTCAGTTTAAGTGTTAGTGATAGTGACTGTGTTTTGCCTTTGTAGTTTAGCACGGATATTTACAATCCTCTGGAGAAATTATCTTTCATATATTCTATTTTATGTCCAAAGATGTTTAATGAGGTTATCAGTTTAGTCATGTGGATTTTCACATCACTCTACTGCAAGTACAGCCTGACAAAAAGACAGACAGGTTTCTTTGAAAAATGCCTGCGGTTTTGCTTGGCAGGTCAGCCTGGCAGCTGGTACTCAATGTCCATCATCAGCCCTGGCAACCAAACCCCTGGCACAATTTCCAAGACAACCATCTATCCGTGCATAGCTAGCACAGACCTGAACAATCACATGACCACTTGGGGATCTGGCTGCCTCGAGGCCTCTACTTCCAGAACTGTTAGAGAGAAAGAGAGAGATGTAGTTGAATTTTACAGCAGAACATACAGAACAACATTTCGCAATTAAATCCTCACACTGTGCATCATACTGCCAATTTTGGGTAAATTACTATAATTGATATCCAAATCCCCACAAATAATCCACTCTGGCACTCAATATCACAAGTGTTTGCACAGTTGCCTCCTTACACCACAAGGTCAAAGTTAACATGTGTTGTAGATATGACTACAAAATTATCCTCTTTAGCAGTCTGTGTCATGCAAGATTCAATCCCCTTGCAAAATCCAGTCCCCTTTAGTCCCTAAAGTGATTCTATTGGCTGAAAGGAATTTTCTTGGGTAACATTCAGAGCCTGATTAATCTTTCAAAATCGCTTTATGATGTCATTTTATCCATGTAAATATGACCCTTAATGATTTTCAAATTATATATTGCATATCATATTAATAAAACAACATTAATGATCAAATAAAACATTTCTGTTTATTTTTTCCCAAAGCTACCTGGGTAGCCTGAAAGCTTTGCATGTCACTAGTCAAATAGGCTGTTAGCTTATCATACACCTAGCCAATTAGCATGATAGCTTATCATGGCATTAGCCAAATAGACTGCTTGCTTAGCATTCAGCTAACCCATTAGCCTACTAACTTTACATGTTGCTAGACATTTAGCATGTTAGCTAATCATACTACTGGACAATTAGCCTGCTAGCATATCATACCACTAGCCAAGTAGCCAGCTAGTCTCACATGACACTAGTAGATTAGCCTGCAAACTTATCATTATAAGTATCCTGCCAGCTTCACATGCCATTAGCTGATAGCCCGCTAGCTTATCATACCTCTAGCCAATCAACTTGCTAGCTTATCATAGTGCTAGCCAAGTAGTATACAAGCTTAGTATATTTATTATTTCTATACATCACTGCTACAAATGGATAACTGAAAATGCTGTTCTGATGTATCCTTTTACTAAACATCGAAATTGCCACTTGTTTGCACATGCAAATAATTGTATTTTTTTTTATCCCCAATTAGACATGCCCAATTCCCAACATGCTCTAGGTCCTCGTGGTGGCGTAGTGACTCGCCTCAATCCGGGTGGTAGAGAACGAATCTCAGTTGCCTCCACGTCTGAGACAATGGACAATTTTCCTGCAATTTGCCGCAAAGCTAATTTGCATGTGAAAATTATCAGTGGCGAATTGCAGCAAGTTTGCCATGAACTCTCGATTTTCATAAGGGTTGAAAATTAGATACTGTGATAATCCATGTGTTTTTTAATATTGCACAACACCGGTTGCACCAGTTGTGTGTATGCCAATTACCAACCTAACCTGGTTGTGGCATAATTTGGAACAAAATATATCCTGAATTTTTCATATTAACATTTTTAAATACGCTATTATATTCCATGATTATTTATTTAGCATATTTCCTATTCTTGTGTATAATGCAAATAAAAAGACAATTTGTTACTGCCGTTATATGAAGCAAAATAAATATTGTGTGAAACATCAACTGTAACTAAATAAGACTGAAATTCACATTTCAAGAAGTCTGCTTATTGAATCAGGTAATGCATATCAATGAACTACATACCCTGTGAATAAAACATACTGTATTTAACCAGTCTAAGCTGGTTTGCTGATCCAAGCTGGTCTACCCAGCAAGGCGAGCTGGGGCTGTTGGCTGGTTTTAGAGGGGCTTTAGAATTTAGGGGATTTTGGGTGAAATTGAAATACCACACAAAGCCAAGCAAGCCTGTGTACTAATATTAGCAATATTTCCTCAAAAAGAAAAAGAAAGCAAATGACTGAAGTCTGTCATGCCTTAAGAGGGAGTTTGTGGACTTAAAGGAATTTTGATAATACAATCAAAAGGAGAAGGAAACAGAAGTGTTGGCCACACTGTGTGTGCCACCTCTGATGTGAACATCCAATCAGAACACAAACAGAAATGTGCCAAATTGCAACTCCTCCTCATGAAATAGGGACAAAAGTCCCCTTCTAACAGAAACACTCTGCTCTGGTCTCCAGCCTGGAAGTGGTAGGAGACAATACCAATAATACTCCAAAGTTCTTAGTCTCCAGCCGGTGAGGTAGGAGGCAGTAACAGATTGACCAGGCTCTGCGTTTACCGTAAGAGAGACAATAACAGACACAACTAGTCTCCAGCTGGCAAGGTAGGAGACAATAATAGATAAACCAAGTTCTACGTTTACAGCAATAGATACAAAAACAGACACAACCAGGAACAAGGTGAAGCTCTCGCGAGCCTCTCTACATATTTTCTGCATCTGCACCTTACAGTTAAAAGGAAGTTCTGTGTAGACATCAGAGCTTCAACTGCATGTTCCAGATTGTAAGGACCCAGTTTGTAAGGACCTTCTCAGTATTCCTCATTACTGGGATTTTGCCCAACTCCCTCCCATTTCTAATTTATTGAATGGCCTAAAACTAAACTTTTTTTTTTTCAACTTCCAAAACTTGTTTCAGACACAAAATGTAGTTACAATTGCACAACCTACATTGAGTGGGCTTTATCTAAGGAAGCAGTACTTTCATTAACTAAAGTGGCTACAATTTGTTAGTTACATTACAGGTTATACTCATACTGTTACTTATGCTGAGGTCAGGGACACAGCATGACATGCATCCCCTCAGTAGTCCACATAATGCTACAGTCTGTTAGGGAGTCATTTGTAATCAAGGCAGTGCAGCGCCATGGGTCTCCATTTCCGCCAGTCTGAGGTGACCTTTTTCTGGACTGAAACAGAGATGCCCTCATGCAGTGTTTTGGTTGTTTCCCAAATTCAGTGAGACTCTGAATCTATCATGAAGATAAGGCCACATTAATCCCTAGAACCACCTGTAAAAACCCAGACAGGCCACCCATTTATGGTCCAGGAGATAAAGTTGTGCTCACACTGAAGTCTGGTGCGTATTGTATAATTTTTGATTCTAAAAAACTACTTTTATTGTAGGGCAAAATCTGCAATCCTAGATGCAGTACTCAAAAGGGCCATAGAGTTACCTTCAAAAGTCTGTGCCATTAAACTTGATGTGTTATTGTTCAGGTAATTTGCTATAAATATATTTACTACACTCGCTTGTTTAGCAATATTCTCTTCAAACTGTTGCTCTGCCATGACAGTATATTGACTTGAAAGAAAAAGCTCCCCATTGAAGTGGACAGTTTACATTAATGTCCACTATAACGCCCCTTGTGGCACCATTGAGAATGCAACATGTATTTGAGTTATGTTATGAATTCTGGTTTGAAACATTTTGGAATGCAACAACAAATACAATTTAACTTGCATAGCTAGAGGCATCCGTGTTGATGTATTTGCGTAGAGTATGTTTTGGCCTTAATGTAGAACCAGTAAGAGTGCTGATATGAAGGATATAGGTGTGTGAGTGTAAAAAATATTGATCCCAGCTTATCTATATGATATGCAACATAAATACATTGCCTGGCCAAAAAAAAAATCTCATACTCTAATATTTCTTTGGAACGCCTTTAGCTTTTGATTACTTCCCTTTTTCCACAGTCTAATCTTTATGCTCCCTAGCAAATTGAAGTATTTTTTTTCAGATTAGCCTCACTAACAAGTGGCCTTCTTGTGGCCACACAGCTGTTTAGTCCCAATCCTGTAAATTCTCATCACATTTTTCATGTGGAAATGCTCTTACTTTCACTATTAAACATAGCCGTGAGTTCAACTGTAAACCTTTTACAATGTAAATTCTACAAGTGTTTTAGTGACCTCCAATTACGATCTTCAAGGTTTTTTTCTGACCACATTTCTTCCGTGAAGTTGAGAGTTCACCACTATCCCTCCAGGTTTTAATAAGGCATTAGACATTTCCCTATCAAAAAGCTACACTTTGATGCTGCACTGATTTAGCACTTTGGGAACGTCTTTAGGAGTGACCAGCTGTGAATATGTGTGCAACACGTCAATGAAATTGACTAGAATTTATAGCTTCTGCTGGTGACATCATCAGGATGCACCAGTAGCAGGGCTATAAATAGATGCGTCACAGGTGCATCGTCAGGTCTTTTGTCTTCAGACTACTCTGTGTGTGTGTGTTGTGCTTCTCAAGCTGTCAGAACTTTCTTTTACTCTGTTAGGAGTTTGAATTTGTTTGGCAGTGCACAGAAAAAGTTCCTTTCCAAGAATGAGTGTGAAGCAAAGCAAGCAGTGCTTGTTCCCGTGTTTACGCTCTATGGCTGAGACGGACACACACCAGTTTTGTTTTGTGTGTTCGGGGGAAGAGCATGCTGCTCTTGCGTTAGGGTGGGGCGGGTGCGAGAATTGCCATCTGTTTCAGTCAAAAAAGCTTCACACTCGTGAGCCTGAAGCCTGCTTCAGTGCCTCTTTGGTTCATGAGGGAGATGCTGAATCTCTTGAGTCTGCGGACTTTGAGCTACCCACCTCTGAACATTCCACGCACAATAACAAAGTGGCTGAGGAATAACTTGAGGTGGTTACTCGGACTGTGGCCCTGGCCAGTCTACAGTTAGAATGGCCATGCGAACAAGAGACCCCCAAAGGCTCTAAACTAGAAGACAGATTTCTGTCTGTGGCCAACAAAAAATACAAAATAATAGAAAGGGAATGCTATATCAGTCCCTTCCTTTCTTCGATGACCTCCATTACAAGCTTTCTCGTTCAAGGAGGAATCCTTATACTTCCCGTGTCTTCGTGCCTTCGACGTCGACATATTCGACTATCGTGGGTGCTGAGACACGGGAGTATTCCACGATGCTGCCGGTAGAAGAGACACTTGCGGGTTGTCTCTCGCCTGGCTTGGCATCATCTCTTAGGAGACCCACTCTCGCCACAAAGCCGTGCAGGACCACCTCCACGCTTGTGGGAAAAGCTTATTAGACAGCAGGTCAGAATGGTGCTGCCCTGCACACGATGGCAGTGTTGCAGGCGTATCAGGCCTGACCTGCTGAAGGACTTGAGTGCAGGCAGTACGGTCGATGAAGAGGCTTTCGCCGAGCTTCGTCGTACCACAGATCTGTCTCTCCGGGCGACCAAACAGACGGCTCATGCCATTGTCAGTTCTATGGCTGCTTTGGTCAGCACAGAAAGACATTTATGGCTAATCATTTATTAATCATCAAAGTGTTCCCCTCGATGCACCGGTTTCACCTTCTGGCCTATATGGTGATGCCATGAACACGGTTATCACCAGGTTCCAGGAGGCGAAAAGCCACGAGGAAGCCTTCGGGCAATTCATCCCTCGCCACGCTCAGGGGGAGGGGCCGGCTCGTCGCCCTCAGAAGCCCCCAAAGCAAGACCTCAGGACCGTCATCTCTAAGAAGAGAAAGCCCTGACGGTCTTGTGCCCGGCCGTGGGGGTAGCCCCCTCTTGGGACAGGTCATGTGAAACATCCACTTATACCCTCCCAATACCCCACAAAACCGCACCATTCCCGCCGCCTCTGGCATTTCAGGAGTTAGAGGTTTCCAGCTAAATGTTGGGTGTTCCGTTGCTTCCTGCCATAGCCCAAGATGTGGGACACTCGACATTCCCTCAACAGGAAGTGTCAGATTTTTTTTTTAAAAGGGCAAAAACCCATCTCAGAGAACCTGGTAGCATGGAAAATACTGCTAGGTGTTTTTATGAGGGCCCTAAGAACAGTAGAAAAAGGCTACAGAATTAAATTTGTTCGCCGTCCTCCACGTTTCAAAAGCGTGGTTCCCACTACAGTGAAACTGGAACAAGCATGTCTACTATGGGAAGAACTGCAAATCTCTTGGTCAAAGGGGCCATAGAACATGTTCCCCTTCCAGAGAGAGTCAGGTTACTACAGTGATACTTCCTGATCCCCAAGAAGGATGCAGGGTCGTGTCCAATTTTAGACCTTCGAGGCTTGAATCGCTCAGAGGTCGTTCAAGTTCAAAATGCTAACTGTCAAGACGGTCGTGTCTCAAATCCAAGAGATTGATCTCATGGATGCACACTTTGATATAGAAAGTCTGCCACAACACAGGAAGTTCCTGAGGTTCGCTTTCGGGGGCGAAGCTTTCCAATACCTGTTTCTTCCATTCGGTCTAGCCTTATCACCCCGCACATTCACGGAATGCATGGATACAGCACTGGCTCCTTTGCGACTCCGGCTAGGTCAGTTCTTGTGACTGTGCTAGTATCAGACGACTGGCTGATACTAGCACAGTCACAAGAACTGGCATTACAGCACAGGGATATCGTCTTAGCTCATCTGGTTTCTCTGGGGTTGAGGCTCAATGTCAAGAAAAGCGTCCTCTCTCCAACTCAGAAAACTACCTATCTGGGGATCATATGGAATTCGATCACAATGCGGGCACAATTGTCTCCAGCTCAAATTGTGTCCATTCAGAACACCCTGAGCAAAGTCAGGCTAGGCCAAGGTTGCAATGTTCGTCAGTATCCAGCTCAAGGGGAACGGGAGGGTCATCAGCTCGATTGGCACATCAACTGCCTCGAGTTGATGGCTGTATTTCTGGCTCTGAAATACTTCTTCCAGTATCTGAGAGGCTGCCATGTCCTGGTGCAGGTGGACAACACAGCAGTAGTCTCTTACATAAACCATCAAGGAGGTCTACGATCACACCAGCTGAACAGACTGGCATGGCAGATTCTCCTTTGGGCCCAGGGCAAACTTATATCCCTGGATGCCTGAATGTGGGAGCAGATTTACTGTCCAGACAGAAAATACAGATGGGGGGTGGAAACTCCACCCCGAGGTAGTGGAAAAAATCTGGTTGAGATTTTACAGGGCAGAAGTGGACATCTTCGCCTCCAAACAGACAGTGCAAAGTCCACTTTACTTCTCTCTGAGTCACCCAGCCCCCCTGGGTCTGGACACGATGGCATATACATGGCCCAAAATGCACCTGTATGCATTTCCTCAGGTTTCTCTGCTCCTGGGAGTTTTGGCCAGAGTTCTCCAGCAAGGGTTCTGCCGCTTACTGATTGTGCCGTGTTGGTCAAACAGAGTATGGTTCTCGGAGATAATGTCTCTCCTTGACAGCTCACCTTGGGCGATTCCAGACAGGAGGGACCTTCTGTCTCAGGCGCAGGGGACTATATTTCATCCCCGGACCAAGCTGTGGAACCTTCATGTTTGGCCCCTGAAGGGTACCAACTGAGGGACACTAGGCTTTCACCTGAAGTTATCGAGACCCTTCTAAGTGCTAGGGCTCCCTCTTCTAGAACTTATGCCAATAAATGGAGTGTCTTTGAAAGATGGTGCAGTGCACATAATGCAGATCAAGTTAACTGCCAGATTGCTTCAGTTCTGGACTTTCTGCTGGAAAAATTATCAGCAGGCACATGCCCCGCCACTCTCAGGGTTTATGTGGCCGCTCTATCGGCTTGCCATGCCTTGATTGATGGGATGCGTTGGGGAAATATCCTCTGCTCGCACGCTTCGTTTGTGGAGCCATGTGATTGAGACTTCCTGCTAGGACCAGGATCCCTTCATGGGACGTAGCAATAGTCCTTGAGGGTCTGGTTGAGACTCCCTTTAGTGTCACCATCTGATATACTTCTGACTCTCAAGATGTTTTTTTTTATGGCGATTACTTCTCTAAAAAGAATTGGGGATCTGCAGGCTCTATCTATCTTGCCATCCTGCTTAGATTTTGCCCCAGGAATGGCTAAAACAATATTGCACCCTCATTCTGTCTACCTGCCTAAGGTGCCTTTCTCGACCGTACATCTGGTCACATTCAAAGCCCTCTGCTCCCCACAGTTTACAACGCCAGAGCAGGAAAGACTTCACGGACTGTGTCCAGTCTGTGCCCTTCAGACTTATGTCCATTTTGCCCTGGCCTACGAGGTATTAGGGCTCACTCTACAAGAGAGGTCGCCTCCTCTAAAGCTTTGGCCAGAGGTGTCCCTCTGCAGCATGTTTGTAATGCTGCAGGCTGGTCTTCTCCGCATACATTCATAAGAATCTATAGTTTTGGATGTTCATGCCACCCCGGGCTTTTATGTCCTTGAGTCTACATCACAAGCTCATGTCTGAGACCTCTCACGCTCTTGTGAGCACAACTACACAACTGTAAGGGGTCCAGACACCCACAGTGCGGCAGCGTGGGTATTCTCGTTCCCAAAGCACTAAATCAGCTCAGCATCAAAGTGTAGCTTTTTGATAGGGAACATCTCGGGTCACATAACTGTAACCCCTGTTCCCTGATAAAAGCAGAATGAGATGCTGTGCTTCACTGCTGCACTGAGGATGGCCCAGGACTTCTCTTCAGACAAAATACCTAACTATGCACCTGTGAAGCATCTATTTATAGCCCTGCTATAGGTGCATCCTGATGATGTCACCAGCAGAGGCTATTAATTCTAGTCAATTTCACTGACCTGTTGCACACATATTCACAGCTGGTCATTCCTAAAGACGTTCCCAAACCACTAAATCAGTGCAGCATCTCGTTCCGCTTTTATCAGGGAACAGGGGTTACAGTTAAGTAACCCGAGACATTCTTAACCCAATTCCAGTGATTTCAGCAATTTCCTTACTTCTTTTCTTTGCTTGATGCAGGCCAATAATTTACCCCTTCTGAAACACAGTAACATCCTTTCTTCTGACATGGTTGTTTAATTCTGCACTATGTAAGATTTGTTGCTTAAAAATTAAGAAATTACCATTATTTATTGAGTACATAAACAATCAGTGTTCAATACAATGTCCGGTAACACTTTATTTTGATGGTCCCAAGTAGATATATAACTGACTATAAGTGACTTATCAACTGGCTTGCTATAGCTAGTAAACAGTGTTTCAACAACATTCAGTAGACTTTTAGTAGCCTGTATATAGATCTCTATTAATGACCTACTTACATTATTGTTGAGAGCATCAGTTCATTGAAAGTTCATTAATACAGATCTATGTTGGTTTGATGTTTGTCTATTATCCATTTGACGGAGATGTTTACCTGCTATAATGCTTAGATATGTTTTCTGGTAGGGTTTGTAACCCTTCCTTTTGGTTTCTTTGGGGCCCCAGCTATGTTCCAGCAACTCATGGACAAAGTCATCCACCTGTACGCTTCACATAGATTTAGATAGGTTTAAATTATCTAGATTATATTATCATTTATAGCAATGATTGGCAGCGGCACATTCAACATCTGAGGGCTGTCCTGAGATCATTGAGCCTCACAGCGAACCCGAAGTGTGCAATTGGGTGCGTGGAAGTACGGCATCTGGGCTTCCACTTGGGTTATGGGCAGGTGCATCCTCAAATTGATGAGACAGCAGCAATTGCGGGCTGCCTAATACCCAAGTCCAAAAAGGAGGTGAGACATTTCCTGGGGCTGGCTGGATATTATCGTAGATTTTTACCTAATTTTTCAGATGTCTCCAGCCCACTGACTGATCTCACTAAAAAGGGAGCACCAGATCCGGTCCAGTGGAAGGATTTTACACAAGTGAAGGGGGTGGGAGTCAGTGGTATGTGGATGTGGGACAAGGTCGTGCACCGGAGTGCGAGGCCTGGAGAGGTGAATAGTAAAGGATTTACACCTGTGCAGAATTGTCTAACAGCTGATTTTTGTTGCAGTGAGCAGCAGTGGGGATAAAAGAGCAGCAACAGTGGCAGAAGGGGAGAGAGAACTAAGCTGAACAGACACAGTGGATGTGTGTTATCGTTTAAGCTAAAATATTCAAGAATAAAGTTTTATTTGGAACTGACATCACCAGTCCAAAGATGACCACACAGTGGACTGGCTTGCCTTGAAAGGGGATTTGATATATTACCAATCACGACCAAGTATGCTGATAAACAGGTGCAATTTTGCTGTACGCCGTTGCTGTATGAAACTTGAAAAGAGACACGGCCAATGCAAAAGCCCAAACACAATGTGTTGCTAATGCCTCGCTTATGGAATATGTGTGAATCCAACTCAATTGTGACATCATAAACTGCGCTCAAACTACCCCACCGTATACAACTCTACTGCATGATAGAAGTGAGGTTAGATCAGTAAAGCAGTTTATAGAACTTATATTGAGATTAAACAGCTTAATGTTTGTAGCTACCTTAAACTGACTCTTTGTTACACAGTTACACATAGACTGTGTTCATTGTAATGTTACCATTTAAATATTTCTAACACTCATTAATCCTTTCTAACAATTCATTCTTAACAGACAGTATTTGTACATAAACCTCTGTAATTACAACTAAACTTTACCTGAATCTGTGATCGCATCAGTCTCTGAAAATATTAGCTGGTGCTAAATCCAGCTAAATAAATCACTAAATAATTTCACAACTTGACATCAGCCTTCAACGAGGCTGCAGGTGATCAAGGGCTTAAAGTGTTTCACTTAAACCCATTGCACGAGTTCCGCCAGTAGTAGGCAATGCACAAGGTAAGTAATGACGTACATCCATTGAAGTGGAATACAGCCTTGAATTTGTCACACCCCAATCTATGTTGAATTGAAATTCTAATTGAATTGGCCACACGCCACAGGATGTTGAATTCAATTTTGTTTTGAATTGGCCATACACCACAGGATCTTGAACTGAAATTTGATTTGATTTTGCCACACCCCACAGGATACTAGCTTGGAATTAGAATTGGTCATGCTTCACAGAATGTTTAAGTGGAATTTGAACTGAATTGTTTATGCCACACAGGATGTTTAATTAGAATTTGAATTGGTCATACCCCAAAGGACATTGAACTGGAATTTTTATTGAATTGGCCATGCCCCACAGGATGTTGAATATATATTTGAATTGAATTGGCCATGCCCACAGGATGTTGAATTGGAATTTTTATTTAATTGGCCACAGCCCGCTGGATATTGAACTGGAATTTTAATTTATCATGCCCTACAGGATGTTGAACTAGAATTTGAGTTGAATTGCTATGCCCCAAATAATGTTGATCTAGAAATTAAATTTAATTGGTCACAACCCACAGAATGTTGAACTAGAATTTGAATTGGCTATGCAGCACATGATTTAAAATAATTTGAATTGAATTGGTAACAGCCCACAGGATACTGATCTGGAATTTGAACTGAATTGGCCACGTGGCCATAGGATGTTGAATTGGTAAACATTCCAGTGAATTTAACCAACTGCAATTCAAAAACTATTCAGTCAGTTTCAATAGGCCATTAGTTAATTATAGGATCAATCTTTTTCTCATCTGGTTAAGTTGTATTTCTCTAAACTAATTTAAATTCTGTCAAAATTAAGCACTACCAACCAAAATTATGGCTTCATATTGTAATGTATATGGAGATCTTTTGTGTGGACATTTATTTTTGAAACTGAGTTTTGGGATATTTTCTTCCCCTCAACACTCATAACAGAATAAACGACCAAACAATATGGATCCAAGAGTAGAACTCCTGTACCTGAGGCAGGCTGAAGTCTCCATAGAGGAGTACACCGAGCTGTTCTGCACCCTGAATTGGGAGGATCTTACTTTGAAGGACCTCTTCCGCTTTGGCCTCAATAGTCACGTTTCTACTATTGGGCCAAATGAGGGTGTGCTATTACGTTCCAGGACTAGTTGCATTACCACTGTCACTTCTGGGGCTTTTTCATGCTGACTTGGGGCTTTCTCGTGCCAGTGCCCTATGGATTTTGGCCCACCAATTACCCTTGGGCCAAGCATGGCCAACTGGGAATTGAGGCGTGGTCATTGTCAAAGGAGTTTTGCCAAACTTTCTAGGTTGTTTATCCAGCGCACAACAGTACGGGTTCGGGAAAGACAAGATGGCTGCCCTGACCAATGAGCCATCTTCGTTCTCTACAGCCTTGACCACTGAGCCCTCTGTGTCCCCAGCGGCATTTATTTTGAAAGTGAGTTTGGGTTTTTGTCTTGTCTCTGTTCCTGGTCCCTCCCTTGATTGTTTCCAGCTGTGTTGTGTTAATTAGTCATGTTAACCTTGTTTGTTCTTGTGTATATATATTGCCTACGTACCCTGTGTCTTTGTCTGTTCTTGTTATGTGTAGACTTTAATGTATTTATGTTCTCTTGTTTCTCCGAAGATTCTCAAGAGTCAGGTGTTTCTTTGAGTTTTATTTATATGTCTTATTAAACTTTGTTTATATCCTACTATGTCCAGTCTCCTCACCTCAACACTCATTACACATATAGCTTTGTAAAATAAATATTGGCATCACAATTGTTATCAATTAATTACTTGTGTAACATATTATGATAAACTCATGTAATGTTCCTGGAAATACCTCAATAGTTGTATGATATCATGTACATGAGTAATAAAAATTAAATGTGAAAACCACTTGTATTTAAAAGACTTTCATTGAATATCATTCAATTATAATTGTACTTAATTAAATTCCAATTCTATTCATGCATTCTGTTTGCTACCTCAATACCTAATTGAAAGGTATTATTAATTCATTTCTGAATGGAGCACAACTCTCATATCCATGTCCTTGATTCTTAAAAATCTGTGATCTAGATTTGTGCTGTAACACTATCATAGCTTCTTCACAGCATACGTCTATCAGCTTAATTTATCAGTGATGCCTCAGCGACACAAGCTCTTCCTTCATCTCTGGTGTTTGAAAAGTTCTGTCTGCCCATGTGTGTGTGAGTGAAAGTAATAGAGAGAGATGTTATGATGGAAATCTCTTATTTGCGTTTTTCTTAGTCTGAACAGGTTTGTCTAAATCTTCTTTTCTGAAATTACTTTTCTCAAGGAAATAATAAAAGTTGAGGAAGCTGATGAAGTGTTGGCATGTTGCCATGTCCTGTAAAAACAAAACTTTAGAAATATGGGGTTCTTGTACTGTACAGACATCTTGTTATTGTCACAAAAAATGGGATCAGATACTGACAGGGTGATCAATACCTTGACACAAGGCAGCTTCTTACCAAATAAATAAATATATGTACATGGTTGGTTGACATCACTTGTCTCGTCACTGGACCTCCTGTTGCTCATGGCACGCTGTACAAGTGTTTTTAGCCTGCTAGCCTGCTTAGCATTGCTTATTCTTATACTTATATGTTCATCATTTTATCCATTGTCATTTTACCACATGTTTTGGGTTTTTCAGATATTCTACTGTTGTATCATCTGTGTATTTTACCTGTTGTGTGTGAGTGAAAGTAAGATCATTGTAAGAATGTGAAAGTAAGAATTTGCTGTGCAGCAGCAAATTCAATGACAAACAATTTGCATCCTAAATATGTTTCTCATCTGATGCACACACCTGTATTTCACACGATTGTTGCACGCCTTATCTCTGGAGCATGCAAGTCCAGCAGGCTTCCTGTTTTTATGTTCCTGAGACAGGAAAGCACATTCGCACTACTCAATACAGTTTTTCTCTAGCGCGGCACACACTACAAAACTTATGTGACCCATTTGAATTATTATTATTTTTATTTAAAACGCTATAGAGAAAATCAGACATCTCAAACGGCTAGAATGAGGAAAAACACTCATGCAGGTTTTTTAAACTACACAATTCACAAGTGAGCTTTGCACACTTTGCAAGTTTTAACACTTTTAATGACATAAAATTACAAGATTCGATCCATAACTGTTCTAGGAGGACAATATGTGAAAGAATTCAAAATCCTCTGGCTTTAGATACATTAAAAGACACTTGCGTCACGTGCTCAAGCTGATGCCCCCGAGTAATCCACGAGACTGGGAGTCGATTTAGTCGGAGACGTACAGGAAATGCGGTGAGAGTTGCTGAACATGTCGGCAATGCTGACGAAGGTCGTTGCTGACTTGGAGGATCTTGCAGTGATAAGTCGATCGATCACTGCTATGGAGACGAAGTTCACTGATGTGGTTACAAGAGTGGGAGATGTTGAGAACGGATTGATTACCTGGAGTCATCGGAGAGGGAATTATCTGCTAATCCGCTAGTGACCAAGGTGGATTAGGAGTGTGTCTGGGAGATGTTTGAAGACATGGAGAACCATAGCACGCAGAATAACGTCCGTTTCATCAGAATTCCTGAGGGCAAGGCGGGACATTGTATGGAGAAATTCCTGGATGCGCTCTTTCCGAATCTTCTCGACATAGCAGGCCATAAGCTGGAAATCAAGCGAAAGATCTTGTGTTACGCATGGCGAGGAGAAAAGGAAGTCTTTCTTGGAAGAACCACAGCATTTTCTTGTTCCCAGACTTTATGAATTCAACAAGAGAGAAACGTAATCGATTCAAGGAATGCAAAACATTTTTACATCAACGGAAGTTTGCTTTTGCACAGATATTCCCGGCCAAATTGAGAATAGATGCTAAGGATGGCCATAAAACATTAACATGCCCTAGCAAGCGATGTCCTTCATAAAGTCAATGGAGTGAGTAAGTCATCTTATTGTACTCATATTGCAGCCGAGTGAATCAGTTCACTGAACATTCACTTGAATGTTTGGGAAACTACATGCTTTATTTGTGGTGGTTCCGCATAGCGGCTAGAGTTTATTTTGTAGAGTAACACTCCTTCAGGACAGTTTAATGGATGAATCTGCATGCTCTTTGTGCTTATTCCGCCTACTGGCTGGAGTTTGTTTTGTGGAGTATTTTTTGCAAAGTCATTGGAGTAAGTAATTTGCTTGCACTCATGTTGCAGCCAAGTGAATTGGCTCACTGAACATTCACTTGACTGTTTGGGAAACTGCATGCTTTTTTGTGCTGGTTCTGCCTAGCGGCTGGAGTTTATTTTGTAGAGTGTCACACCTTCAGGCCAGTTTTATGGATGAATCTACATGCTCTTTCTGTTTATTTCGCCTGTTGGCTGGAGTTTGTTTTAAATATAATATTTTGCTGTGTAATTCTGTCTCAAAAAGGTTTTATAGAAACACTGGAATTGAGCATTCTGATGGCAAGGTTGTCGTGTGGGCTCTTGTAGGCATGCATGGACTGTTTGAATTTGGAGGGATGGATGGTATTTGGCACTGTCTTGTGTGGGGTTAATATGGACGTTTTTCTTTTTTCAGTTTGTTTTGTTCTGGGGGATGTTCTAGTTTTGCATTGGTCAACTGAGAGATCCCCTCCCTGGTTTTGTATTGAACAGGACGTTCTTGCCCCTATTTCGCCATTGCAAAGCCTTTCTATTAAACTAACCAGAGAAGTTAAGTTACATCTTATCGCATTTGCACTCGGTATGGACAAAAGTGTCCAAACTGTTTCATTCTGAAATGTATTTAAATATACGGCTGAACCCAATCTTTAGTACTAATAAGTCCCCTTTCTGCTGAAAAGAGTGTATTGAGAGGGAGATAACACGCTCGATGACCCTTTATGAGAGCGCAGTGTTGAGATCCTTTGAAAATGTGGTTCAACATTTTGGGTTTCCCAGGTCTCAATTCTTTAGGTATTTACCTTTTGTACTATTTTTGTGAGTAGCATACATCCCCTAAAGTGGTAGATACTCTAAGAGTGGTGATTACTGCTTTTGGAAAAGGTCATGAGGCATCAGTATTTTACCTCCTGCTAATTCAGAGTCTGGGGGACGGAGCTTCAGTGTCTCTCAAGAGATTTTGGGAGAAAGATTTATACTTGGTATTGGAGGAGGAAGTGTGGGTTAGGATTCTAAAAAACATCAAGTCTACATCTAGAGATGCAAGGGTGCCCCTTATGTAGTTTAACCCTCTGGGGTCGACGGACGCGCCGGCGCATACTGCTGGATATTTTTGTCATTACAGCAGAAACAACTTAAAATACTCCATAATGTTTGGGTATATAAGATAAGTGTTAGTCATCATTAGAGACTATAAAGGGTCTACTTTTATTTGTGTACACTCACAATAACAACAAAATCTTATGATTTTGTAAAATAAAGAAAATAAAAAGGGTGAGCTTTCAGCAGTCTCTGTGTTCACGAGCATATTTCAGAAACACCTCACTAAAATGAACTGTGAGGTTGTAAACACATTTCATTCATTTTTCTGCGCATTTGTAACGATGCACAGGTGACTGTGAGGTTTGATTTAAACACATTTCATTCATTTTTCTGCACATTAGCAACAATACACAGATGAGAAAGCTCTAGGATAGTATGGAAGAGATAACATTTTCCTCAGAAGAAGAGCAGGACTCCAATGAACATTTGTATTTTGAAGAGAGATTTGATCCAGCCAAGGATACAATTTCGGACGAGTAAGTCAATTAGTTTTCATTAGTTGACATGTTATTTTATATAAACATGTACATATTTTACTAGTGGGACTGTTTCCAGACAGGATTCAGAGTATTGACATTTGATGTCCTAATAAGCAAGTTTTAGTCACATTTAAATGCTGTTTTGGCTAAAGCAGGCATTTAAATTGTATGCTGTATGATATAAATATGATATATATATATATATATATATATATATACCCATATTAGAAAATCTGCATATTATAATGATCTCTGAAGGATCATGTGACACTGAAGACTGCAGTAATGATGCTGAAAATTCTGCTTTGATCACAAATTACATTTTATAATATATTCAAATAGAAAACTGTTCTTTTAAATTGTAAAAAGAGTTCACAATATCAATGTTGTTTCTGTATTTTGGATCAAATAATTCCAGTCATGGTGAGCAGAAGAGACTTCTTTTAACGGTAGTGTAGGTCTAAAATTAAGCAAAGTCTTTATGCAAAGAAAATGTATAGTCAGATTACTTCTTTTAAATTAAAACTTGATTTTGATCATTAAGTCTCCTCACATTCATTCTCTTACATTCCTCATTGATAGGTCCAGGAGAGGGTCTTTGTATCCTCAGGTGTGAAATACATCCATATTCAAGATCCCCTCTAGATTGTATAGGCTTGGTCTTAAAGACACACCCACCTGCTTGCGATGCCAATCAGAAGATGGGGACACAACCCATGTTTTTTGGTGGTATGTTAAGATCCAAGAATTTGGGGAGGGAAATAATGGGGTTTAAGGGGGATAATTGGTTGGCTCTATACATTAATATTTGCTTTGTTATGTGTCATGCTTGAGGAGCAACCAATAAAAATGTTAATTTGAAAAAAATCAAAGTATTTAATTCACTGACTGCATCATTCAAGAATAGACATTACAATAAGTATTTTTGTTTAGTATTTTTTTTTTTTAAATGTAACTATATTCTGATATATAACGTAATTGTAAAATTATTCATATTGTGATTTTGGTCACCCCTACTGGCACTGGAGGCTTTGATTTTTTGTGGGTAAGTCATCGCCCTTTGAAATAAGGCCAATCCTATGGCTTTGTCATGCGCGTCCCGAGAGAGCACGAGTGGACAGAGTAAATGAAGAGTTATTGAGAAGAGCACAGCAGACCTGAACCTCTGCAGCACAGCAATCTGTTATTCTGACCAGCACATACACACACCTGAGCAGTTCTTCAACATACTGTGATGAATGACCAAACAGAATTGTAAATCAGGTGTAAATTCATTATCACATATCTGATCATTTCTGTCTTAGACAGACAAATAGACATCTGTCTCACATTCACAAGCTGAACAGACTCAGTCAAGCTGTATTTTAACTGTTTTGATAACTGGTTAAATAAGTGTTAGTCCCTGCTAAAAATGTCAAAGGTTTCTAGTTGAAAACTGTGGGTTTATCAGCCGTGTCACAATAAAGATAATGTGCACTTTCGTTCTTGTACAAGACACCTTGGGAGTGAGAACAGGTTGAGAAATCAGACACAGCCAAAGAGTGCACATAGCTGTTCACTCGGCCATCTCTCTGTTTTTCCGTTTCAGTTTTAAGCAGCTTTATTGGCAAGACAAGTATTTGTACATCTCTTCTGTCTTGACACCTACAAAGAAGGCAGACAGGAGTGAACTAACTCCACAGGAGACAATCAAGAGAAGTTTAAGAGATCAATAATGTTAAAAGAGAGCAGTGAGAAGGGAGGAGCATCTATTTAGTTCACATCTATAAGTATAATTCTCCCCGGGGCTTGACATCTCTCAGTGTGTGTGTGAGAGGTCTGATCGTACACACACCTGCTGATGGGTTCTCTATCCAGGGACACTATTAAATGATCAAACATGATGACAAGTTGTTTTTCAGCTTATTTGCCTAGCCGGGGTACAAAGACTTTTAATAATTCATTTGCTTGTATGAATGATGAACTATTAGCCAGAGGCTTTTTCAAGATTGACTCATAATGGAGAGAGTGTGTTTGTGTGTATTTTGTCTCGGGGTCTGTCTGGTTTTTTTTTTGGGATGGAATTCTATCAGGATCAGATGATGTGCTGTGAGATATGAAATTAACATCAGTATCTTTGGGCTGTTGAGGCGTGCACGTTTAATCCCGGCCGTCTTATTTATTTCTTCATCAGATTTATGTCAAAATATGCATCGCACAGATGCCACCGCAGCTCAGGGCGCACCGTTTCAATCACTGCATCCAGAAAGCTGATAAATTAATAATCCCATGTTTCATAAATATGTAGAATTATTTTATGATTACTCTTTGCAGTCGAGGTTGCTGCCGGTAAGGAGGATCATATTTCTAGGCAGTTACATGGGCAGCTTCAACAATAAACTTCTACATCCCATAATTCCTGTTTTACTCGGGTTTCAAGTTGAATTTATAACACACTTCAGTTTGCTCAACTCCGCCTGGAGCGCAACACGTAAAAAACAACAGAGCTAAAGTTTGATTTTGTGTTGTTGTGTGATTTAGGTTGTTAAACAAGGCTTTTTCTAGCAGTTCATGTTCGGCTCTTGGCTCTCTCATAATTTTTCTTTTTGGGAAATTAACATTTTGACATGCTGAATTTTACATGAGGAACACTGACAGTCATGCAAACCCTTTCATTTAAGATGAAACTTTTGCAGTTTTTTCTGTCTGACAATAAGCAGTATTCTTAAAGGTGAATTGTTTTATTTATTGTTATGTTAAACTTGTGTATTAGAAAATGTATTTTGGCTTCTCTAAACGCATACATTAAATTCATTTAAACTTCAGGAGACTCAGGGTTAAGCTTTAGATATTACAATGTCTGACATCATTTTTGCAAGTTCACACACCTCTTTACCATTATCTTTAGTGATCTCCGAATAGGGAAGCTGGACATCGTTAGTGCTGACATGAATAACAATTGTTTTAAATCTACATTTAACATTAGCCAGCACTTGTAACTTTGATTTGATGTCAGACGCTCTGGCACATGAAATGCAATTAACAATAGTGGTTGGAGTCTCTATTTCCATGTTCCTTACAATAGAATCACCAATAACAAGGACTCTTTCGACATGATTCTCAGTGGGTGCATCACTAAGTGGGGAGAATCGATTGGAAACCCTAACAGGAACGGGAGGGTGGTAACGGTTTGCCGAGCAAGTATACTGCTGAGACGTCACCCAAATGCCCTGCTACGGAGGGCTCTAGAGTTGGAACCAAAGTGTGTGTATTGCTCGCTGTACTACCCACATCCGAAACTACCTAACTATCTACCGGCCTCTCTTTCTCATTGACCACCACCAGGAGCGTTGCTAGACATAAAGGTCTACTGGGCCACATGCCCCCCATTACTCATATCGCTTATTTTTTCTTTCTTGAAAGCCTGCTGCATGCAAGAAGTGTGCAACACAATGCACTATACAAAACCTTTCTTAACCCACTATTCCTACACTGCAACAAGTACTGGGAAAGGTAAACATAGAGATATTAATCTTTATGAAAATTTTTAAGTATCTTAAACATACTGTACATGAACATTCTCAACATGTTTTATGGCATAAAATACATACACTGTATATGCAAATAACAAAACCGGAGAAAACGTTCTTGCACATTTGCATTCTTCTATATTACACATTACACATCAGGAAAACCTCAGTCAAGTATTTGGAAATTATTCAATGGAATTGCATTGTCCAACGTCAGGCAAAACCGCCTCAGACAAAACGGCTTTAGGCAAAAAGGTCTCAGAATGAGCAGAGTTGGTCGCTAGGCAGAGTTGGTCGCTAAACGGCTGAGTTTGGTTGCTAGCTTGTGAAACTAACTAGCTAATAACTAGCTAGTTAACATAATTGGTGTACGTTTAAACTGATGTTTGAAACTCATTAAGTTTACTTGCAACAACAACTCAAAACAAGCCAAACTATAGTCCTTTTTGGTCGCTAGGTAATTAGCACACAGCAGCCATAGTTACTGACAAATGTTCATGTAGTGTCCTAAACTAGTGCTAGTGAATTAAATTATTAATTTAATATCCAAAAGATTGATTCAATGTTATCATAATCAAAGACAGTACTACAGAACACAACAATGTGTTTATTTTCTCTGCAATTCCAGAGACTTGATGCTTTTTCATCTGATATCTGAAACCTGACTCTGATGGCTGAGGATGTAGTTTTTTATTATGCAGTTTGTTTACCTCCCACAAACTCATCTCTCCTTTCTGTTTGCTATCCCTGCTTCATCCAAATAATTTTCTGATGTCCATCTGTATACAGGAGCCAATAATGTATGTCAAAATAAGATCATCTGTATTATTTAGAAACTTACTTTATTTTCATCATGTTTTCATAGCCTACCTCAATTCTGACTTGTGTGCTGACACCTGGGCAGGGTTGCGCCAGTTGTGCGTAAGTTCTCACGTAAGTTAGGATGTAAAGTTCACACTAAGGGCTTACTAGTTAGTTTGTAACTCAGTCAGAGCTTAATTTGGTTGCACCACCTGTTCTTAAGGCAAGACATAACTAGCAGGTCGTAAACTCTCCATAAAGTAATGCGTAGTCGCATAATATGACTTTTACCTGTATTGATCCAATAAAAAGCCTTAACATTTATACACAGAAGTGTTAAAAAGCTGTGAGTTTAAGTTTTATCTTGCTACGGTTAATGTTCAAACCTTGTCTGCTTGTGTAACTGTCAGCTGTAATAAATTATATCCCCATTAAAATATGATACGTAATAAAAATTTATTTAATAAATAGTATATTTGCCCTGTGTAAATAACAATATATAGGAACTGTATAACTCTAAAATAAATAAGGGGTGATAAATAAATGCTAATACAACTGGCTGGAAAAATAGATATTTATTAATTTTAATATCTTATATATTTCGTTTATGTTGACACTTGACACCGGACGACGCACAAAGATATGCACTCGGGTAGTCCTGACATCTCTTTTCTCGGCATGGAGTTAGACGCGCTGTTGCGACAGGTCTCGCTCAGCAGAAAGTGGAGGCTCCACCCCAGGTGGTCCAGTTGAGTTTGCCTCCCAAGACAATTCCCACTGCCCGCTCTGGTACTCCCTAACAGAGGACCCTCTTGGGACAGACGCACTGGCACACAGCTGCCCCCGGGGGCTACGCAAGTACGCATTTCTCCCAGTGAGTCTTCTTGCACTAGTGCTGTGCAAGGTCAGGGAGGACGAGGAACAAGTGGCTCCTTACTGGCCCACTCAGACTTGGTTCTCGGGTCACACGCTCCTCACGATAGCACCTCCCTGGAAAACTCCCCTGAGGAAGGACCTTCTTTCCCAGGGAAGGGGCACGCTCTGGCATCTGTGCCCAGACCTCTGGAACCTCAATGTCTGGCCCCTGGATGGGGCACAGAAGATCTGAGTGGCCTACCACCTGCAGTCGTAGACATAATCAACCAAGCCTGAGCTCCCTCTACCAGGCAGCTTTACGCCCTAAAGTGGCGCTTGTTTGGTGTTGGTGTTCTCACAGAGTATTGGTGTTGGTGTTCTCACAGAGATGCGCAGTTCGATCAGTGCTTTCATTCCTGCAAGAGTGGTTAGAGGGGAGGCTGTCCCCATCCACCTTGAAGGTGTATGTAGCCACTATCACGGCCCACCATGACGCAGTTGATGGCAAGTCCTTAGGTAAGCACGACTTGATTATCAGGTTCCTTAGAGGCACCCGGAGGCTGAATCAACCCCGGCCAAGTTTGTTCCCCTCCTAGGATTTCTCAATGGTCCTCTCTGGCCTTCAGAGACCCCCCTTTGAGCCGCTTGACTCAGTTGAGCTCAAGGCCCTCTCCTTCAAGACAGCCCTCCTGATAGTGCTAGCTTCCATCAAGAGAGTTGGGGACCTGCAAGCGTTCTTTGTCAGCGACACTTGGCTGGAGTTTGGTCCTTTCAGACTCAGGCTGTGCCTGAGCACACTCGACGAGAAGTGTGGCATCCACGTGGGCACTGGCCAACGGCATCTCCCTAAGCAGACATCTGCAGAGCAGTGGGCTGGGCAACACCCAATACCTTTGCAAGATTCTACAATCTCAGGGTTGAGTAGGTCTCCTTCCTGGTTTTGTCAGGTCCGAACCAGTAGAACTCGGTAATACAGAACAGATGACTTGGTGTTCCGCTTGCACTTAGCGCCCTTCACCAAAGTGATCCAGTGCGCTCTCTCTCCCAGGTTAGCCACTAAGCTCTCGATTCCTGGATTTTCTTCCTCCCTAGCCTTCTGGCTTGCGAATTCAGCGGAGGAATTTGCGACCATACCCGCTATGAGACTCAAGTGCTCTGTACTGGGGTAGGGCTCCACAGGCCTAAATCCCTCTGCCGGCAACTCCCTGTGATGTATTTTCTGCGTTACAGTCCCCCTGTCGGCGGACTCACATCCCCCTTGGGCAGTCCCTCTGCCCCCGGTCGCTGTGTTTGTAGAGCTCCTCCCTCACCAGGTAGGACCTACCACCATGCCACTTCCACGTGTGGCTTAACAACCCATGTGATGTATTGGCCACATGTCACCTCCCCCCAGTCTGGGCAGGATGTGGTCTCCGCAGGGTCTTTTCCCCGTGAAAAAGAATAGGAACGGAAAAGTTCGCCTTCCCCGACGCGTTTCATAGCGTTATGATAGCCCCAGCCGCTTTATGCTCTATGATGAGAAACATAGAGTGAGAAAAGGCTACGGCTGGCCAGCTTGCTCCCATGATAGTCATGTTGCCTGTTCCTCCCTTATGGGTGCTGGTAACCTAAGGTCTGTATATGACACCTTTTTCTGGGGGCGTTGGGGAGGGTTATGTGCGGTCGAGTGGTACAGTTCTTCTAGCACACAGTAGCTTGCTTGCACCTGTGTCAGCAGTTCATGTAACACGGTCTAGTGCATGGTGCTTTTATGGGACCCCTTATGTCACTACATTTGACACAACGTCAAGTGAGTGACAGAAGGGGAAATTAATGGTTACTGTTGTAACCTCATTCCCTGATAGAGGGAACGAGACGTTTTGTCCCCCTTGCCATGACACTAAACCTACCACTGTAAATGGCCGTACCTTATTCTCGGCTCCTCGGTGCAAAAACCTGACTGACAGATGCACACCCACTTCCATTTATACCCGTATGTCCAGAGGCGGGACATGCAAATCCTGTCTGCCAATTTCTCATCTGCCTTTTCTTAAGTTCAGAGGTATGCAAGGCTCTCAAGAAAGACCCCTTGTGTCACTACATTCGGCACAACGTCTCTTTCCCTCCATCAGGGACAACAGTAACCATGATGTTATGTGACTAAATGTTTGTATTAATGCCAGTTTTCTCAATAAAAAGTGTTTCCAAACCAGTTTTCCACAACATTATAAGCATTGATATAGAGTATATGCACTAGAGTTAAAAGGAAAAATATTATGTCGACACTCAGATTAATGTACTTTTCCATCAGCTTTATTTTGATGCGCTAAAACTTTTTTCACAAAAAATCCTTGGATGGAAATGTAGTTCCTCTAGACTAAGTCCTCTGAAAAGTGTAAACACAGTAACTCTCTTACAAAACCTATTAAGTGGCCTCCGGCTTCTTGAGCAGCATTTTAGACATTATACAGAAGGCGTGCTCTCAACTTGAAAGCTGTTTCAAAAGCTTGGTAACTTAATTATATTGGCTACTAAAATACCTTGTTTCAGCCAAATTCTAAGGTAGTGTCATGTGAATATTTTGCTATCCTACGTTGAAATAAAATTTGAGTGCTGTCTCTCACGTGCTTCTCATTCATTATGTTGGCTTTTTCAAAATCTCTGAACCTAAACCAAAACTTCTGACTGCAACTTACATTTACATTTATGCATTTGGCAGAGACTTTTATCCAAAGCGACTTACAGTGCACTTATTACAGGGACAATCCCCCCAGAGCAACCTGGAATTAAGTGCCTTGCTCAAGGGCCCAACAGTGGCATCTTGGTGGTGCTGGGGCTTGAACCCCCAACCTTCTGGTCAGTAACCCTGAGCCTCAACCACTGAGCCACCACTGCCCCGTCCAACTTGTCCAAACAGACCTCCGTACTGTTCTGATTTGGGTTGCTCTGTGTTTTCAAATTGATCATACCAATGGTTCCCTTCCGAGGGAACTCGCACTGCGTCGTTGAAAACGACTCTTTGGGGAACGCTCCTTAGCGTGCGCCTCTGAATTATGAATGAAACTATTCCAATCTTGATTGGTGTTGCGTCATGACGTAACATGTGACGGCATAACCGGATGCATAAAAGTGACGCCGGTACACATACACATTAGCTTTCGCTCTTCAGCAAGCGCTCTATGTTGAAATTGTTTGTCTTATTTGGTGTTGTTTGTCTGATTTAAAAATATTATGGCCACCGAACAGTTCAAGAAGTGCGTGCACTCCTGCCCTCGTTTCATTACGGGTAGGGACACGCACGCTTTATGTGTGAACTGTTTGGGAGCACAGCACGCACAGGCAGCTCTCGAGGGATCTGCCTGTGAAAGTTGTGAAGCACTACCCATGAGAGTGCTGCGCTCCCGGTTGGCGTGCTTCGATGAGCACGGTCAGGCTCGCGTTCCCCACGGTTTTGGTCCCGCGTCTGTTGAGGCAGCGCGGCGATTGAAATCGCGGGGTTCGCGAGCGGATTTTGCAGATGAGAATGAGACTGCTGCGGCACGTTCTCATTCTTCGTTTGAGGATCCCGAGCCTACTGTGAGTGGTGCAGAAGCCCGCGTCGCGGCTTCTTCTGCCCATGATCAGGTCCCCTTGCTTGAGCTCACTGCTTCCGAGGAAGTGGATATGCTCAGCATCGATGCGGACGACCGTGAGCCAAGCACGCCAGTTTTTGGCCAAGCTTATGAGGAGCTGATTGAGGTTGTGACACGTGCCGTGGCCAGACTGAATATCAGCTGGCCACAAAATGAGCAGGGAACGCAAGTTGAAAGCAATTAGACGTGCGTTTCCTGCGGCACAGATCACAAACTCAGCGCCGGGGTTTGCCGTTTTTCCCCGATCTCCACAAAGATATCTAAAACGAGATCGTGGGGTAAACCGCATTCGTCCCGTATCTCCAGCCCCAGTGGTTGATTACAGATGATGTTTTGGGGGCACGGTATATGGGCTAAAACCCCGGCGCTGCCTAGTAAGCCCTGCAGAGATACTTCTGCTTTAATAAGTAGGGCTTACATGGCCGCACACAATCGGTGTTGGTTTCCCGCCGTCTCTGACGCTCGGGCCACATCAATTTCCAGCGAACGCACAGCTGAACGTTCGTGTCAAAAAAAAAAAATAAAATAAATAAAAAAAAAAAAAAACCCAACAAGCATCAATTGTGGTCACAAGAACCGTATCGACTAAATCCTGCCGGTTTCCCGCTTCAGGAAGTCGGGAACAGTGCTCGAAAAACACCCGAGACCAGCCTCGAGAGGCTGGTTCCCTTAGTTGAAGCTTCGGGAAAGAGGTCCTACCGAGGTGGTAGAACCTCGGAGGGCTGTCCTCCGCTGCAGAGCAACCGAGGTTGCTCTCGCAGCGAGTCCTCAGGAAATCGGTGTCGGTTCCCGCCGTCTCTGACGCTTCGGGCCACATCAATTTCCAGCGAACGCACACCGTGCCGTTCGTGTCAAAAAATAAAAAACAAGCATCAGTGGTGGTCACAGAAACCGTATCGACTAAATCCTGCCGGTCTTTCGCTTCAGGAAGTCGAGAACAGTGCTTGAAAAACACCCGAGACCAGCCTCGAGAGGCTGGTTCCCTTAGTGGAAGCTTCGGAAAGAGGTCCTACCGAGGTGGTAGAACCTCGGAGGGCTGTCCCCTCTCCGCTGCAGAGCAACCGAGGTTGCTCTCGCAGCGGAGTCCTCAGGAAATCGGTGTCGGTTCCCGCCGTCTCTGACGCTTCGGGCCACATCAATTTCCAGCGAACGCACACCGTGCCGTTCAGCGTCAAAAAATAAAAAACACACATCAATTGTGGTCACAAGGACTGTATCGACTAAATCCTGCCGGTATCTCGCTTCAGGAAGTCGAGAACAGTGCTCGAAAAACACCGAGACCAGCCTCGAGAGGCTGGTTCCCGTAGTAGATTTTGTAGAGGCATGGAATCATCTTCCCAACATATCTGCATGGGTCCTGCATATAATAAAATCAGGGTACAAACTGCAGTTCGGGCACCGCCCCCAAATTCTCTGGGGTGGTGCAGACTACAGTGGTTCCGGAGCAGGCTCAGGTGATGGAACAAGAAGTGCAATCTCTGCTGCTGAAGGAGGCCATAGAATGTGTTCCTCATTCAGACAGGGAGTCCGGTCTTTACAGCCGGTACTTTATAGTTCCAAAAAACAAAAAAATAAATAAAAAAGGATGGGGGTTGAGGCCGATTTTAGATCTCAGAGTTTTGAACCGGCCTTTGAGGAGGTTCAGGTTCAAAATGCTTACCATTCCTGTCATCGTGGAGTCAGATCAGATCCGAGGACTGGTTTGTCACGATAGATCTAAAAGACGCCTATTTTCATGTACCCATCCTTCCATGTCACAGGAGGTTCCTGAGGTTCGCTTCGGGGCGAAGCTTACCAATATCGGGTTCTTCCGTTCGGCCTAGCACTCTCTCCCCGCACATTCACCAAATGTATGGATGCAGCTCCTGCTCCTCTGAGACTTCAGGGCATCCGCGATACTGAATTTTATCGATGACTGGCTCATTCTGGCCCAGTCTCGAGAAATGGCGGTTCGACATCGAGATGTCGATCCTTGGCCATATTCGAAGTTTGGGGTTGACACTCAACACAAAAGAGTGTGTTAAAACCATCCCAGTGCACAACGTTTCTGGGTGTTGTGTGGGACTCGGTTACGATGCAGGCACGCATGTCTCCTGCACGTATCGAGTCCGTTCTGGCGATGGTGTCCGGGTTAAAACTAGGCCAGGCCATCACTGTAAAGCAGTTTCAAAGACTGCTGGGCCTCATGGCAGCGGCATCCAACTTGATACCTTTCGGCCTTCTACACATGAGGCCCCTCCAGTGGTGGCTGAAAGCCAAGGTGTTTTCCCCCAAGGGGAATCCATTTCGTATAATCAGAGTAACGCGCAGATGCCTTCGTTCTCTGCTAATATGGAAGAAACCTTGGTTCCTGTCCCTAGAGCCAGTGTTGGGAGCGTCATGTCACCGGAAAACCGTTTCGACAGACGCCTCCCTCACTGGCTGGGGCGCGGTCATGGACGGCCGCTTTGCCAGGGGTCTGTGGCAGGACCATCATCATTCTTGGCACATAAACTGTCTAGAGATGTTGGCTGTGTTCAGGGCTCTGAGGAGCTTCCTTCCAGACATCAAAGGTTACCATGTCCTAGTACGTTCGGACAGTACATCAGTGGTAGCTTATCTGAACCGACAAGGAGGACTCAGATCGCGCCCTCTGTGCAGACTGGCGCATCAGATAATTCTTTGGTCCCAAGGGAAAATACTGTCTATCAGAGCATGTATATTCCGGGGGTTCAGAATCAGGGAGCAGACATCCTGTCGAGGCAGGGGCTGAGGCCCGGGGAATGGAGACTTCATCCAGAGGTGGTGAAGTTGATATGGGACAAATTTGGACCATCAGAAGTGGATCTATTCGCGTCTCGAGAGACGTCCCACTATCCACTTTGGTTCTCCCTCTCACATCCAGCCCCACTGGGGTTGGACGCCATGGTACAGGTTTGGCCGAGGCTTCGCCTGTACGCATTTCCCCCGATCGCTCTGCTCCCGGGAGTCCTGGAAAGGGTCCGCCAAGAGGGCATCAGTCTACTTCTGGTTGCCCCCATGTGGCCGGCCCGAGTATGGTTCTCAGACATAATTTCACTCCTGATAGCTCCGCCATGGCAGATTCCTCTGAGGAGGGATCTGTTGTCTCAGGCGGGGGCACAGTCTTCCACCCTCGTCCAGAGCTGTGGAAACTGTGGGTCTGGCCCCTGAGGGGGTTCAGTACCTAAATGCTGGTCTATCAGCGGGGGTGGTTGAAACCATACTTAGCTCTAGGGCTCCGTCTACTAGGAGATTATATGGCCTCAAGTGGAATGTGTTCTCCACTTGGTGTAGAGAACATGAATTAGATCCAGTTAACTGCCCGGTGGCTTCAGTTCTGGAGTTTCTTCAAGATTGTTTCTCTGCGGGTCTCTCCCTTCCACACTTAAGGTGTGCGTGGCTGCCATTTCGGCGTTCCATGCACCACTGAGTGATGGGCCTCTGGGGAGGCACCAGCTGGTCATTCGTTTTCTCCGTGGTACATGGAGGATGAGACTGACAACCAGGTTCAGGGTTCCTGCCTGGGACCTGGCGGTGGTTCTCGAAGGGTTATCCCTGGCCCCCTTCGAACCCCTTCAGTCGGCTTCGCCCAAGGACCTGACGTTCAAGATGGCTTTTCTCTTAGCTATTACCTCTCTAAAGAGGGTGGGTGATCTTCAAGCCCTGGCAGTGACGCCAGCTTGCTTGGAGTTTGCCCCTGGCGGAGTTAAAGCCATTTTACACCCGAGACCTGGCTATGTGCCTAAGGTGCCGTCTAACACGGCACGGTCTCACGATCCTGCAGGCTTTTTATCCTCCACCTCATGTGTCGGCAGAAGAAGAGAGGCTCCATTTGCTCTGCCCTGTCAGAGCTTTGAGTGTTTACCTCGAGAGGTCCTCTTCTTGGAGGAGGTCGGACCAACTGTTAGTGTGTTTTGGGTCACCTAAGAAGGGGCTCCCTGCCTCGAAACAAACCATTAGTAATTGGATTGTTCAGGCTATTATCTCGGCCTACAAGGTGCGTAATTTGCCTTCACCTTTGGCCGTGAGGGCTCATTCAACTAGAGGCATGGCGTCCTCTAGGGCTCTCTTATCGGGAGTACCCCTCCAGGAGATCTGTGAGGCAGCCGGTTGGGCTACCCCGCACACTTTCATCAGGTTTTACAGTCTGCACCTCCCTAGTACGCCTGGCGCGCGTGTGCTCTCGTCCTAGCTGAGTGCCTGAGTTCAGTTTCACCCTAGGGCAGGCCTTTTTTCGGTGCGTGGCCTAGTGGGCATTCGTTCCCCAAAGAGTCGTTTTCAACGGCGCAGTCGCGAGTTCCCTCGGAAGGGAACGTCTCGGGTTATGACTATAACCCTTGTTCCCTGAGAAGGAACGAGACACTGCGTCGTCCTGCCACGCCCCTCAAGGCCTGAGAGCGGCTTGCTTCATCGCTAGGCTAATGTGTATGTGTACCGGCGTCACTTTTATGCATCCGGTTATGCCGTCACATGTTACGTCATGGCGCTAACACCAATCAAGATTGGAATAGTTTCATTCATAATTCAGAGGCGCACGCTAAGGAGCGTTCCCCAAAGAGTCGTTTTCAACGACGCAGTGTCTCGTTCCCTTCTCAGGGAACAAGGGTTATAGTCATAACCCGAGACGTTTTCCTGTAGCCGATGAAGCAAAATCCCCAAAAATCCATAGATTTGCATTGACGTATTGGCCAAGTCTATTCAAACTCCAATTCAAATGTAATCAAACACACTCAAAAACCTATCTATCTATCCATCCATCCATCCATCCATCCATCCATCTATCTATCTCTTCCTTTCTGTCCGTCTGATCTATCTATCTATCTATCTATCTATCTATCCGTCTGTCCGTCTCTCTCTCTCTCTCTCTCTCTGTCTGTCTGTCTATCTATCAATCTATAATGAATATACAATGCATTATATAAACAGGCTTCATAGAAAGTTTATGTCTTGAGTAAGAAATGCTATCCATATGAAGATATATACACAAGTATGAGTCAGTTTTAGCAGAGCACACTAGCGTCCGCTCGCTTTAGTTGTCAAGTACAAATGATGCGCCACAGGGCAGATGGGCATTCCATTCTGTCCTCCATTTTGTTTTTAGAGAGAACGAGCAGAAAGAGAAAAAGCTTTTAACCATTTGAGCTGACAACACAGAAACATGACTAACATCCAGAAGCCACAGCGGAGGGAAATGGTGCTTTAAATTGCTTTTCTTTTATCTTTCACTCTTTCTATTCCTCGTTTCCACATTCTGTGGAGCATGACACGGCACACGGGCTGCTGTTTCAGGGAGAGTATGTACAGCTTCAGTGTTTATGCTCTACAACTCTGTTTTCATAAATTCATGCTGGTTTGTTCGCAGCTTGAGTTGTGCAAAATAAAGTCTTGACGTTTATGACATGCTTCATGCTGCCGTCAAAAATCAGTTTTAAGGTCAGTCTATAAAACTTCAGATAGCTGTAATGTTGTACTTGTGTTTTCGAGTACATGATCAAATTATTCTCTGAACTCTGACAGTAATGGTTATATGCAACACTACCTGAACATTTGTGTGTTTAAATATATTTTACAAAACAACAGTTAGTGACCACAGCGGTCAAGTTCCAAAAGAAGGACAATTAAACCACAAAAAGTCAATTAATAAAAGTAGTCCATATAACTTATGCACTTTATTTCAAGTCTTCTAATGTCATACAATAGCTTTGTAAGAGGAACAGACCCAAATGAAAGTTTCATCAATAAAACTTCGTTGCTGCAGCTCTCAAATCTAATTTGTGATTGTGCACAGATAAAAAAATGGTGCTTTGACACAACGTGCTAGGTTTCATAACAACTCAAATTTGGATTTGTTCCTCACACAAAGCTATTGTATGCTAATCCACAAGTATTGCTTTTATGCTGCCTGTCCCTTTAAGACATCATTGTAAACACCCACTGTTGAGATTGGTTAACATCATGCAGCCCTTCCAACACAGCCATGGTCTGAGGAAAATGAACAAACTCCACAGATCATTATAAAACTACATTTCAGGGTTAATGCATAATTTACACCCAACACATTTCATCTGAATTTATCAAACTGTTCACTCAAGCACAGCATAAACTATCAAACAGTGAAACATTCATGAATGAAACTGGTTACTCACAGTTTTTCATCTAATTGTCCAATTTTAACTGCCCTTTTATTCTTTTGATAACAGTTCCTTTGAACAGCTTGAATCATATTGTGACTGTTTCACAAGCGATCCACACTGAAATCTTCTAAACGTAATACAATCCACGATGATGTTGGGGTATTCAACCGGCTTCAACAGGCCAAAGCAGAGACACTGGTCTTCACATATCACATATTCCATATTTGTTAACGCACAGACTGCATGAGTTTCTCCAAGTCAGTGGTAGTGACATTGCATCTTTTAAAAGTGACGCAAGATGTATGATAACGGTCAAAGCTGTTCGTCTTGTGCATGTTTTTGTAGAAAAACATTTAAATCCACAGGCACACGTGAAGGTGTCATTTTGGATGAATCTCCCTTGACAGGCCCATCTCTTTCCTCTTCCCCTGTGTGACTTTTTCTGTTGAGGAGGAAGTTTTGAGTTCTGAAACTTACAGTATGTTTTTATAGTACAAGGACATCTTATATGTCAAAAGATCAATGAAAATCCTCATGTCATGACTCTTTTAAGAATAAACGAATTGACACTTTTTGCCCATTGCCCAAATCCAGCGGTGCAAGCTCCTTTATCAGCGTTCTTACTGTCTAATCCAATATACTCAAGAGTTGTGTACATGCCTCTTTATGGTTTGATATCAAAAGCCCAGAATAACACGATTATTTCAAATCTCACGTAAACATGGTTTTCTTGCTTTGTTTAGTTTTTTGGGGGAGTTATCAGCAAATTGGTTTGCATGTAAATGTGCTCAGTGAGATTTGAGAGCTACAGCGGAGGCGACTTTTATGATTCCTTAATGGTGCTTTTTGTCTGTTTGGGAGCTTGACAGCCCTTGGTCACTATTTGCTTTTGTTTTATGGAAAAGAGCAGCCTAACCATTTTTTAAATCACTCCTTTTGTGTTTCTCAGAAGAAAGGAAGTCATACGGGTTTGAAATGACATGAGGGTGAGTAAACAATGACAGATTTTTCCTTTTTGGGTGTACTATTATTGCTTATCTATAAACTGTAAAATATTTTGGAAAATGAATCAGACAGTACCCTAATGTTTGCTATGCTGTTCCTTCAAATATCATCAGTATTTTATTGGCATGTCTTAACTAAGAAATAGGAGTGTTTAGATGTGTGTGTGTGTGTGTGTGTGTGTGTGTGTGTGTGTGTGTGTGTGTGTGTGTGTTCATAGCCTCCAGCGGCATTTAGGAACATATAACATCCACACATGAATGATCGCTCAATGGAGGAAAATGTTGTGCCCTGCGGAGTGTGTGTTAGAGACTGTGAGTGTATTTTGGTCAATACAATCTTTTAAGGGGGTGTTTTGGTCCACTGCCCGGTCCTAATAGACCCTGGACCGGCTGAAGAATTGATCGCTCTCCATTGAAAACTGACAGAAGTTCATCATTTGCTCTCACATGTGTTTTGAAGTAAGTGGCAAAGAATAAAGCACGAACCATGTGCCAATTAATTATGAATGTTATTGGTTCCCATAACAACTGATCCCATTGGACGAATCAGAGCAGTGCTGCTTCAGGATCAAGCCAAATATATTATTTTGAAAAAAAAAAACAAGAAAACAAATAATGATAATTCAAAATCAGTATCTAATCTACCACAAGTGGACACATTGAGTTCTCTTACGAGAGGTTCTCTCGTATTGCGTAAGCTAGCTTACGCTACGGGAAAGATTCATCTTTCTGAGATATTGAAGCCAAAAAATTATCCTTAATTTTGTATCATTTGTCAACGCAGTGCAGCAACTGCAGACCTTGAGCGGGCTAGCTAGCGAGCTCATTGGTTGCTCTGCAGCAACCGCTGCAGCCTATAGATCGAACTTCGGGCTGAACTCGCGTCCAATGAGAGGCGTCCGCGCTTATTGCATGAAAGCCCGCCAAAATGGGCGTGGCTAGAGTGCATATAAGCGTAGTTCATAGGCTGGAACCCTGATTTTCATCTCTTCAGCGAAGCTCTTCGCGATCTCTGAACTGGAAGCCGCGTCGCCGCTCGAGGGGCATCTAGCAAGCTTGGACAGCGCCGAAGAAGCCGGCCGCCTTCGCCACCTTCAGCCATCCTGCGAAGCTACGCCATCCGGCAACGTATCCTTTTTAGAGCAAGCTAAGTTCCTCAGCTAACTTCACAAAAAGAGTATCGAGCGCCTTTTAAAGATGCCTCGCGACTTCCTGCGGCTCATGCCGCTCCTCTCAGCACCGGAGACCGCCACCTCATCTGGCGCTCTCTGCCTGGGACGGGAACATGCAGAGCTCGCCCTCGCTGACAACGGATGCGACCTCTGCGAGGAGCTTCCGATGTCGACCCTGCGGGCTCGACTCGAAGCATGCAAAACCGAAGCCGCCGCGCTTCCGTTCGCCAGCGCAATAAGAAGCGCCTCTCCCAAAGGCTGCCGGAACCGGTGTTAGAAGCGACTGCCTCGCCGAGCCTCTCCTCGAAGTCTCACTTTCACCCTCCCCGCCTCGGACGCCGCAGTTGCCGCCGAAGCGCCGCGACTGCTGCCATCTGGGATGACGAGGCGGAGGATAAGGGTTGCTGTTCCATCATGGCTTCGACAGCGAGGAGTGGTCAGGCTCCCAAGCCGCCTCCTCGGCCCAGGAATCCAGAGGATTCGGTAGCAGCACACCTTTGCCCGCCCTCCGCGAGATGGCGGTCTAAACCGGTGCTCCCGTCTAGGCCTGCAGAACTACTTCCGCCTGTGTTGGCCACGCCTATGCCGCCGCCGGCCAAACCGCATCTGCTCTGCATTCCATGGCCGTCTTACAGATCCTCCAAGCGGACCTCCTTCGAGAATGGGATGAGAAAGGCGGACACCCAGAGGCTGTTTCAGATCTAAGGAGCGTGACGGACAATGCACCGCTCTCTCCGTCCGGTCTCTTCGGTTCCGCGGTGAGTGGCATTGTTGACCGTTTCACGGAAGTCCAGAAAGCCACCCAAGCCATGAATCTCTTCCTGCCTCGTCGCGCTAGCTCCTCTGCAGGCCGCCCACGTGACCAGCCTCCTGCACGAGCCTCTTTACCGCGCCCAGCTCAGCAAAGCCAGACTTTTCAGTGTCGACAGGGCGGCCGCCCTAGGTCGCGCTCAGACAGCCGCACCAGACCGCCGCCCCCCCGCGGGCCTCGGCCTAAGATTGCGTTGAAACCTGAGCAACCGAAGTCCTCCTAGCTTTGTTAAGAAAACGACGGCTCAGTCCCGCCACAGCCGGACAGTCGTAAAAGCTTCGCCCTCTGTCAGTCCCCTTCTCTCAGGCTACTGCAGTGGTGGATTCAGCAGCCAACAAGCCGGTGATACTGCCCGCTTGCCTGCACTCAAACGCCGTTTTCACGGCAACCCAAAGAAATCTTGTAAAGAGCAAACATGCCTTATGTGTAGAAAATGTGCCCACAATCCAGTGTTCACCCCTACACGCAAGCATTACACTTCCCGTGTTCCTATCAGAGCCCCCTCACATAAAGCGGACACAGCCCGCTCGAGTGTTAGAGTCAATAAACGCCTCACCTAATCCGTGCGCTGCCTCTTCTCTGGCCAGCTCTGTCACATCGACCAGCCTTGTGTAGAAAATGTGCCCACAATCCAGTGTTCACCTCTACACACAAGCATTACACTTCCCGTGTCCCGATCAGAGCCCACTCACATAAAGCGGACACAGCCCGCCGAGTGTTAGAGTCAATAAACGCGCCACGAATACGCAGCGCTGCCCATTCTCTGCCCGCTCTGTCACACGGCCAGCAAACACTTCTCTGTATGTAAGTCCCGTGTCCGTGACTATGCCCGCAGCATCACTTAACAGATGTGACTCTTTCCCCATTCACCTCAATCGGGAAGTCACTCACAGAACAGCCTGTCCCTGCTGTCTGCGAAGCAGTCATGCATAAGCACAGTAAGCGCCACACATTCTGTTCAGCTGTGTAGCGGCAATCAGGGCGATTTGGCCATTCACCCTCTAGCTGCTACGCTTCAAAGCATGGGAAGCTATCCCAGGATATCCAAATGGGTGTTAAGCACAATAAAACAGGGCTATTTGCTACAGTTCGATCGCCGCCCTCCCGCTTCAGAGCACGGCTCGAAACTATTGTGAACACGGAAGCAGCCTGCATGCTTCGCTCAGAAATAGCAAACCTTCTGTGCAAAAGGGCCATAGAGAAAGTGCCGCCTGCTGAGCTGAAGTCGGGTTTTACAGCCGTTATTTTCTTGTTCCCAAGAAAGACGGCGGCCTCAGACCAATATTAGATCTCAGGGTTTTGAACAAGGTGCTTGCAAAAGACTGTTCAAAATGCTTACAATCAGGAAACTCCTCGCAGCACACGCCAGGGGACTGGTTTATCTCTCTCGATCTGAAAGATGCCTATTTTCAGATTCAGATAAATCCCCGTCACAGGCCATTCTTGAGATTCGCTCGACGGCCAGGTTTATCAATACACCGCCCTTCTGTTCGGCCTGTCTTTAGCACCTCGTACTTTCACGAAGCGCATGGATGCGGCCCTCGCACTCCCTGCGGAGTCAGGGCTTGCGAATTCTGAACTATTTGGACGACTGGCTGATTATGGCACAGTCACATACGGAGCTTCTGTCTCACAGAACAGTTCTCCTCAGCCATCTGAACAGTTTGGGTCTTGCAGTCAATTGGACCAAGAGCTCACTACAGCCCAGTCAGGCAATTTCCTTCCTTGGAATAGAACTAGACTCCGTGGCAATGACGGCTCGCTTATCTACACAGCCGCGCCATGTTCAGCTGACTAGCCGCGTCCTTTCAGATGAACAGCCTCACGCTTCTGAAAAAATTTCAGAGAGTGCTAGGTTACATGGCCTCAGCCGCAGCAGTACTTCAGCTGGGTTTACTGCGCATGCCCGCTTCAGCATTGGCTAAACACCCGCGTCTCGCCGGGCTTGGGCCACAGGCCGCCAGCCGATCAAGGTGACTCAGACCTGTATTTCAGCTCTGCAGCCCTGGACAGTGGCCGAATGGTATCAGCGGGAGTGACGATGGGAGCTGTATCTCGCCGAAAAGTCATCTCGACAGACGCGTCCAACACGGGTTGGGGCGCGGTCTGCAAGGGCTCTCCGTTTTTTTTGGCCTATGGTCAGTTCAGGAAAAGCTCCTTCACATAAATTGTCTGGAAATGATAGCGGTCGAGTACGCGCATGCGCTTTCTCCCGGTCATTCAGGGTCACCACGTCCTGGTCCATTCGGACAACAGATCTGTGGTATCCTACCTAAACCGTCAGGGCGGTGTCAGATCCAGGAACCTCTTCCATCTGACGAAACGCATACTGAGTTGGTCCCAGTGCCACCTGCGCTTGCTGAGGGCGACACACGTGCCAGGCCACCTGAAGGACGGCCCAGACAGACTGTCCAGAGACAATATTCCCCCAGGGGAATGGTCCCTGCACGCTCAAACAGTCCAGAAGTTATGGCGTATATTCGGCAGAGCAGAGATAGACCTCTTTGCGTCAGAAGAGAACTCTCACTGCCCAATATTTTTCTCGAAAAGTGAGGACGCGCTGGCCCAGGACTGGCCCAACCGCCTGCTTTACGCCTTCCCTCCCGTCTCGCTATTGCCACAGGTAATGCAGAGGATCAGGGAAACGCGTCACTCGGTGCTCCTCATAGCCCCGCGTTGGGAGAATCAGACATGGTTCCCGGAGCTTACACAGCTGTCACTGACAGCGCCGTGGCCCATCCCAGTGAGAGCAGATCTCCTCTCTCAAGCTTGCGGCACGATCTGGCATCCCCACCCAGAGCGCTGGGCACTGCACGCGTGGGTGATCAACGACTACCCGTCGCTCTGCCAGAAGGGGTAATAAACACCATCATACACGCTAGAGCCCCTTCCACGAGAAGACTCTATGCATCAAAATGGTCTGTGTTTTCAAAATGGTGCACCGACAGAGACCTGGACCCACGGACATGTGGGGTGTCGTCGCTGCTCGTGTTTTTACAAAGAGCTGCTGGATAAGGGCAGATCCCCATCCACGCTCAAAGTGTAGTGTGGCGGCCGTCGCGGCGCTCGCTGAACCCCTGCACGGCCAGTCACTGGGAAAAAATGAGCTGGTCATCCGCTTCCTCAGGGAGCTAGAAGGATGAACCCCGCGCCTCCATCGGTTCCTATCTGGGATCTTTCTATAGTTCTCGAAACTATGAAAGCCCCCCCTTTCGAACCGCTTCAATCCGTGGATTTGAAATACCTTTCACTCAAAACCGTTTTTCTGACTGCCCTGTCATCAGTCAAACGTGTGGGAGACCTTCACGCGCTGTCTGTCAGCGCTGCGTGTCTTGAGTTTGGACCAAGTGACTCCAAGGTCATTTTAAAGCCTAGACACGGCTATGTCCCCAAGGTGATCGGTACTCCTTTCAGAGCACAGGTCATTTCCTTATCGGTGCTGCCAGCATCCGATAGCGAACGCGACGCCAATCTCCTTTGCCCAGTCAGAGCACTGAGATTGAATACTGCGCGCTCCGCCTCTTTCAGACGCTCTGAGCAGCTTTTCGCTTCGCTCGAGGGCGCACCAAAGGTCTCGCCGCCGAAACAGACACTGTCTAGATGGATAGTGGATGCTATTGCTGCCGCGATACGCGTCAAAGACCTGCCATGCCCGTTGGGCATTAGGGCTCACTCCACTAGAGGCATGGCCTCATCGTGAGCATGGTCCAGCGGGATTTCAATTCACGACATATGTGTGGCAGCGGGCTGGGCTTCCCTCCACCTTTGTCAGATTTTACAATCTGGAAGTGCCCGCCCTGCAGGCAAAACTACTAGCGGTTTAATACGCTACAGCTCCCCTGGTGAGCTGCACTGATGGGACTCATTCCACACAGACCGGCACCGCCGCTCTGTCGCTCCCTTCCCACAATGTGCTTATGTATTACACACACACTGGCCCGCACACTTGCCGGCCAAATATTATTTCCCCACTCACAAGGGCTCCCCGGTCCCCCCACCCCGGGGCTCATGCAGTGGATGCTTGGCGCGACAGCGTTGACAATGGGTTCCCGTGAGCGTAAGCTAGCTTACGCAATACGAGAGAACCTCTCGTGAAGAGAACGAATCGGTTACCTAACGTAACCTCGGTTCTCTCTAGACGAGGGAACGAGTATTGCGTAGCCGGCCGTGCTTGCGCCACGAGCGACTTTCGCTTCATTCAATGAAAACCAGCGTTCCAGCGTACGAACTACGCTTATATGCACTCTAGCCACGGCCATTTTGGCGGGCTTTGATGCAGTAAGCGCGTGGATGCCTCTCATTGGACGCGAGTTCGCCCAAGTTCGTCTATAGGCTGCAGCAGTTGCCGCAGAGCAACCAATGAGCTCGCTAGCTAGCCCGCTCAAGGTCTGCAGTTGCTGCACTGCGTTGACAAATGAAACAAAATTAAGGATAATTTTTTGGCTTCAATATCTCAGAAAAGATTAATCTTTCCTGTAGCGTAAGCTAGCTTACGCAATACTCGTTCCCTCGTCTAGAGAGAACCGAGGTTACGTTAGGTAACCGATTCGATTACACCTCAAATGCAATGTGGTCACATGAGTTTTGCACGGGCAAACAACACTTCAATTTATCATGAAATTGTCTACAGATGCAGGCATAAATAATTATATTTCACTATGACACTTTAAAAGGCTGTTCTGCAGTTTTTCCTCTGAAATAAAGACTAGAGTTGGAGGAAAAGTTTTCAGGTGCATCTGCAAATTACAGGCTGTTGCTCCTCCAGCAGCTATTAATTACATCAAAGACGAGAGCGCCGTGATTTATTACAACACTAACCTGATATGTCACTATAGCGACAGAGAGAGGGGGACAACAAGAAAGAGAGAGAGACAAAGGCACTGGACCTCAGCGACCCTCACCTCAGAGAGAGAGAGACAGACAGACAGACAGACAGATATTGTTAGAGTGTTTGCAGTTCCCTTCAGACTGAACATATTCATTCATATACTGTGTACACTCACTTAGGATGGATGAATACCACGTGAAGTACACTTTTTAGGGCACTATTGGCCGATTGGAACGTATCATTAATCTGTCTGTCTCTCTTTAGCGATATTTCCAGCTCATCTTTCGGAGAATGTGACCCATGCCTTCAAATATGATTTATCTCTCGTGTTTTCCTGAGCTCGTGTGGTTTCGGTTCTCTGGTCAATAGCGAATGTTGTCATTTTTCATACATTTATCCAATTTCAGAAATCCCCGTTCAGTGGAATGACAATACGTGTCCTTTGCGGTCTGTTTCTCTCTGTAAAGCCAGAACCGCACTGCACACATACGAGTCTGATTTTCCACAGTGCATTTCTGCTCTTGTTTTCCATGTGAACAGGGTTCGTCTTTGAGGGACACGATCAGTTTGTGACCTTACAATAAAAACAAGACCTCTCTCGTTCAGGAAGCTCATGTTTCTTTACTGTTCTTTCATAAATAGGGTACAAAATAGGGCCTGTCATTCTTAATCCAGTCTGCACAAAAGTTCAAAAATCTATTTAAATATAGAAGATGCTCTCTGTTAGTGAAACCTTAAATCATGAAATAATGAGCCTATTTTCCTGTTTTCATGACCTCCAAAAGTGTAAAACAGAGAGTGGTGTTTTAACAGCAGTACGAAGAGAGAAAGGTGACACATTTACAGTCATTTCCTCAGGAGCTGTATTACAAACCCCTTCACAGCATTTTTTATTGAAATCAGTCAATGCCGTAATCAATTCATAAGGGTTGGCAGTGTAATATAACACAAAGTGTAATGTTATAATTAGCGCTGTCAATCGATTCAAAGTTTTATTCATTTATTTACACGGTGTGCTGATTAATTTATCAGATTAATCACATCTATAAATATTTGCTGAGAAAGCCCCTGAAATAACAATAATTCAATATAGAATTATAAATAATATATGTTATAAAAAAATGATATTCAGATAATTGAAATGCATTACATTCTTGTGGCAGAGAAGTTAATCATTGATAAGACAAAACAAAAAGTGGCTTTAGAATCCAATACATTGTTTATTTCCATATTATTGAATAGAAGCCAATCATTGACCTACAGTTCACAGCAATCCATTTAAATTCATCAATCAGTCTGAGATTTATTATGAGGGCTTGTTTAAGGACACCTGCATCAGATGGACACTTTAGGAGCATCTCGGTTGCATCATATCATAAATGTACCGTTTTTAGGTCGCTGCGTCAAATTAAACAAAGTTTGAAACTTCGAAAAGCACGTCTTTAGATCCCTTAGATGGGATTTGCGCTGCGTAAAGCTGTGTTTTTAAAGCAAGAACGTGTTCTCATCTTGTGCTGTCTGCTGTTGGTAAGTGTGTTTGTTCTCTTCATAAGCTGCTCATTGCCTATACAGCTGGAGTTTCGCTTACTGCCCCCTGGAGAAAACAGATGGTACTTCAACCTTGAATTGCTTTTATGGAAGGAATATTCCTTATTACGGACAGGGGACATGATTAATTACATACATTTTTAGTTTGTGCTATTATTCATATAATTAATCGCAAACCAAATTAACAGGTTAAATCGACAGCCCTATAAAAAAATAGCCCTACCTAACTTGCTTTAAACAGTTTCTCACTCACTAACATGTGAGAATGGATGAGTCAGAAGCCGTTCACACCGAACGTGTTATTGTGCGTATATGTGTGTTCAATTGTTTCCAATTTAAACACGTGCTGGATGGACATCTTTTAATGTTTCTTCAGCGACTTGCTCAGGACTTCCAAATATGTGTCAAGTTAAAAAGAACTTCTTCTTGAGACACCTACATTCTATTTCATTATTTACAGAGTGTCTAGCTTGATTTTAGCACAGGTGTCACAAAAATGTGACACTCTGAAGAGGTTCAGGCTGCAAAGAAGAGACTCTTACTCATGATTCCAGACTGTTCTGCACCAAAGTTTCGGAGTTTGATAAATGGTAAACCAATGTTTGTTTGTTTATCCCCCTTCCTCTGTACTGTACTGAGGAGCCACTGTATCTTGTTAAAACTGTGTATGTTTATTGTTACCATACTGTTACCTATGATGCTAACATAAAATACAGCCTATTGCAACAATATTGCTTGGAGAAGAAATCATAAGCGAGCGATACCGGTTTGGGGTCCGGTTTGGCTTACAATCTGACAGTACTGGTCGTGCCAGGTAGGTTCAGGTTACTCTGTCTCAGGTCAGGCTTCATTTTAAAACCTGTGCTGACCTTTAGCTTGAAGTACCTTCTTCATGTTTTTTGCAAGTCTCAGTCAGCAGGGGGCAGAAAGTGCAACTCCAGCTGTACAGGCAACAAAACTGTTCAAAGACTTCTGGTTGGAACACCACAGAATATCTTGAGATGCGTTTTTTAGTTTAAATTATTTTTGACTTTACATAGCTTCTTGCAGTGCAGCATTTATGGCGTTAGATGCTGAGAACCAGTGAAACATGACATAAGCACTAAAAGCATCCGTCTGACACCATGTGTTCATAGACCAGCAAAAATAGTACAGGAACATCTCCTGTGAGAAAAGTCTACTTTGGACAGATTGACAAACTCCACTGCAAAATGAATGGCTGTGGCCTGTAGGCCAGTGATAATCTTATGTTCAATAATATTGGATTGAAACAAAGAATATATTGACTTATAAAATACTTTTTGTTTTGTCTAATCACTCATCTGCCACAATAAACTATTGTCTTTGAATTGTCTGAATTATCATATTATATAAGCCTATATTATATATAATTATTTTGATTATTAGGGATGTGCCGAAGCCGAAGACCTTATTCAGAAAGGCACAAATAATGACTTCAAAACTAATAACGGATTCATCTGAATAATAATAAAAAAATATTTGACTGATTATCCAATAAGCACAAGGATAAAGCAACATTTAAAAAACATCCAAAATGACAACAAATTTATGGATCTGTGCAGCCAATATTTCTAAAGTGCGAACAAGTGGTCTCTGTTAATTGTGTGCATCATCTACACTTTCCACTTCTTGAAATGTCTATGCTAGTGTATCACACCATTCACACGTGATTCTCGTGTATTTATTTATAGCCTAAACCTGAGTGCGATGTTAAATTCCTGACCTGAAGTGATTTAACATCAGAGCTCGTCTATCCATCTCTTAAAGTGGACATCGTTTATATTCACATCAGCGATTAAGGTAATTTACTGGTTAAGACATTATTCCAGAAAAAAAAAGTAAAAATGCTCCATAAATGTTCAAATGCTTCATAGAGTATTCATCTATTAGGAATATTCCTCCTTATGAAAACATGTTCTATCTTTTCTTCTTCTTCTTTAAACTGTGCTAAATTTGAGAATGTGACGTGTTCTTGAACTCTGGTAAGGCGCTATATAAATTTAACATTATAATTATTATTTTTATTTAACTAAATAATGGTGTCCTATTGTAAAAATTCCTGATAGACTTATGGGACTTTCTCCTCTATTTAGGCTATAATTATTTTATAATTAATGCTTTTAATGTTCATATTTTTATTTATCATTCACATTCACAATTTGTGCTTGACATTTCACATTTTGTTTGACACCTTCTGCGTCCAGAATAATGTTGTTATACATGCACAGACAAACAAAAATTATTTTTTTCATGCAGATATTAATATCTGAAATACCAGGAGATACCAGCACTTCCGGTTTAAGCCCCGCCCACACCTGATTCTATCCGAAGACAGAGACAGATCATTTTGTCATACGAACAGATGTACAAATACAGATAATGACTCCGCTGTACACCCCTATTAATTATTATATATTGAATTATCTTTCTTTGGAGGTCTTTCTAAGCAAATATTGATATATCTGATTAATTGCGATTAACTTGAATAATTAACATAATTAATCTAATTTAAAACTACCTACTTTGATTTTTTCCCCTAATTTTATATATTATACTACTTTATATAAAATGTTGAATAGTTCACACTACAAAAAAAATGTAAAGTACAGGATTTGTGCCAAAAAAGTCACACCAATTTTGGTCAGTTCCCTTTTGTCATATTGGAGCTTGACAGCCCTGTCTTTATTTGCTTGTATTATGTGGAAAAGAGTGGCTAGGACATTTTTCAAAACCTCTCCTTTTGTATCCTACTGAGGAAAGAAAGTCAGGGTTGGAAACACATGAGGGAAATAATGTCAATAATGACAGAATTTATATTTTTGGGTGCTTTAAGAGCTTCATCCTATTTGACAGTTTCCAAACTGTCACCAAACAAAAGGGAGTTAAACTCCAGCTCAGTTGTTCAACTCCTCCATGTTCAATGTGTATTTTTGGCATCCACCTACCTGCCATGTCGTCCTGTGGGGTTACTACTGTTCTGAGCCCCTGATCTTGTGTTGCGCTGTTTTTTAATTGTGCTAATAAGCACATATTTACCTCCTCTCCTGCTCTGGTCTAATTATGTAAAAAAAAAAAAAAAAATATATATATATATATAATCAGAAAACCTGTCCGCCTGTCTGTGTCGAAACCGCTGATGTGGTCTGTCAGGCCCGTGAAGTGTGTGGGTTAAATCTTTGCCCGAAGTCTTTACTGAGGGGTGCACAGATTATAATTAAAATCTACAGGGCTTTAATTTTAATGTTCTCAGCACATTTCTGAGGCCTACGCAAACCGAACCCAACAAAATACAACATCATGTGCCAATGGTGGTTCCAAATGAAAGAGTACTCTCCAATCAGCCGAAAGTGCCCTGTGATGTGGACTTTAAGGGGTAGTTCACTCAAAAATGACAATTTTACAGTCAGGGATTGCATCCTTCATAGTATCCACTTCAGAGTGTGTTTGCCATAGTGAATGGAATTTCACCCAAACCTCAGAATATTCTTGATCTTTCCAACAGCAACATACAGGCCACATCACAAATATTTCTGTCAGTGTAACTTTAGAACTGTGAGACGTCAGCACTGGTTGAAATCTCAGCGCTTGAGCTGTTAAATAAACAATTATTTGCCATTTTTTCCATGTCTTCGGGAGTTAGCGGTTGGTGTTTGCACAAATTTCCTCTAACTGTCCGCATGAAGCGGGCAGCGGAGCATGATGAAAAACTGGAAATTTCAATGTAAAACTGGAATTGCATTATCGTAAGCAATTTTGGGAATACAATTTATTTATTTATAGTTTTTTTTTTTTCCTGTGTCATACATATCACTTCCCATCCTTTAAACTAAGGCCATAATGTCATAATTTTTTCACACTTAAATTTAAAAACTCACTATTCACACATACTTTGGAATAATTAAGTAAAAAGTTTTCAGAGAACCGCCTATCCATCCATCCATCCATCGTCAACCACTTATCCTGTGTACAGGGTCGCGGGGGGCTGGAGCCTATCCCAGCTAACATTGGGCGAAAGGGAGAACCGCCTAAATAAATAAAAAAAGAGTCCAATTATTCATAAATAATATTGTATGTGTTTATAATCTTATGATAAACAGAAAAAAATGTGTTGTTGTTGTTGTCCTAAATTTGTAAAAATGTAATTCTGGTTCTGTTCACTCTCACTTTGAAAAGTCTAATTTTATTCCACTAGATGACAGAAAACACTAGAAAAAAGTCAATCACAATATACAGATGTGAAACGTAGGTGGCGCTCTAATGTATTTTAGTCCTCACAGATGTGATCGTCCATAGACATTCAGTCTAATGTTTAGTTCAAGCACCGCCCTCATTATTTCTTTGAATATCTCGGCCTCTGAGTGGACTCAAATTTCTACGCAAATGTTTTGAGACCTTATTTGTAAATGTGAAGGTTATCTATGAAAAGTTCAGATTCTAAGCTTTCAAATGATATCTTATATGCCTGACCTACGTATACGGAGACTAACGTTTTAAACGTAAACCTTTTTTTGCACCCCTTTGAGAGTTTAAGGGGTCCTTCTGGAAGTGACATCATTTTGGGAGGGAAAACAACAACACAGCTGATATCTGTTATGCTTCTACAGTATATATACTGTATATATATATATATGTGTGTGTGTGTGTGTATGTATGATTGAATGAACATCTCTCATTAGCAATAGCTACCATGACTAAAAATCAAAATTATCTGCAAATTTACTGCAAATTTGCCGCTCGTTATTTTCACATGCAGATGAGCTTTTGATTCATCACAGATGTTTGCAGCTCTTCACCGGTAGTGATGAACCTCCAGCAAACCTTTGGCAACAATGAACAATTAAAGTTAGAGTTTCTGAGCTTAACCACAGTGCATTTCATATTTTCATATAAATGTGTCCTGTACCAGAATTTATTTGTATTTTTTATTTATTTTTGAGAACAAAAATAAAAAACTAAAATTCACATTTATGTTTGTTTTGTACATATTCATGTATTATATTTCACCATGCCTTTTATTTTGAAGTTTGGTTCCTGTTTGTCATGTGATTTCCTGGTTGTGTTCTTGGTTTGTTAGTCTTTTCATCTTGTTGTCAGCTGTTTCATTGGTTGTCCTATGTTGTTCTCCCTGTGTATTTCTAGTCCTCACATTCTCTTGTCCTTTGTCAGGTATTATGGTTGTATAACACTTAGTAGCTCTCGTTCATGGTCTTATTCATAGCTCTTGTTCCATGTTCTCGTTCATGTCTTGTTAGTGTTCATCAGTGGTGGACAGTAACGAAGTAAATGTAATTCGTTACTGTACTTAAGTAGCTTTTTTGCATATCTGTACTTTACTGAAGTATTTAAATTTGGGGAGACTTTTACTTTAACTCCACTACATTTCAAAGTCAAATATCTTACTTTTTACTCTACTACATTTTCAAAATCAGTCGTTCCTTTTTATTTATGAGTGGATAAAAAGGTAACTGGTCAATCGAGCCACCAATCACAGTACAGCGCGCGCACGCTTTGTTTTGAACTTGCTTTGGCGGCATCTACTAAGCGCGAACCAGGGGTGCGTTTCCCAAAAGCATCGTTTGCCAATTATGGTCGCAAGTTCCGTCGTTATCATCATAGTTCAACGAGTCGGTGTTTCCCGAAACCATCGTTCCAACGAACATTCGCAAACAGCATCCCAGAATTGTGTGGTTGGAACGACAGCTCTCGACCTGTGGTTAGAAGCAGAGTTTCTTGTTATTATAACATGTGGGCTTAATAAATTATTATCTTGAGCCAAATAAGCAAGATGACATCCAGTACAATCAGTATCATTTATTTAGAAGACATACAAATGTCCTTTATGTCTTTTAGTTTGTCAATAGATTTAAAGCACCGTTTTTGAAGAGTGCGCATGTGTGAACGTGCTCTAGTGCGTAAGAACGAGCCTATGATTGAATCTGGAAATAAAGCAAATAACTGAGAAAAATATGAGAGAGTCCTCAGATGACATGTCCGTAATTTTTAGCAAAACATCTAGCATTAATTTGATCGCAAACAGATTCATTAAAAGTAGTTTTTACTCCACCACATGTGTGACATCATTAACCAACGTGGCTGAACAACCAATTTGCGACAATACGGTTTCGGGAAACAGTCGTGACTAGCAAGTTGATTTCTTCAACAGTGCATCGTACTACGGTAGTGGAGCAGCAAGTTACGTCGTTGTACGGGAAACGCACCCCAGAGCCGTTAAATATGAGAGTTGCGAACATAGACGGTTGCGACAGTGATCTCGCTGCCGCAGCGGTCACGTGATTCGTGTAGCTCTCAATAGTTCCAAACAAATTGCGTTGCCAATGATTTTAAGCGGGGCAGAGAGCAGCAGCTATTATTGCAGCAATTATCGGTAAATATTGATGCATAATGTACATTGCTTATTATGTTGACACTAAAATGACTTGCATATAATAGGATTTTTTTCTGGGGAGTAGCAGAAACACTGCATTAATACGTTTTTGTGTTTAATTTTGAGGGAAATTGGCTGCTCCCATAACATAGAATATATACATATATATATATATATATATACATATATTTTATATATGTGTGTGCGTGCGTGCGTGCGTGTGTGTGTGTGTGTATATATATATATATATATATATATATATATATATATATTTAATGGTGTTGTGCAGGTTTATGTGAATGTATCATAACATTAGGATGTTAATAATTATGACCATAGACACTCGAGAAAAATATATACAGTAAATACTGTAAATGTATTATACCTTATGGGAACAGTCCCTTCCTTCCAAAATTAAACACACAAAAAATGTATTCAATTCAAATATATATATATATATATATATATATATATATATATATATATATATATGATTAATTAATGTCATTAGTCTTCATGTAGACTGAGTTAAGCAAGAGTCTTGTGACAAATTATAATAGGACATTATGGCCATAAAAAATCATAGTACTTGGATACTTAAGTACATTTGAAGGCAAATACTTTTGTACTTTTACTCAAGTGAATGTTTAAAGGCAGCACTTCTACTTTTACTTGAGTAATATTTTACCTTGAGTATCTTTACTTTAACTCAAGTACATGGTATGTGTACTTCGTCCACCACTGGTGTTCATGTTCTTGTTCATGGTTTCATTTAATAGTTTAGTGAAGTTGTAGTCAAGTTTAATCTAGTCTTTTTTTGTTCCTCTGTTTATTTGATAATAAACTGTAGTTGAGTACTTCATCGTTCTCATCTCATCTGCTCCTGCTCCAGCCTAGATGTTACACAAACTTTCCAAACATTTGTTGAAGAATAGTTTGTATGAGAGAAGCATGTTCATGTGAGAGCGTGTGTTGTTTAGCCTGAGACGGAGCACTTGTATTAAAATGAAAGGGAGAATTAGGAACACCTATGTAGAAAAGGAAATCCTGCCTTACAGGTAAAAGAGCCAATCACCTTTTAAACACAGATATAACTTGTCAATCAACTTGAATGCGCACAAGCTGAACCAGTCTGAAATGCATGATCTGAGGTAAAGAAGCACACGAGGCAATTGTTGCTGATTTGAGTGTTTGATCGTAATCTTGACCAGCTGTTTTGAAGATTTCAGTATTTCCACTTTCAAGCGATTTTCCCTGACAGATTTGTGTACGGAGTAGGTTAAAATCTTTTGAGTTTCCAGCCTGTTCTTTATAATTACAGTGTTAAATCAATTCTCGAACAACTTCATCCACTGAAACGACATAAAATGAAACAAACACAAATTCTAAAAGCAATTAAAATCCTCCTCTTATATGTACATACATTCCTGGATTGGATTCACATGCAGCTCGTCGCTCGCCCGACGGGAGAATTCCTCTAATCAGCGGCGGAGAATCATCCATGTCCAAATGAGATGAGACTTCCTGTTGCAATGAATTATGGATCTTTAATTGTCTGAGGAAATAAGAGTAGTGACACACCTGACTGCCGAAACCACTAATAAAAAAATCATTTCATTCAATTACTTCATTCTGAATTCGCCTTGGGGCAGAATCAAAGCTGTGGATGGCGGGGGGCGGTGCGGCGCAGGGGGTAATTTGAAGGACAATGATGAATGAAATGAAAGGTGTCTGGATGATCACAGACTCAGGACACAAACGAACAAAAATTCTCATCTCATTTCGAACATCAACATTTTGAGATTATATGTTGATTAACTGCAAAAAATATTTTCTATTAAAAAGTTTGTCATTTCTGTACACTTACCTAGTTTACATCCACTTTTCAAAGTGAGAATGCATAAAAATAATTTGCTGTCTTCTGCCTGTTTTCATTCAAATGGCCTTTTATCAATAAAATTGGTGTGCGTGATGACGTCATGCTTAAAAAAACAGTTTGTCACATAAGTTATGGTTTATCGCAAAAGAAATCTGTGTTTATCACTAATTGTGTAGCTTTTGCCTCCAATATGCCCCTAATTGTTTTCCTCCTAAGTTTTGGTAAAATGGGGAGAGTATTGAGACAGTTAATTGAAATTAGTCAGTTTACTGTCATTTTAATTTCACAAATAAAAGCAATCAGAAGAGGAATTGCAATCCAAAGGGAGCAGTTGTCCTTCTGATAGGACTGTAATATTGGTCCTGATGTTGCGCCTATCGCAGGTTGCCACCGATTCTGACCCGAAAGCGAATCGGCATGACCCTGTTCAGGCTGCACCAAGTATTGGGGGAAACTTTCAGTCTTAGTACAAGGAACATCCATCGATGTGTATATGCCGTGTGCACAGATATTAAAGAAACATTGATGCGGTGTAATATCAGGGTTTACATACATTCCTGATATTCAATAGACTATTTCAAACAATCATCTAATGACAGGTGCATGATACGAGATATTTTTATTATCAAGTGTCATGATGCAGATGTGTTCCCTTTACAAAAAGCTTCACTTTGATGCTGCGCTTTTGCTAAGCGCTACGGGGTACAATCTTGCATTGTGAGCAGCTGTGAATTTGTGTGAAACACGTCAATGAACATTGACCTGAATTTATAGCCTCGGCTGGTGAAGATCATTAGATGCACCTGTGGCCAGGCTATAAAATAGAGGCGTCACCAGCGTGTCGACAGATATTTTTCATTCAGAGCATACTATGCTGTGTGTCTCACAACCTGCTCAGAAAACTTTCTTCCCTCTTTGTTAGGAGATAGAAATTGTTAGGCAGTGTGCAGAACTTTCTTACTTTTTCTCTCTGCTCTGAAAGAGATTATATATATATATATATATATATATATATCTAAAAATAAAAAAAAGAGAGAATGATGGAGAAACGGAGCAAACGATGCATGTTTCCTTGTCAACGTCTCATGACGGACAAGGACACGCATGAGTTTTGCTTTGTTTGTTTGGGGAAGAGCACGCGGCTCTGCGTTGGGGCGAGGCGGTGCGCGCATTGTGACCTTCTTTCGGTCGAGATGCTTCGCGCTCGCCTCGCTTCCGAGAGCCAGCACCCGCACTTCATTCGTGGGGCTCTCGTATGGATCTGGCTGAGGAGCGAGAGACGGGTGCGTCCCTTTCGCTCGCTCTCTCCCCAGATCCGGCTGGTCCTTCTCGTGTTCTTGAAGCGCGCTCCAGTGCCTCTTCAGTTCAGGAGGGGGACCTCGATTCCCTTGGGTCTATAGATTTCGAGTTACCCACATCAGAGCACTCAAAACATGATGCAAAATACTCTGAGGAGTTACTCGATGTGGTTACTCGTGCTGTGGCCAGACTTCAATTAGACTGGCCACGTGACCAAGAAACCCCCAAACGCTCCAAATTAGAGGATAGATTTCTGTCTGATGGCCAAGGGAAGGGAACACCTCATCAGTCCCTTCCCTTCTTTGATGACCTCCACGATGAGCTTGCTCGTTCGTGGAGGAACCCTTATACCTCGCACGTTCACGTGCCCTCGACGTCGTTATATTCGACTATCGTGGGTGCTGAGGCGCGAGGGTATTCAAGGATGCCGCCGGTCGAAGAGACACTTGCAGGTTATCTCTCGCCGGGTTCGGCATCGTCCTTGAAAAAACCTGCTCTCTCCTCTAAGCCATGCAGGACTACCTCCATGCTAGTGATGAGGGCTTATCAAGCGGCAGGTCAGGCTGGTGCTGCGCTGCACACCATGGCTGTGTTACAGGCGTACCAGGCTGACCTGCTAAAGGATCTGAGTGCGGGTAAAACTCTCGACGAAGAGGCCTTTTCAGAGCTTCGTCGAGCTACGGATTTGTCTCTTCGCGCGACCAAGCAGTCAGCCCGTGCCATTGGCCGGTCTATGTCCGCTTTAGTCAGTACGGAGAGGCATTTATGGCTTAACCTGTCAGGCATCCGAGATAAGGACAGAGTTTTCTTAATCGATGCCCCGGTTTCGCCTTCTGGTCTCTTCGTAGACGCCATGAATACGGTTATCTCCAGATTCCAGGAGGCGAAAAGCCATGAGGAAACCTTTGGGCAGTTTCTTCCTCGCCACACTCATGGGGCGGGGCCGTCGGCCACCCAGTCTCGCCCCGCTTCTGCTAGGAGAGAGGCTCAAAAACAGAGCGTGGCGAGTCGTGCTCCCCCTCGTAGGGACTGGGGACAGGCTCGTCGCCCTCAGCAGCTGCCCAAGAAAGACCTCAGGGCTGTGATTTCTAAAAGAAAGAAGCCCTGACGTTCTTGTACCCAACTTTGTGAGGGTAGTTCCCTTCGGGACGGGGCGCGTGTATCATCCACTTCGGCCCTCCCGATACCCTCACGAAACCTCTTCACTCCCGCCGTTTTTGGTGTTTCGGGTGATAGAGGCTTCCAACAAAGAGTTGGGTGTACCGTTGCTTCCTGCCTTAGTCTAGGACATGGAACACTCAACACCCCCTCAACAGGAAGTGTTGAAATTAGTACCCATCTCAGAGAACCTGGCAGCGTGGAAACTTCCGCCAGGTATTTCTATGTGGGTTCTGAAGACAGTAGAAAGAGTCTACAGAATTCAATTCGCTCGCCGCCCTCCGCGTTTCAACGGCGTGGTTCCCACTACCGTAAGACCGGAGCAGGCATGTCTACTGTGGAGAGAACTGCAAAATCTCTTGGCAAAAGGGGCCATAGAACATGTTCCCCTTCCAGAGAAAGAGTCAGGCTATTACAGCAGATACTTCCTGGTTCCCAAGAAGGGTGGGGGGTTGCGTCCGATTCTAGATCTTCGAGGCTTGAACCACTCGGTCAGAGTATTCAAGTTCAAGTTCAAGATGCTAACTGTCAAGTCGGTCGTGTCTCAGATCCAACATCACGATTGGCTGGTCACGATCGATCTCATGGACGCATATTTCCATATTGGAATTCTGCCACAGCACAGGAAGTTCCTGAGGTTCGCTTTCGGGGGCGAAGCCTTCCAGTATCGGGTTCTTCCATTCGGCCTAGCCCTATCACCCCGCACATTCACAAAATGCATGGATGCAGTACTGGCTCCTTTGCGACTCCAGGGCAGCCGCATTCTGATTTATTTAGACGACTGGCTGATACTAGCACAATCTCAAGAACTAGCAGTTCAGCACAGGGATATCGTCTTGGCTCATCTAGGTTCTCTGGGTCTGAGACTCAGCGTCCAGACTCCCACTCGTGTCAGCTCCATCCAGAACTCCCTGAGCAATCTCAGGCTAGGTCAAATTTGCACTGTTCATCAGTATCAACGAATACTAGGTCTCATGGCGTCTGCGTCCACGGTGATTCCTTTGGCCCTTCTCCATATGAGACCGTTTCAGCTGTGGCTAAAAGCCAGGGGATTTCATCCAAGGGCCAGTCCCCTAAGGCAAATAAGGGTTACGCGCCGAGCGCTTCGTTCCCTTTCTATGTGGCTCAGACCCCGGTTCCTTACCTTGGGTCCCACTCTCGGTGCGTCATGTCGTCGCAGGATGCTAATGACAGACGCCTCCCTGACGGGTTGGGGTGCGATCTTAAGTGGTCGTCCAGCCCAAGGGGAATGGGAGGGTCATCAGCTCGATTGGCACATCAACTGCCTCGAGCTGATGGCGGTATTTCTGGCCCTGAAATACTTCCTCCGACATCTGAGAGGCTGCCATGTCCTTGTGCGGGTGGACAACACAGCAGCAGTCTCCTACATAAACCGTCAAGGAGGTCTACGCTCTCGCCACCTGAATTTGCTGCCGCGTCAGATTCTCCTTTGGGCCCAGGGCAAGCTCCTGTCACTCAGGACAATTTACATCCCTGGATGCCTAAATGTGGGAGCAGATTTGCTGTCCAGACAAAACATACCGACGGGCGAGTGGAAACTCCACCCCGAGGTAGTACAACAAATTTGGGAGAAATTTTACAGAGCAGAAGTGGACCTCTTCGCCTCTCGAGAGACTGCGCAATGTCCCCTCTACTTCTCTCTGAGTCACCCAGCCCCCTGGGTCTGGACGCTGATGGCGCATATATGGCCCAGAATGTGTCTGTATGCTTTTCCCCGGTTTCTCTGCTCCCGGAGTCTTAGCCAGAGTTCAGCCAGCAAGGGTCTTGCCTCTTACTGATAGCGCCTCACTGGCCGAACAGGATTTGGTTCTCAGAAATTATATCTCTCCTCGACGGCTCGCCTTGGGCGATTCCGGACAGGAGGGACCTTCTGTCTCAGGCACAGGGGACGGTATTTCATCCCCGGCCCGAATTGTGGAAACTTCATGTTTGGCCCCTGAAGGGTACCAACTGAGGAACACAGGGCTGTCGCCTGAAGCTATCAAGACCATTCTTAGTGCTAGGTCTCCCTCCACCAGAAGAATCTACACCAATAAATGGGGTGTCTTCGAAAAGTGGTGCAGTTTACATGGTGCAGATCCAGTTATCTGCCAAATTGTTTCAGTTCTGGACTTTCTGCAGGAAAAACTGTCAGCAGGCATATTCCCCGCTACTCTCAGGGTTTATGTGGCCGCCATTTCGGCTTGCCACGCCTTGATGGACGGGGCACCTTTGGGGAGGCACCCTCTACTCGCTCGCTTCATTCGTGGAGCCAGGCGACTGAGGCCTCCTGTTAGGACCAGAACTCCCTCATGGGACATAGCAATAGTCCTGGAGGGTCTGGCCGAAACCCCCTTTGAACCTCTAGAGTCAGCGTCTGATAGACTTCTGACTCTCAAGCTGGTTTTTCTTGTGGCGATTACCTCTCTTAAGAGAATTGGGGATCTACAGGCTCTGTCTGTTTTGCTGGCCTGTTTAGAGTTTGCCCCAGGTATGGCCAAAGCTATCCTGCATCCTCATCCTGACTACCTTCCTAAGGTGCCTTTTTCGACACTACACCCTGTCACACTGGAAGCCTTCTGCTCCCCGCCGTTTTTAACGCCGGAGCAGGAAAGTCTTCACGGACTCTGCCCAGTCCGTGCCCTTCAAACTTATGTCCACCGCACTAGCCAGTGGCATAAGTCTGGGCAATTGTTTGTCTGCTTTGGGGGCCGCAACAGGGGGGCAGCCGCTACCAAGCAGACTATGTCACATTGGGTGAGGGATGCTATTGCCCTGGCCTATGAGGCGCGTGGTCAAGCTTCGCCAGTAGGTGTCAGGGCTCACTCCACCAGAGGGGTCGCCGCCTCTAAAGCCTTGGCTAGAGGGGTCCCTCTGCAGCAGGTTTGTGATGCGGCAGGCTGGTCCTCTCCGCACACATTCATCAGATTTTATAGTTTGGATGTTCATGCTACTCCGGGCTCTTACGTCCTTGAGTCGACATCCCAAGCTCATGCCTGAACGGGTTTGTGACGCGGCAGGCTGGTCCTTTCCGCACACGTTCATCAATCTTCATGGGTTAGATGTTTATGCTACTCCGGGCTCTTATGCCCTTGAGTCGACACCTCAGCTCATGCCTGAACAAGTTTGTGATGCGGCAGGCTGGTCCTCTCCGCACACATTCATCAAAATTGAATGGTTTAGATGTTTATGCTACTCCGGGCTCTTATGCCCTTGAGTCGACATCAAGCTCATGTCTGAGACCTCTCGCGCTTTGTGAGCACACTTCACAACCGTAGGGGTCCGGACAGCCCCAGTGCGGCGGCGTGGGTATTGCGTTCCCCGTAGCGCTTAGCAAAAGCGCAGCATCAAAGTGAAGCTTTTTGTAAAGGGAACGTCTCGGGTTACATGTGAAACCCTTGTTCCCTGAAAAAAGCGGAACGAGATGCTGTGCTTTTTTGCCGCACTGGGACGTCCCGGGACTGCTCTTCAGAAAAAGGTATCTGTCGACACGCTGGTGACGCCTCTAATTTATAGCCTGGCCACAGGTGCATCTAATGATCTTCACCAGCCGAGGCTATAAATTCAGGTCAATGTTCATTGACGTGTTTCACACAAATTCACAGCTGCTCACAATGCAAGATTGTTCCCCGTAGCACTTAGCAAAAGCGCAGCATCTCGTTCCGCTTTTTTCAGGGAACAAGGGTTACACATGTAACCCGAGACGTTTGGTTAAGACCAATCCATAAAAGTGCTAGTAATGCTTCACGTACAATAAATTAGCTCTCAAGGATGTATACTTTGTCGTCATGATTAACTACTGGGGCAAATTCTTTTGCATTAATGTTAAGTATCGTCATAAGAGTTTATGCGCTAGAGTTAAATGGAAAAATATCGTCGACACTTGTGAAATTTTATCGATAATTTGCATTTCCATCAGCTATATCAGGAAACTTTGTGATGCGCTACACTTTTTGTTGCAAAAAATCCTTGGATGGAAACGTAGTTACTGTTATACTGGAGAAACAGCATATTTAATAGCAAAATAGCTTATTTACATTTACATTTATGCATTTGGCAGAAACTTTTATCCAGTGACTTACAGTGCACTTATTACAGGGACAATCCCCCCGGAGCAACCTGGAGTTAAGTGCCTTGCTCAAGGACACAATGGTGGTGGCTGTGGGGATTGAACCAGCAACCTTCTGATTAACAGTTTAGTGCTTTAGCCCACTACGCCACCACCATTCCATCTGTATAGAAGGAAATTTGACAACAAAGTCCACCAAAACGAGCGGTCAATTTGTTTCAGAATAAGCAGTATTACAGTCTAAGTTTGGCTTGTTTTACTATAGAACATGGGTTTTCATTTTCCTTGTTAATTGCATGTACTGTAAATAAGTATGTACCAATGTATCTACATGTACTTCAAAAGTTTGAGCCTACTTGTGAAAATGCTTCTATTTAGCATTTTTCTCATTTAAAACAGTTTATTTTTCATTACAAATTATAAAATCAACATAACAGTGTAGGAAAAATGAAAAGCTTGTGCTTAAACTGATAATTCTTGTTATCCCAGCATGATGTGTGTGCTTCAGAAGAAACAAGAAAACCTGACCTTTTGTACAAACACAGTTAATGCCACAAATCTGCTTCGGCTATTTGATTAGTAACATAGAAATTGTTGAAAGACAGTCATACACATCTGGGATGTTATCAGGATAAGTGAATAATGAGAGAATTTTTATTTTTGTGTGAACTATCCCTTTAATCAGGCACTATAACAATGCAGACAGCATGTGCTAATAAACAGCGCTATCAGCGGGCACGATAAGTAAATTCCCTCCGTATGTTTTCTGACAAATGGCTTCCAGTATAATTTAGGTTTCATATAAAGCACCCGTTATGTGACATTTAATCCATATGTCAATGATAATTAAATATAATCTTAGTGGTTTATGTAAATATGTAAATTCATATTTGTGTGAATTTTGGCTGTGAGGAAACATTGTTTGAGAGAGAATGTAATCTCTGCACAGCTGTAGTTCTTCACTGAGCTGCCAGACATACTTGGCAGACCTCCCCTCAGCAAATTCACTCTGTGGAACCACAGGTCCATTTGCACTGACTGTGTGAAAGCTCTCCAGACCTCAGAACCAGTACTCTGAGACCCACCTGGCAACCCAAAGCGAGAAACCAGTGCTGCCAAAGCCGTTTGCCAACACTGGGGAAGTTCAAGCCAGACAAACTAAATGTCTTGAGATAAGAAAGTCTAACTAAAAACATCTCTATTGACTTGCAATGCTAGTTTATTTAAGGACAGTGAAATTTCCCTCAAAATGTTTTTTATCATGTATACATTTGAGAGTCATATTTAATCATCTAAGCAGAATAGATATGATAGCTGACCAGAAGTGATCTTGAAAGCAGGAACACAGAACTTGTTCAGTGAAACATGTACAGATACTTCTAGTAATGCCCGATTTTGTGCGTCAAAGCTATGGGTATAAGAATGCATGATATAAAGAAATATATATTCAAATACATTCATATCTGTTTTATAATGCATTTATCTTTAGTATTATTTTCAGGTTTATAATCTCAAATCTGTTTCATTACTATGGTGTCTGAATTAACAACATTCATTAATATTTTTTCTATAACATGAATTCATAGAATTATCTTTCTACATATTTATCCCTCCTATGGTATTTGGTCATTTTTGACCGAAAGAATTGTTACTCAATAATTTTCTTTTTTATTCAAATTTAGTATTTGCTGTCAAAATTGACCGACCATTGAAAATGACTGAGCATTTTGTATTCTCTGTTGAATATAGTCAACAACTGTGCCACAAAGAAATTACAGGGTGAGACTCTAAAACATTTTCAGTGCAAAACATACTCATATACAAACACTCTTGTGTTTGAACTGAATGAACTATGTATGAACTGTTAAGACAGCACAGAGCCTTTTTTTTTACATTAGTCTAAAAATAAAATAAATAAATCAGTCATAATGCTAAACACACACTCAGAAATGAAGGGGTGACAAGATAACACACTCACATTGCAGAACACACACACACACACACACACACACACACACACACACACACACACAATACATTTTACTATAGAAAGTTTGAAATTGCGAAATGTTTTCTCTGATTCTTCCGTTTTATACTCTAACTGAATTTTGCAGTTCATTTCTGTTTCTTGATGTTCATTTTCTTTACATTAGTATGCATTTACTTTGAGTTATTAAATTAAAATAAATATAAAATATAAAATTGAGTCACTAGATGTTTGAAATAAATGATTGGTATAAAAGTGTTTATTCTGTGTCTTCTCTTTGTAACACCATGGTCAGGTTTGATTGCAGCATAATGACATTAACTGCAAAAACTGACACTTCAAATTAATTTAAAATGTTAAACTTTGACAAATATTAGATTGATAATGTCTAAATATATATCCAAATGCATATCTGTTATTAAATTAGGTTACAGCAAGTCATCAGACTACACAGTATGTGTCTACAGTCATCAACTGACTGTTACTGGCATGACACGGTTTTCAAGTCATGTTATTCATATTTTGTTCAACAGATGACAGCAATCTGCCTCTAATTTATGTCACATTCTCTTATTTTCTTCATGCTTCAGCTTATAGAGGTGTAGGTTCAGATATTTTTTTAAATGTGCTTATTTGCATATGCAAATGAATGGTAACATTTATAAATTTACATGTAAATAAGATCGAAATAGCATAAATTCCCAAAAGAAAGGCATACTTTATTGTTCTTACAGTGCTGTGAAAATGTATTTGCCCCCTTCCTGATTTCTTCTATTTTTGTGATTTTTTTCATACTATATTTTGGCTCACTCTTCTTTGCAGACCTGGATTTCAAGCATGAACTGCACGTTTATGGTCTGCCACAGCATCTCAATAGGGATCAAGTCAAGACTTTGACCACGCCACGCCACGCCACTCCAAAACAAATTCATGTTTATTCAATAATTCAGTCAATTATTTTAATTCGTACTGGCCCTGAAGCAGCAAAGTATCTCAACACCATCACACTACCACCACCATGCTTGACCATAGGTATGATGTTCTTTTTTGTGGAATTCTGTGTTTGATTTACGCCAGATGTAACGATACCACTGTCTTACAAACATCAGTCCACAGAACATTCTATCAAAAGGTTTGAGGATCATCAAGGTGTGTTTTGCAAAATTCAGATGAGCTTAAATGTTCTTCTGGGTTAGCAGTGGTTTTCGCCTCACCACTCCTCCATGGATGGTATTTTTGGCCAGTGTCTTTCTGATAGTGGAGTCATGAACAGAGTGACCTTTATTGATGCGAGAGAGGCCTGCAGTTCATTGGATGTTGTCCTTGGCTTTTTTGTGATTTCCTGGATGAGTGCTCTTGGAGGAATTTTGTAAAGTCGGCCTCTTCTGGGAAGGATCACTACTGTGCCAAGTTTTCTCCATTTCGGGATAATGGCTCACACTTTGCTTCTTTGGAGTCCCAGAGCATGTGAAATGTCTTTGTAACTCTTCCCAGAGTGATGTATTTCAATCACCCTTTTCCTGATCATTTCTGGAGTTTCTTTGGACCTTGGCATAGTGTGCTACTGAAAAAGTTCTGTTTATGTGTTGAGTTGATTGAAGAGGCTGACAGTAATCAGGTCTGGGTGTGTCTAGTCCAGCTGAACTCCATTACGAATGCAGTTTCATAGATTTTGGGATTAAGTAACTACCTTTATTTTGTGTTGACTCAGATTGCCATATATATGTTAGATTTTGTAAACAATTTAGTATGACAAACAAAAACAGGGGGAAAAAAAATCAATAAGGGGCAAATACTTTTTCACAACACTGTACTTCAGGGAAGAAGAAATGGTATCATTATCATCATAAAAAGGGTTACACATCTGACACTCGGCCACGAAAATCAAAAGGAGGTGCCATTTTTAGGAGACCATAGGTAAAAATAATAGTTGCAAAATAATAAAATAAAATAAGATCGAATTGTGATGAAATCGAATTGTGATGAAATTTCAGATTTCAGGATACATTGTAAATGTTAAGTAAAGAATCATAATCGAATCATTGTATATCCCTAGACACAACACAAATTTCATTATCAGTATTGCCGCAAGTGTAAAATGTCTTCTTCTATGGTCAGTTTTCTCCTTCAGGTCAATGGAGCAGACATTTCAAGGAAACTCTATTGCCCCTTAGAGTACTGAGGTGTTTTACTGCCACAGTAACACAAGAAAGCACATACAAGTATGTTATGGAATCTACCCTGAATAAGGTCCACAACAAACAAAATTGCCAAGAACTAACAAAAGCCTGTTACAATCGGATTGGCTGATTTTAGATAGCTGACTTTACACTTTTCGCAACATAGTAAGTGAAGTGGATTTCCATGTTAAGTTGTCCTTATTGAAGAACCACTAGGACAAATGTGAGGAGGACACCGCGATAGAAAGGCTTTCCTTAATTCTGATTGGTTGGATGTGATACATCAGTTGTGATATTAAACATTGTGCAGCCAGACTTTTAAATAATGACATAAAATTTTATCCGCTACGTAGCTACGTCTGACTGACATGTAAAGTGACCAACCACAGTTTTTGTTTTCCTGTGCTGTTTAGGGATGGGTAAATCTGTTATATATTTTTCCTAAAACAATATGTTTCAAAGATTTGATGCCACTAACTCACAAATCCAGTGACTAGTTCTCGTTCAGAAACACTCATAATATATCAACCTGATACCTTTTAAACATGATTATGTTTCCAGGTGGAACTGTGCACACTGATTCCTGGAAGTTGCGTTGCAGTCGGGCAATGTTATTGGAGCTTGCGATTTTTTTTATTTTTTTTATCCCTTTATTTTCATTTTCATGAAGACAATCCACATGCACAATGCCACCAAAACAGTAACTATACAGGAGTAAAATAAAATATACTTTCTAAGCAGTACCATTGTACATGCTACATTGAGCTAGGTACTTACAGCTTTTAAATTAGAACATCCCTCCCCACACAATACTGCAATGATTGTAGAAGGTGTCGTCAAGTGCTCTTCAAACAAAAACATTTTGTAAATGGGCAAAGAATGAACATACACAATCTTTTATCCTAGTGAATGGCAACAACAGAAATTAAAATAACACATAAAGTTTGTTCAGTCCATCTGTAAGAATTTTCTTATTGGTTCCCAAATCTTAATGAAAATGGATAATTTGTCTTTTAATATAAATCTCAGTTCTTCCAAGTACAACATATTTCCCAGTTCCCTAGCCCACATCTCAAAAGTGGGGACCGAATCTGCATTCCACATTTGTAAAATAAGTCTTTTTGCCAATATCATACACAGCGAAATGGCCTGTGTCTGATATTTATTACAAAAAGCATTCTCTGCTCCTAAAAGTCCAGTGCAAGGCTCAGGCTCCAAATCAATAGAATTTGCTTCAGAAATAAATTTAAATATACATTCCCAAAATGGCTGAATTTTACTACATGACCATAAAGAATGAAACAGTGTTCCTTCTGACATTTTACACTTATTACATAGTGGAGAAATCGTGGGATATATTTTATGAAGTTTTGACTTAGAATAATGAAGCCTATGAATTACCTTGAACTGAATCAAATTGTGTCTAGCATTCACAGAACATGTATGTATGTTTCTCAAGCATGCATCCCACATGTTTTCATGAATGTTAAAACCAATTTCCTCCTCCCAGTCATGTTTTATTTTCTCTGTGTTTCTGTCCACATTTTCTAGCAGTAATTTGTAAAGGTTTGACACACTACCACTCATACCAGGATGTACATTAACAATTCTCTCTAAGGTGGGATTCAAATTCAAAACTTCAAAGTTTGGAATGTGCTTTCTGACAAAGTCTCTAACTTGCAAATAACGGAAGAAGTGTGCAGAAACAAGAGCATAGTTTTGTTTTAGCTGTTCAAAAGAGCTGAATGTACCTTCTCTATAAAGATCCTGAATTGTTACTATACCCATGTGTTTCCATTGAAAAAAGAGCTTATCATGTAACCCCGGAGGAAAAGCATGATTATTACAAATTGGAGTGTCCAGATATATACCTGGAATTTTCAAATATACCTTAATTTGTTTCCACACTTTAATTAAGTTGGAAATAACTATGTTTCCATTGATACTTTTGTCATCAATTTTAATGGGACTATTAAGCAGAGCCGTTAATGAAGTCTTATTACAACAAGCTTCTTCAATTGCTAACCACTCTGGCTTGTCACCTAACTCCACCAATCCGAATTTCCTCCACCATGCTAAAGTACATAAATTAGCTGCCCAATAATAATATTTAAAAATGGGAAGCCCAAACCCTCCTTGATCCTTAAGTTTATTTAGATGTTTCTTGTTAATCCTAGTAGTCTTGTTGGCCCATATGAAGCTGGTTATAATAGATTCTAGATGTTTAAAATGATAAAGGGGAATAAAGAAAGGAATACATTGAAATACATACAAAAATCTTGGAAGTACGACCATTTTTATAGCGTTTATCCTGCCTACCATGGACATGGGGAGTGTCTTCCAAAAAATTATATTATCTTTAAGCTGATCAATTTTCATTTTCCAATTCAATTTTAATAACATTTCAGGGTTTTTAGTGATCAACACACCCAAATATTTAAAGGAGTTGTTTGCAATTTTAAATTTGGTACTGGCTAAAAATATTTTATCTAGATCGTCAGAGACTGGCATTAATTCACTTTTTTTCCCAATTTATCGTGAATCCGGAAAGACTGCCAAATTTTTCAATAAGCTCAAGTAATGGTGGAATAGACATTTCAGGGTTAGAAATGTACAATAGAATATCGTCCGCATACAGCGAAAGATGTTGGGGTCTGCCCTTAATCATTATAGGCGCTATGTTAAGATGTTGCCTGATCCTTGCTGCCAATGTTTCCATCGATATGGCAAACAAAAAAGGGATAGGGGGCATCCCTGTCGTGTGCCACGAGATAACTGAAATGAATTTGAAACATCTTGGTTAGTAATAACAGAAGCTACTGGATGCGCATAAATCATTTCAATCCATTTAACAAATTCTGAACCGAATCCAAATTTCTTTAGAACAGCAATCATATATTTCCACTCTAATTGGTCAAAGGCTCGTTGAGCGTTTAGTGAAATTACACATGTCTTTAAATTTTTTTTGTTATAAATTATGTTAAACAGCCGTCTCAAATTAAAATATATATGCCTATTGGGCATAAAACCAGTCTGGTCCTGATGAATTATTGAACAAATGTACCTTTTCAGCCTATTCGCAAGAATTTAACTTATAATCTTAGATTCAATGGGAATAAGAGAAATCGGTCGATAGGAAGACATCTGCAGTTTATCCCGTCCTGGTTTTGGAATTAATACTATACTCGCATGGTACACTGTTGGCGGAAATTTACATTGTGTTGTTGTATTTTTAATCAATCTTTGTATTATAGGTACAAGATTATTCCTGAATTTTTTAAAGAATTCAGCACTAAAGCCATCAGGTCCAGCCGATTTATTATTAGGTAACTGTGATATTACTTCATTTATTTCTTCCAGTGTGATTTCTTTGTCTAAAAATTGTTTTGCTTCAGTGCTAAGAATAGGAAGGTCCAAATCAGAAAAAAATTCTTCTATTACTTCCGAGCTTGTTTCACATTTTGACTCATAGACTTCTCTATAGAAATCAACAAAGCAACAATTAATTTCCTTAGGATCAACAATTATCTTCCCATTATCCAACTTTATTTTATGTATTGCATGAGTTGCCTGAGAATGCTTTAATTGGCGTTCAAGTAGATTTGGGGGTTTATCACCTATTTCAAACTGCCTTTGCCTAATATACATTTTGAGTTGTCTTGAAATATTCTTAGAAAGAATCGTGTTATATTCGCTTCGCAGCGCAACTATTTTCTTAAATATAGTTTCACAACTGGTTGATCTGTATTCCATCTCTAAATGTGTTATTTGTGTGTCAATATTATCCAATTTGACTCTATTCTCTCTATTCTTTGCGGTTTGATATGCTATAATATCACCTCTGATAACTGCCTTCATTGCCTCCCACAGGACCGAGTCAGATACATCTCCTTTATCGTTGTTTTCTAAAAATAATGTAAACTTGTTAGAAATATATTCACAAAATTTGACATCATTTAATAACATATTATCAAATTTCCAGGCATAATTTCCTCTACTAAATTGTATACTTAAATTAAGAGAAACAGGGGCATGGTCTGATAATAATCTATTATGATATTGAGTTGAAACTACATATTGCAACAATCTTGAATCTATTAGGAAAAAGTCAATTCTTGAGTATGTTTTATGGACTGAGGAGTAGAATGAAAAGTCATGATCCGTGGGATACAAAGCTCTCCAGCTATCGATTAGATTTAACTTTTGCATGTAATTGCTTAGTACACCAGCCGATTTATTTGTTATGGTTCGGCGGGGATGCGTGTCTAACCTAGCATTTAACACGCAATTGTAATCACCTGCTATGATGACTCGTGAATGCATAAAGTCAGGTATGATTTTAAAGACATTTTCAAAAAATGAAGGGTCATCGAAGTTAGGACCATATACATTCACTAAAGTGAAGGGTAATGAATTTATCTCCCCACACACAACTAAGTACCTGCCATTCCTATCCTTAATTGTCTGCTTATGTATAAAGGGGACCGATTTCTTAATGAAAATTGCTACTCCTCTAGTTTTAGTAGAGAAATTTGACTGGTAGACCTGAGACATCCATGGAGCCTTAATGCTAAACTTCGCTGTACTTTTGATATGAGTTTCTTGAAGAAAAACTATCTCCGCATCCTTAAGATGTGCATAAACCTTTCCTCTTTTAACTGGACTATTAATTCCATGCACATTCCAACGTAATAAATTCAGTGTCCCGCTACCGCGAGTTCTCACTCCGTTACTCAGTATATGAAATAAAACGTATTTTGCCTGAACATCTTAAATAAAAACTGTGCATTAAACCTTCCAACTTAAAAAATGTAACCTTCCCATGAAATTGAACATTACGAACCTTGTGAATTAAAGCAGATCCCCCCTCCCAACCCACCCCCCACCCACTACTGCATCCCATTCCCACATGAACGTTATGGATGCCCACCCCTGAGAAAATAACATTTGCATCTGTCAACTCACCCTCTATGCCACCTGGCATTCCTCCGTTAATATAGCCCACCACTCATCTTACAAAAAACAACAAAAACGATACCTTGTAGTCTTTTCAATATATCAAATGGAATTATTTAAGCACAAGTCTCTTCTGACTCCGCTGTCCAATGTAGCAATTTCACCAGTTTTCCACCGCGCCCCGTAGATATACTTCGGCCGACTCGGATGAATCAAACGTTTTTGTTTCTTTATCCCTCACGGTCACGATGAACTTAGAAGGGAAACGAAATCCGCATCTCACTTCATGCTGCCTGCATTTATTTCGTATGTTGTCAAACTTCTGTCTCGCCAGGTGCAGAATGCGTTCTTTCACTTGATAATGATGAAGTCGTACAATGAATGCCCGAGAGCGGCCTTCTCTTATGGGTTGTGGCGAGCGGTGTGCCCTGTCAATCTGAATTGGTCGGTCAAAGTTCTCCTCACCCAACACCTGAGCCAGAAGATTTGTCACAAAATCAGTAGGTTTGCCTTTTTCAGCGCCTTCATTTATGCCAATAATTCGAACGTTTTGTCGTCGAGATCTTGATTCTAAGTCACAGGACTTTTCCTTAAGCTTTTCACATTTGGTCTCCAGGTGTGCACATAATTTCTCCAGTGATTCGATGCGGGCCTTGTGAACTTTTGCTGCCTCTTCAGTTGCTGCTACTCTGGTGGAAATATTAGCAAGTGATAAATTCACCTCGGATAAAGTAGATGAAAGGACATCAAACTTTCTGTCAAAGGTGCTGCTCAGTTTCGCTATTGCTTCCATAATGTCTGTGTTCGTCGGCACTGTTGCTTCAACGCTAACGTTAGCTTGATTAGCCTTAGCCGGCAACAACTCGTGGACTTTATCTGTACCTCCTGGCTCCTCAGTATTCGATTTTTCAGTTTTCTTATGTTTTGTCGGCATTGCTCATGATGTTCATAATTAATAACTTGTGATATTTAAGCGGCTACAAGATATTTTAACAGACCATATGACAGACTTGTGGAGAGCTATAAAAAAACACATTCACTCCATTAGGTGCCGGAAGCGCCTCCAGCTTGCGATTTTCACAAGTGCTGTCTAGTTTTGAGTGCAGTATGCATTAGACGGTCCACACTGTGAATTTGGCGACAGGAGGTGAAACATTCTGCTGTTGAAAACACTGCCCTCTGTGGCCAAAGCTGGAAGTGTTGTTTAGGTGAGATGTGTGAAATGTCCAAATGGTGGCACCAAAAGCGAGTTGTATTTTTAGTAGTAAATGATATAATAAAGTTATCAGGAATGCATATTTTATTAACTCTACTGGCTAATCCAAACCCCAACCCTAAACCTAATTCAGTTGGGAGAAAATTTAATTTTTTAGCAAAAATGCCAGCTTCAAATTGCATTCAACTTTGTTTATGTGAATGCAAATACTTCTTTGTTTCCATGTGACCAGAACCCATGTGGGAAAAGTGAACATGATTGAATTGATGCAAAAATGTTTGATGGGTGATTCCGTTTGTCCGACATTTGGCAGAACGGGATGGATTTCAGGGTACATGAACGCTTGGAAGCAGCATGTCTATTTCCCTTATCATCATGTTGGACAGTCAGTGCACTGTTGGTGGTCAATGGGCGTGCCATCTGAGGATGGGACTAAATCTAATAATGTCACCAGAAGTCACATGAGAATGGAAAAATGGCTATACTTCTTTCAAAGTTGTGATAAATGTACAAGAAATAGACACTTATGGTTGTACAATAAAAAAAATGTCTCCACTGAGCCATAAGCCAGCATTAAAAGTGCTTTGATGGGGAAATGGGCATTGGGCAGAATAGCTTACGTAGAAAACAGATGCTAATTACTATTATATTAGCCTTGGTGATTCATGCCAAGGCGTATGGAAACAAATACAAACACAAACCTGTTTCACATAAAGATGCGGACGTTCAGCAAGTGCCTGGCGATCTGGCAGCGCTGATACCCCTGTTACTGCCCTCCGGGGTCAAACTGAATGAGCTGAATTTATCTGTGTCAAACAGTCACGGTCTGTGGCGCTCACTCTCACTTTCTCTAACATACCTCCACACTGCAAACATTGGCCTTGCATGCTGATGCTATTCATAATCAAATTACTTTAATGGCAGCACTGGATTTTACTACCCTGTTTTGCCAAAGGTTTTCTGCAGTCCTCAGATTTACTTGAGAAATAATTTTTTTTCTATCCACTGGCTAATAGTTTTGTCTTGTTTCAAGTATACACCTCACTTCAACTTCAATTTTGTTAGATAAACAAGATTTCTGAAATCAAGTCTTAATATCTTACGTAATTTAACTTCTCAAGTAAATGTGTCTTGTTTTAAGGATGTTTATATAATTAAACTGAAAAAAGACAATATACTGTAAAATTGTTTATTTTTTTGCAGTGCAGTGAGATCAAAGCAACATGACCACACAGGAAATGGGCATTGTGATGACGAGGAGGGTGTAGCCTGGCCGTGAGGACGCATGCCTGTTGCTGAATCATCCTAATCAGTTGGGAGGGGAACAATGATGAAATGCCAGTTGGAGAGAGAGAGAGAGAGAGAGAGAGAAAAAGTGGCTTGCCAATCCCCAAACAGGCTGTCATCTGGTCCTCAGCCACTGCTCTGCCCACTGGCGGACGACAGGAGTTCCTCCCCTGGCAGACGGCAACAAGTCCTCCATGCCCTGGTTGACGACAATGGCTCCTCCACTGCCTGGTGGACAGGAGCTATTCCTCCGGCTCCTGGCAGACAGCAGTGACTCCTCCATCCCCTGGTGGACAACAGCGGCTCATCCGCTTCCTGGCAGACAGCAGCGGTGAGGACTCTACAACAGTGCATCCCTCCACCTTTCCGGGTTTGGGCACCAGTGTAACAGTGCAACCAGATGTGCAAGGAGGAGGGAACCAGCTGAACAGTCAAGGTAAAACTTAAATAACAAACTGAACACAAACATATAAACTGCAAAACAAACAAAGACACATACACACAGCTTTGTGCTGCTCTCCCTCTAACTGGCATCTCCGGCTTGTCCTTATCCCCCTCCCGGCTGATTAGAAAATTCAGAGGGAGAGGGAAAGAGGAAAGGGGGGAGACCGAGAGAGAGGAGAGAGAGAGAGCGAGAAAAGAAACACTCCGGTCCCCAACCACGCCACCATTCTGTCCTCTGCCAGCTGGGCAGCAGTCCTCCGTGACGCCGGGCGATGGCAATGGACCTTGCCTCCTGGCGGACGGCAGCAGACAAAACATTCGACCTTCTGTCACAGATTTATCGTAAGATCAGCCTGTCTAAAGCATCCATTCAATCTATCCTCCAAATTATCCATTGTTTCTAAATGTCCATAAGATATTATTGGATATCCCCACACTTACGGATGGAAAAAAAATAAAAATTCTAGAGTATTGACATTTGATGAAATAATAAAAAGATTATATATAAAAAAATATATTTTTGAATCTAAATTCTGATTAAAGCCATTGTACAATGCTGATAGGCTAAGTTACGATGTACTTTGTTAGACTAGCCTTCATCAAAATGCTTTTACATCATGCTGTGACTGTTTGTCTCGCAGAAGTGTTAATTGTAGCTTAAATTAAACATTGCTATGGATAACTCCCTTACAAAGGGAAGCCCATGTATACAGAGCATTGTACAAACAGAGGGTGACATAACCCATGAGATCCAACATTCAAAAGACTTTTACTGGAGCAATGCAGCAATTAAATAACCAATACTGATATGCTCCGTCCTCATAAAACGTATTTTCCGCATGACAGTTTTGATGAATGGCTGGCCTGTGAGCGGAGCTGAAGCAAACACAATGAGTTTCTTTATCTGTACGTTGAGTCGAACGGAGCGGTCATAAATCTAAGTGTGGGGGGGTTCAGATTTGAACCAGGGTGAGAAGTCACACTAACAACAGAGCTCATAAAGAAGCCAGAGCACAGAGCGACACACAACAATTCTTCACTGGTAATGTATTAATGTCAGCCATCACAGGGATGGATATGTCTTTGCATTCTAAATGCTGCTGTTTGTGTGTCAGTTTATCATGAACCCAAGAGTAACTTGGCACACATCCACTCAAGGTTTCATTCTGCTTCTATGGGTTTAAAACATTCTGTCACATGTTAATAAGTGTTAATAAATTGCATTGTGCCATCTCATGATAAATGAATGAACATTCATTTGGGTTATCATTCGATTACCAATTTTTATTAAATTAATGATATGATGTTTATTAATTAATCAAATTAATTGCAAATGTAAATATTTTCTGAAAAAGACCAACAAATAACAATGATTCAATATACAGTATAATTATAGATAATTATAACCAAGCGATGACTACCAACGTCATGGCTACTGTCGTAACCTCCAACCCTGATGGTGTTGATGTAGTGATACTAGGGGTCGCTCTTGAGAGCCCCGAACACCTCCCATTCTTTGAAAAATGAGCCTTTGAGAACTGACGAGTGGAATTTGCATGCCACTCCCCCGGACATACGGGTATAAAAGAAGCTGGAATGCAATTCCATTCAGGTTTTGTGCTGAGGAGCCGAGACAAGGTCCAGCCATTTCAGCATCTAGTACAGTGTTGTGGCAAGAGGGACACAATGTCTCATTCCCTCCATCAAGGAACAAAGGTTACGACAGTAACCATGACATTCCCCTATGTCACTCACTCGACGTTGTGTCGATGTATAATAGCATGCGTAATAGCAGGTGCATCAGACTACATGTAACCTCTACAAACACAGCGACTGGGGCAGAGAGAGAGAGCTCTGCCCAAGGGAGATGCGGGTCCGCTGACAGGGAGACCGTACCACGGAATATACATCACAGGGGTAACCGGAGTTATCGGCACCTGTGGAGCACCTATCCCAGTACAAGGTATGTTAGACCCCCTAGTGGAGCACGGGACACAACCGGCTCAACCCAGAGATTGTAAAATCTTTCAAAGGTATTGGGTGTTTCCCAGCCCGCTGCTCTGCAGATGTCTGCTAGAGAGGTGTCATTGGCTAACCCCCACCAGGATGCCACACTCCTTGTAGAGTGTGCTCGAACACGCAAGGGGGCGGGCACGGCCTGGGTCTGGTAGGCCAATCCAATGGCGCCCACAATCCAGTGGGCAAGCCTCTGTTTAGAGACAGCGTTCCCTTTCCGCTGTCCACCAAAGCAGACAAAGAGCTGCTCAGAGTGTCTAAAGCTCTGCGTGCGATCCAACACAGCAACATCAAGTCTGGGTCTGCCTCCTACTGGGGCAACGCTTGCAGGTTCACCACATGATCCCTGAAGGGGGTCATGGGAACCATGGGATCATAGCCCTGTCGGGGCCTCAGGATCACATGAGAATCTGCCAGACCAAACTCCAGGTAAGCGTTGCTGACAGAGAACGCTTGCAGGTCCCCCACCCTATTGTTGGAGGTGAGCGTAGTCAGGAGGGCCGTCTTTAAGGAGAGGGCTTTCAGCTCGTCTGACTCTAGCGGTTCAAATGGGGCTCTCTGAAGGCCCAAGAGGACCATGGATAGATACCCCCATGGCCAGCTGTGTGCCAGCGTGTCAGGGAATACCAGAGCGGGCAGTGGGAGGATTCCCAGAAAGCGAACAGGAACCAAATCAGCTCGACCACCTGGAGGTGGAATCTCTCTCCGCTGAGTGTTGCCTGCCACGACAGCGCGTCCGCTGTGGCGTTGAGGATGCCCAGGATATGAGTGGTGGAGGACCTTGTACTGATATGCCTGGTTGTCGAAGGCAAACCATAGGAAGGGTCTGTGTTGAAGTAGAACTGAGACATGAAAGTATGCATCCTTCAGGTCTACCGTCGCGAACCAATCTTGATCACGATGAAGTAAAGACTGTAGAACCCTTTCCCCATCTTGGCTGGAGGGACAGGCTCTATCACGCCCTTATGAAGAAGGGTCGCGGTCTCGCACGCAGAGTGGCAGCATTCTCTCCCTGCACCAAAGTGAAGTGGTGAAGCTCTGCGAAACCGGCATAGGGCAGGTTAGCGACTGCGGAGGAGGGCCTCTTGGGCTGTCCTCGAGACTCGTCACAACCAGCTGGCTGTAGGTGTGGCATGGCCGAGCGCGCAAAGGCGGGGAGGATGCGCTCGCGGGGCCCTGGCTGCGGGTGCTTGGTGTCCAGCGGCTGTGTCAATGTCGGCTGTGGACACTGATTACGTGACCCAAGGAGTGAGGAAACCGCTCTCTTTTTAACAACGTATGTACCGCAGCCCGTTCGGGGTGTGGCAAACAAAAGAGAAAAGGAAACAAAGGAAACAAATTTACCCTCCAGGGGGATGGAGTGGTCTGGATACCAGCTCTGTAGCAGACGTCTTGCTCCCTGGGTCATCTGTCTCAGCGGCGTTTAGGAGCCTTTTGGGTCCTCGTGCTGGCCCGAAAGTCACCTTCCTGTGAGGGGCTCTACGCTGTGGCTGAGAACTGGGCTCGGGTTGAGGTGGAGCCGCCTGGACTTTCGCTGCCGCAGGGGGACGCCCTCGGCGAGCAGACAGGGTGCTGGATCTTGAGCCGCGCTGGGGCAAGATGTGCTGGATGGCGTCCGTGGCTGTGAGTGGCGCCCTTGAACCGAGGAACCAATCATCAAGCCGCGAACGCTCAGGGGGGTGGAGGGTTCCAGTACAACCAATGCTCGCGGCAGCCCGGGCAAGCACGGTCAGCTCTGCGTCAGCCTAAGTGCGCTCTCCGATGCAGCGATCGAAGCCACATCCTGCTCGCAGGCCTCGAAAGAGATGTCATGCTGGCCATGAGGTGGTCTGGTCTCTTTTCGGGACTGGACAGGATCAAACGAGCATGCTAGGGAAGGGGAATTCCACAGGGAATTACCTGGCAAAACTGTGCCCATTGAACTCCCCAAAAAGCCTCCAGCACCAGGCGGGCCGGCCTCATATCCGTAAGTAGAAGGCGCAGCATGGGGGGCGGATAGAGTGGCTTTCCCGCTGAATAAGGAAAGCCGCGACCGCAACGTTGCCATGGTCATATTCTCACAATGAGAACATGAACCATCCACAAACGCTGCCTTAGTGTGATCGCTGCCCAGACACGTGAGCCAGCGCACTCGACTTGCAGAAGTAGAGAAAGCCGCTGGAAATGCACCATATATCCAACAGCATATGCTTCTTAAGAGGTGAATGGAACAGCAGTAGTATTCAGCTCGCTGATAGTACAACCACTCAGCTCCGAAGAAAAAATCTGATTGGAATTGCATTCCAGCTCCTTTGATACACATATGTCTGGGGGGAATGGCATGCAAATTCCACTTGCCAATTCTAATTGGCATTTTCTCAAAGAATTAGAGGTGTTCGGGGCTCTCAAGAGCTTGGATGGATTAAAGGCAGAAATTTGTAGTTTGTAATTTTATAAAAGCATTAACATTAAATCTTCTGTTAAAACTTTGAGCTGTAAAGATGTTTAAATTGTTGCTTACCGGGATTACAGGGTTTTCGGCATTGTAAAAAGTTGTACAATTGTATATAGGCAAGTGATTTTACAACACTAAAATCATATTAACATGCATATTTATGTCTTGTTGATATACTTTTGAAACAGTGAGCATTTTAGCTTTTATGGATTGGCCCCATTTACATCCAAGTGCCTCAATGCCACCCAGATTTTTGCTTTTTTTAAGTTGAAAGTTGAAACAAATTTTTGTGGTAATCAACAATGTTGTAGATTAACCTTAACTTGTTTTACAGCTTGACTGTATGTAATATTCCCTTATTTATAAGTCATTTTACACATGTATGTGAGGAAAACAAATGTCACTGGTTTTGAAGATTTGTTCCACACTGGAGGAACAGGAAGTGTTCAGACAACCTGTTTGAAAACAATCATTATTTTTGCATTCTTGTTTGGTGACACTTTTATTTCAGCTTTTAATTCTGTAAGAAATAAATCATTTTCAGAATGAGAGTATCCTTCTACTTATCTGGAATTACAGGACAGCAGAAGGAATTACAGGACTGGCATCTCGATTCTTCGAGAGGAGGTTATTTATAAGCTATTATATGCACCATTAACTAGCACGTTGTCAGACTCTATGTATTTTTCATAATGACCTTGTAACTGTGGCAGCCTAAAAATAATTTTAACATTTTAACATATATATAATTCGGGCACCAGACAGGTTTAGTATGTCAAAATGTAATTATTTGCCCAGGACAGCTCTAACTAAACTAAAAACCACTTGTTACAAACGAGAATATACATTTTAAACAATTTGATTGTCATCATAGTAATTATATGAGAATAAACTAACCAAAGAAACTAGAGATGCACTGATCGACCGGCCAGGGACCGGAATTAGCTGATTTTCCACATGCTTGGCCCGGACCGGTAACCGGCCGGTCAGCCTCACACCTTACCGATTCCAAGCCGGTCCGTTTTTTTGCCAGCGCCGCAGGCAATACCGTCACAGCCGCATGTAAACATGTCATTGGCGTGGGAGATCTTCACTGTGTGAGTGAAGAATACATAAAGTTCGAAATGTGTAATAATTGTAAGGCCAAAGTAAACCGTGGGGGAACCACCACAATAACTTTCGGATCAACAAACCTAATTAGACATTTATAACACCATCACCCAGCTGAAAATGCCCATTTTAAAAAAGAAGCTAAAAAGTGAAAGCGGCTAAAGCTAGCCCGAGCTCAGAGCCAGCCACAAGTCAGCAGCCTCTCCTATCATTCCTTGGTATGAGCAGCGAAAATACAAAAGCAATTACGAGGAAAATTATGGAATTCATGGCCCTGGATGACCAGCTGTTCTCCATAGTTGAGGACAGAGGGATAGGAAATCTGATAAATTTCCTCGATACAGAGTAGGGGAGGTACTTTCCGATGTCATGTTGCCCGAGTAGTTTAATCTTGTGTCATGTCACACACGCAGCCTGTTATCTGTCAACATTTGGGTACACAAATCCGGGAGAGGGGAAGTGGGGTGCTGGATGGCAGAGGCAAGCTAAATACATACAAATTGTGCCATTGTGATTTAACATCATTTTTCCACCGTGTCCGATATTAAAATCAGTGTGACACACATTGCAAAAGGCGTGGGCATTGTCGATATGGCTTCGGGATATGAAATTCAATTCTTCCATCCAGCTGTGTTAAATGTACATGTATATTCTTATTTTTTTTCACCGGAGCACCAGCTGATTCTTCTCCTCCCATCTACCAGTGATGCTTGATTTAACATCCCACGTCTACTGCCTGCGCAGATATCAACAGCGCAAATGGGTTGTAGGTTGCCAGATTGTGGTCATAAATGATTTGTAATGTGTATGATGTGTTGATTGTGTGAGTATAATATATTGATATACCTTGGAATAATATATTGATTTGATTATTCATATAACGTGGTTTGGGCCATACAAATTATGGGAGTTTTTTTTAGGGAGAAATAACAAAACGGGAGACTTCCGGAAAAAACGGGAGTGTTGACAGGTATGCAAGCCGTTCACGAAGCAGTGCTCAGTTTTACAACTGATATTTGGACATCTAACGTAAGTTGAGCGTATTGGACACTTCAGTTTTTCAGATCTTTGGAATTGTTTTGTTAGATGACTAATAAAGAGAAGGTCCATTTATAAAAATAGTAGAAAATGACATCTGTTATATAAAGCAACTTATTTGCAGTTAATTGTTATTTCTACCTCTTTCCAGTCACAGAGCACTTTCTTTTTAGAGTTGTTTAAATGAGAGAAGATCCTGTAACTTAGTGCAGTTTGGGGGAAATTGTAATGTTTAATAATTTATTTTATTATGAAAATAAAATTTAGCATTGAAGAAAGGCAGATTTTGTTTGTATATGTGGTCAATAATAGTTCTTAGAAAGAAAATCAGAAAAAATCGGTATCGGCAGGTCACACTTGCAAAAAAACGGAAATCGAGATCGGCCAAGAAAATTGCAATCGGTGCATCTCTAAAAGAAACAAATTATTCTAAATGTATTTTTACATAAAGGATAGGGACATACATTTAAATCAAATAATTGGAGTTCTATCAGGAAGACTTGCAGACTTGAGTGAGATTTAAGATGACATTTATTTGATGAATATAAAACAGAAAATTAATGTCTCTCTTTGGCGTTGGCCCCGTCTGGCGGTCCAAGGGAGTTGTATTCGGAACCATCATATCCTGCCGGAGACAGGAGGCAGGGGCGAGGAGCCCACCCCCGTGCAGGACGGGACTCAACTGGGGGTGGTGGAGGTTACCGTGTTAGCACACTGAAACAGCAATGTGATAGATTGTGAGCAGACTTATAAAGCAACGGCTTACATGTGATAAGGACACATGTGGCTAGGAATTACCCAGCTAATGGTACAATGATGTACAGCTGTTTGTCTTCCCGCTAGAACTATGCTGCGCTTACATTTCCAACATGACATTTAAACAACATATACACAACTTCAAAAATACACTCTTGAATGCGTGTTTGCATGTGTGAATGTGTCCGTATATGGTGCAAGTTGGGGCAGCAATAGTTCTCCGCAGGCAAATCACGGGGGTCAATTGGGAACTCCTAGAGGTTAGGTTGGCAATTCAAAAGCAAGTACCTGGAACTTGTCACTTCGCACTTCCTCAACATTTTTTGCCAGTGCTGTTGGCAAATCAAGTGTAGACTCCAATCATTGGCTTTTGTCTCTGCATTGCCACATGATCCTCCAGATATCTCACTCACCACAACATCGATAATGTCCTCTGTTGTATTGGATAGTGCAAAATGCAGCACTTAGATCAAACACTCAAACAACGTCTCCACTCACCTCTTTCACTAAACGCCCCTACACCTGCGTTCTGCTTCCCTCATGGTTCTCATGTCTCTGGTCTTCCCCCCGTTTCATTTCAGTCTGGCATCTTTTAAACTCTCTCTCACCCCTCTGCGTATCTTAATTAATGACAGGTGTAAACAGTCGGGTTTTCGGGTTTTCCGTACCACCACAGCCTTGATTAGCATCTTTTTAACAAACTCAGAGCTGTTTTTGTTTAACACCAGTCTAAGAGTTGTGGTTTGTCATATTGCAGTACCACACAGAACGATTTGGTCTAATCGGTGTTATAAGCCAATATTTATCCATGTTTAATCCAATTGGCAAGCTTAAACCAACCTAAAGTGGTTTGCTGGTCAATCAGGTTCTTGAATGGATTGTTTCAAAACCCAGTATATTCTGAGATGAATTTTGAAGACTTTTCTCTTGAACTGGGTACAAAACATTCCACAAACTTTCCCAAAAACTGTACTGCATTGAGTCGCTCCATGTTGGTTGATAAGAGCGTCTCAATGGCTCACAGGACTCGATTCTCATTTCATGCTCTGCAAAAGGCCATTTTCTCTCTCATGTCCTCACACTATTGTGACTGTAACATTCTGGGAATCGCTGACTCAGCAGTAACGTCACACACCATTAGTTTGCAGCACAGATATGCACATCATATGTGCATATTTTGTGCCTGCAACGCAGCAATAAAAAGGGAGCACCCACAATAATGTCGCATTTCAGAGTGATGCAGTTCTGTGAGCAAACATCAAAACTGACAGAAATGTATCCAAATTATTTAGGAAAATATTATTGCTCAGAGGCTGCTCTTTTGTAGCTCATGAGAATGCATGAAGATCTCAAAAATGGATTTCTTCTTCTAAAAGAAAAGTACATAGACCCAAATAAGACCATTGTCATCAAGTAAGAGTATAGAGCCATACAATTCATGTGAACAGCACAGCTCACATCATTTGGACATGAAAAAAAATCGAAAAAGATTAATGTTTGAGTTGAGTGCTAACTTTGGTATCTTAGCAAATCCGAGCAAGGTTTAAGACATTGTTGAGATCTCTTGTGAAACTCAAGAGAAGACACAAGTAATAGCACAGAAGCCAGAGTAGAAGTGAAAATCCCAACCAAACAAAAATGAATATTCAATTTAAGAAATTTCCATGACTTTTTCAGGCCTGGAAAACACAATTAGTTAATTCCCTGATATTTCTACGATTGTGGGTAAACTGTAACTAACTAAAGAACCAGACTGATCACACTGTGAATTCAGCAAAAGAGGGTGGAAAGTTTTGCTACTGAATTTGAATCACTGCTCCTGGTGACAGAAGCTGGAAGTGTTGTTGAGGTGAATTGAGGTGAAAACCGGTCTCCAACTCTAAACCTAACATCCTTGAGTAAAAAATATAATTTTAGAGAGAAAATGCAACCTTGTGCTCACCATTGTTTATGTGAACACGATTACTTCCTGGTTCTTCTTCAAAGTCTTCAATTAAGGGAAGCTTCAATCTAGTTCTTCGCTTTTAATAGTAGCTAGTCTGGGTGTTCTAGTGTGGGTGTGATTGAACTACTTAAAATTATGATAAGCTTGTAGCTTGACAAGCTACAGTTTCAAAGAAGCTACTCAAACTCTGTTTGTCTGCTTCAAACACGTCTAAAAGCTTTAGCGCTAATGATGCTGTACGAGACATCTGCTGTGATCTAAAGCAACTGTGATCTCACTGCAAGTCAATTAAAAACAGGCAGAAAAATCAATAGCAGCACGTTTATGCCCTTCCAATCCCAGCAGAATTTCTGTTTTGCTCTCATTTTTTTAGACAAGCCGAGTTTGGAAAGCCAGAGAGAAATAGCGGGCAAGATTTAGGCAATACAGTTGCTTGCGGTTCTCATCTTGCACAAGAAAAAAAGACTCCATCTCATAAGTTGACACACTACGCTCATTATAATCAAAATAATTCATTTACATATAAATTGAGTTAAATCATGTTACACGGTGGCTGTGCTTCTCTGATTAACGCATCTTATCTGCAGCACTGTGCGTTTGTGTTGCCCGAGAGCTGCATTGTTGCCTCCATTGAAATCTGTCAAAAAGCAGCGAGAGTTTTCTCATGAACCGAACTGTATCATCAAAGCTGAGTAGCACGTGTGTGTGTGTGTGTGTATAACCCTGGTCTTGTATTGTTTATTTTCTCATTGTGTACTTCCATTCAGTGAAAGAATGGCAATTAGCATAAATTCTGGTGGCCTCTCGCGCCTTTGGGATGTTGTGGTTTCCGTAAAACTCTGCTGGGTCGTGCTGGACGACGCCTTGGGTTAACCATGTTTGGCCTTGAGGCCAAGTCCTTTAAGACACAAACCAGTGGCCTATGTTACAAAGCAAGATTAAGCAGCTGACTGTATAAGTTTAAACTTAGTTTAAGCAAACTCTGAATTTGCGGTACCAGTAAAGTGGATAGCCTTTCATCGGGGTTCCTTGCCATAGTAACATACGCTAATTGGCTAACCTAGACTCTAGTCTGGCACTGTGCACCGCCGGTAAAATACCACTACTCTTATCATTTCCTCACTTACCTGGTGAGGCAGGGAGGCGAGACCCCAGTGGTCAGTGTCCATTTTCTTAGAGGAACAAGTGGAGTTCAGCAATGCGAGATGGAGCAATAACAGGTCTGTGATGCCCTTAGATGTCCGGGGCTGCACTCGCACCACAATGGGTGGATCAGCGTGTGTCTACCCTGCGCCGATAAACATGATCAAGACTGGGGATTGCAACTATTTCCAGTATTCCCAGTAAGCGCGGGTCATAAGGTTGCGTTGATTAAGTCCCTGTCCTTTGTACACACTGCCCGTCGCTACTACCGATTGGATGGTTTAGTGAGGAGCTCCTCGTGGGCCTTGGAGGAGCACCGAGAAGATGATCAAACTTGACTATCTTGCGGCTCATAATGTCGCCTGCCTGAGAAGACAGAGGCCGTCAAGGACGGTTGTAGAGGAGGACTGGGGATATGAGGCAGTTTTTGATGACAATGAAATGGCCAGGGTTATAAGAGACGTTTATGCAAATAATTATTTTGGTTAGCATTATATTCCAATCCTAGTATTAAATAATTTTTTTTTTTTTTCGCTTTTTTCACTTTCCCCTCAATTTCATTTAATTATACAAGACACACAATTGGTATATTATATTTCAAGTTGAAGCTGCCTGTTGGGGGAGAAGGCATACAAATAAATGGTGTCAAAAAACAAAAGGTCATGTGTCATTGTCTTGATTATGCAGTTCTACTTGTATCTATTTCCAGTTCCAACGTTCTCATCTTCAGTTTTTTGTATTGGATGTCTACATTCAGTGTATCCATTTATTTGAGGAGGTAGCGCTTGTACACTGTCTTTATGTTCTCGGCATTCAGTAGAAATAAAAAGTTTAATTATTTGATGGAATGCTTTTGGCATGTTGTTGAATTCATTAGTTAATCCTCACTTTGTCACCTGTGGTCCCATTCTGAGAGGGTCCTAGAAGGGTCTCGGTGTCCTGCAGCCATTAATTGTTGGGAAAAAAGACATGAGCACCTCACCAGCCAAGTAGTGTTTTAAGTGTATAATGTACAATCAGTGCTTACCTCAGGCCTCCTTGAACATTCAGACACAGTCTCCACATCCTCCCATTGTACGTAGACCTTCACCCTGAAACCATTAAATCAAACTCTGTTTAATGATCACCACTTAACGTTGTCAATAAACCAGTGCTTTAAACTATCTCATACTCACAGGGTCCTGCATGATGTCTGGTGTCTCCAACAGGCACACAGAATTTGCCATCACTATGAAAAATAAAGAACAAAGAATATGCAAAAACATAAAGTATATCAACCTTTTATGTAGTCACTCCTTGTTCTAGGTGGCATGGCCCTTGTTCAGTTCCAAGGCCAGCTCCTCTGCAGGAGTAAAGTGTGCTGGTGGTGGCCCTCCCCCAATGCCACCAACTTCTCTCTTCTCATTGGCAGCTGCAATTAATAAACATCATGAGATTGGACAGTTGTAGCATCAAGCTGATTATGCTTAAGTGCTTATATAAGTATCATTCTGAAGATATTTAATACACCTGCTGCCTCATTCTTTTCTCCCCGCTCAAGTTGTTGCCATTTAAAAGTGCCCCCCTCCCCAATAATAATAAAAGTAAAATTTGTTGAAATCATTCATCAGCAATATATATATATTACACACAAGTAAATGTGTATAAATTTGCAGACTTTTTAATATGGTTTAATATGTATTTTTGTGTTCTTTTCTTACTGACTGAATGTATTGTCCCCACGATTTAATTAGATTGTATCAAACTATATTAATTACGGTGGCCGACAGAGCTCAACGTGCTGCAACCTAAAGAAGATGCATGCAAATAGAAAAAACGCATGCAAATAAAAAAACACCCGCAAATTAAGAAAACATCTTCATCAGTTTCACAACACGTGTACTCCAAATACTCACAACACAACAAAATACAGTGTTTTTTTATTTGCATGCGTTTTTTTCTATTTGCATGCGTCTTCTTTAGGTTGCAGCACGTTGAGCTCTCTCGGCCACCGTAATTAATACATTTTAACATAGTTGCTACTTACGCATTCATTCGATCAGCAATTTCTTGCCAGCCTTTCTCTCTGGTTTTGTTTATGGCAGCTGTATTACCTTTTTGGGTTATTAGATGTTTGAATCCTTCATAGGTTTCTGCTCAATAATCATAATTCATAATTAGGGATGTTAATTTAGCATGATTATTTATATGAAAAATAACAAGTTTTAAGAAATTATGCATATTATCATGCATCTTGCACCATACATAAATTCCATAATAATGTATTTTCTAGGGGCTGTCAATTGATTACTATTTTAATTGAATTAATTATATATCATGCCAATTAATTAATTTAATTAATCACATTTACTAATATTTGCTGACAAAGACACCCAAATAAAGATCATTCAATATAAATAATAAATAATTGATTTATTATAATACATCTATTATAATAAATTGAATAAATATATACACTCACCGACTACTTTATTTGGTACTCTGTACACCTTCTAATTCCATTCAACTCGGAAAGTCGGATTTTCCAACTTCTTACTTGAAAAGTGCAATAGAATGCTAATTGAAGTTGGAATTCCAACTTGGAAGCTGATGCAGAAATTTTCAACCTCAGCTTTCTGTTCTTGGCTGACAGAAGTGGAACCCAACATGATCTGCTGTTGTAGCCCATCCGCCTCAAGGTTTGACGTGTTGTGCATTCTGAGATGCTATTCTTCTCATAATTGTGGCACCTCCGGCTCTGCCCCACCGCAAGGTCCCACCCGCCGGTATGTCCGACGCAGATGTCACCTTGGTCCCCCTAGCCCGGAGCTTGGAGGCGTGGCTTGCGTTCCCCAACCCGTACCAAATGGCTGACCTCCTTTTTACCTCAGTGAAGGGGGAGAACGCCGCTGCCCTGCGTGTGGAGATTGCGACCCTTCTACGGAAGGACGCGATAGAGCCTGTCCCTCCAGCCGAGATGAAGAAGGGGTTCTACAGCCCCTACTTCATCATACCAAAGAAAGACGGTGGGCTGTGGCCAATCTTGGACCTGCAAGTACTGAACCGGACCTTGCAGATTCACGTTCAAGATGCCAACGCAGAAACGCATTTTAGTGTGGCCTGTCCCTGTCGCCTTGCATCTTCACGAAAGTCGCAGAAGCAGCCCTTGCTGGGAAGTGGGCATCCGTATCCTCAACTATCTCAATGACTGGCTGATTCTAGCTCACTCTCGAGACTTGTAGTGTGCGCACAGGGACCTGGTGCTCAGGCACCTCAGCCGGCTGGGGTTTTTGGTCAACTGGGAAAAGAGCAGCTTCTCCACGGTTCAGAGCATCTCTTTTCTCAGGATGGAGTTAGACTCCGTCTCTATGACGGTGCGCCTCATGAGCGAGCACGCGCAGTCAAAGCTGAACTGCCTGAAGTCATTCAGGTGGAGAACGCCTGTCCCACTGAAACAATTTCAGAGGCTTCTGGGGCATATGCCGTCCTCGGCAGCAGTCACGCCGCTCAGGTTGATGCATATGAGACCGCTTCAGCACTGGCTTCTGATTGGAGTCCCAAGATGGGCATGAGGCCGTGGGGCACATTGCGTGGCCATCATGACAATCTGCTGCCACTTGGACAGACCTTGCATTTCTGCGGGCAGGGGTCCCCTCTGCCACCAGGCGCCATGTTTGTAGAGCTCCTCCCCTCTGGGTAGGACCTACCACGGAGACTTCTTCATATGCGACACTGCCGACAAAACTCTGTAGGACCATGTGACATATTTCCACACAATTACCTCCCCTTCAGGCAGGGTGTGGTCTCCGCTGTGTCTTCCACTTCGGAAGGGACCCAACTTACGGCCACCAGCTAAATGATTTGCATTCTTTTTTGGGGTGAAAAAAGAGAAGAGGCCATGGTGGTGCAACCTGTCCCCATTTTTGGGCGGTCGACTTGTCCCCGAGGTGCAGGGGACCGTACGATGCTCGTAGGAGCATTTGTCCGTCTCACAACGCAAGTCCACGTTAAATAGTTCAGCTAGTTTTGGCATGTCGTATAGGGACCCCTAATGTCACTACATTGATACAACGTTGAGTGGGTGATAGATAGGAAACATCCTGGTTACTTTTGTAACCTCTGTTCCTTGATGGAGGGAACGAGACATTTTTGTCCCTCCTTCCACAACACTGAACTACCCGCTGACCAGGACCTTGTCTCGGCTCCTCAGCACAAAACCTGAATGAGCTCCTTTTATACCCGTATGTCCAGGGGAGTGGTATGCAAATTCCACTTGCCAATTCCCATTGGCCTTTTCTCAAAGATCAGAGGTATTTGGGGCTCCCAAGGGCGACCCCTAGTGTCACTACATTGACACACCGTCTTGTTCCCTCCATCAGGGAACGGAAGTTACGAAAGTAACCAGGACATTTTTCACAAGGGTGGCCAGGCAGGGGCCAACGATCAGTCTGTAGTGGCACAGAACTCGTTGGACAGGGTTTGTGTGGGGTGGTGCTTGTTGGTGTAGAATGCAGAGGCACATAGCCTCACCCCTGGCCACCCCCTAGCTCCACCCCTGCATGTACTATAAGCTTAAATTGCTTTGATGGGAATTATTACTTTTTTTCAAAATACTTTATTTTTATATAATGAATTGCTATAAGTGTATGTGTTTAAGTGATAACTCTAGTATTAGCATTCTATATGAACATTTCAAGCTTGAAGCACATAATCTTTTAGCAATTCAGTGCCACCACCGTACCAGCAGGTGAAGCCATTCACACAGGATGTGCTCTTGTGTTCAAAAGATGTACTAGATGCAGCGCAACACATTGGAACAGAATGCAGAGATCTTTCGAAACCGAGTTTTCCAAATGAACACTATGGCATCCATGGCGCGAGATGTCTATAATGTGCCAAGTCAAGATGCTAAAAATGGCAAGATGCAATTGCAAATGCAAAAAAAAAGTCACATGTTGTTTTTAAAAAATTTTTTTTATTGCAGACGGAATACAATAATGAATGCCAACTAAATCTATCTCAGACCAAATTACTTAATTGTAAAATGGATTACTGTGGATTGTAGGCCAGTGATTGTCTTATGTTCGTTGTCATGGAAATAAACCATATATTGTCACTTTTTATCTATTGAGTGATTCACTCACCCTTGAAAAAATCCTAACAAGCCGCAAATTTGTAGCTCGTTATTTCCAATGCAAATGAGCTTTTGACTTGCAGCTCTTTGTCGGTAGTGGTGAACCTCTGCCAAACCTTTGGCAACAATGGACAATTTGCAGCAACTTTGCCGCAAAGCTCATTTCCATGTGAAAATTATCAGTGGTAAATTTGTGGCAAATTTGCCATGAACTCTCGATTTTCATAAGGGCATCTGCCACAATTATATAATGTCTTCAATTATCTTTGTATGCTTTTTCTCCAAATATTGATAGATGTGATTCATTTGGATTTAACGTGATGAATTAAGCTGACTGTCATGTAAATAATTACATATAGATCCTGTAAATACAGTACATAAAAAGGGATATTTTTCATGATATGAAAAACAAAAGATCTAGATATTGTTTGTGTGTAGGGTAAAACTTGTCGTAGTGATTTGTCAGGGAATCTTACTTTTTTAGTAATTTCTTATCAATGAATCCATTGAACCAGATCACAAATTGCTCTAAATGATTAATTTGCAAATCAGTCTGAATCAAAATGATTTTTTTATATATATTTTTCTCAGGAATTCGGAAAAGGTCAAGAAAAAGTTATGGAAATTGTCGGGGTACCCTGAATACTGGCACAGGTGTGACGTCAATGATGACGATCAATGGTTCTCATGTGCCTCATCACCAAATTTCATTTAAGAGCTTCTTTTACTGATTTTCAGTTGAAAAATTACTTGAATTTGTGTCTGTTCCTCCCACAAACCTATTTTGGAATATAGCGTACTTGTATTATAGTAAAGTAGCCATGATAATTTAATGGTGCTTTGATTATGTTTTTTGTCTTATTACAGTTTAACAGATCACTATGAAATGTTATGTGAAGAGAAGCTCTGAGAAGATTCTTCTAGAATTGTCCTTTTAAATGACATTTGGGGAAGTAAATAATAACAAAATAACAAAATAAAAAAACTGTTCCATTAAAACATGGAAGAGTGATGGGCTTCTGCCTTGAAGTGTTTGCTTGGCTTTAATGGACAAGAAACGCTGCAATGAAAAGGTGTGCATGTGACGGTGCATGCTTCTCTCGCTCTGCTCAGGGCCTCAGGACGTGCCAGTAACACGCTGGATGACAAATGGCTGTTTAAAGAGTGTTTTAAGCGGATTACTAGCCCTCCCAGGAGACGCAGGGGAGGGGTGTGAGGAGGCCGAGCATCTCGTTCAGGCACATTATACAGCTCCTGTTGATTTATCGGCTGTGAAGGCACACGGGAGAGACATGCACCTCCACGAAGCAGTCTAGCTGCGGGAAGTCTCGCTTTTAATCCCGTCAGTTTCCTGTGGTCGTCAGTGCGCATACTGCCAGTCATTTAAATACTCCACAGAAATAAATGGGAAATATTTCAGCTGTAAATTGTGTATGAAATATCGTCAGATATCTGCATACGAGATATGAGGCAAGTCAGTTAAGACTAACAGCCATAGCATTTAGAAGGAAAATACTGTTAATTTAAAATGTTAATTTATTGATTAATTAAATTTTTTTTAATAACATGAACAAAAAAATCGAGAGTTATTATTATTTTTTTATGCAAATGAGCAATGAGTAATTGGTCAAGTTAGTACATTTGAGTAATAATTATTAATTTGTAGAGAATAGCTTTTTTGAGTTACTTAAGGCCCAGACATACTTAATACTAAATCATAGACGAAATCTGTCCAGAAAGAAGGTGTTATTGCGTTTGTTTCGGTGGTTCGTAACAGCTCGCCAGCACTTTTAGGAAAACTTCTAACCTGCTGCTAAACAATTTCTTGTTGCCATTGGTTCAAGTCTTCAGAAGGTGTGACCCGAAGCTCCACCTACTATTTTGTTTACATTCTTCAGTCAGTATTAAACATAAATATCTACACAAGGAATCAAGTCTACTCACATACTCTCAAGTGCCCATTCACTCATGTCATCTGCAGTGAAAGCCATGCACACATCTGCCCAAAGTAACATACGGCTCTATCGCCATTCTTTTGTCTTTATTCAGAATATTAACAGAGAGTAATCGGTGCATATTATGGCCGTGTATAGGTGTTAGCTCATTAGCGTCATGAATTCACAACAATGTAAAAAAGAAAAATTTAACATATTTTACTGCCTATATATTACTTTAAATCATCATCGAGTGGTTAAAACCGCTTCTTTTACTGATCTAGAGTGAATTCTACTCATAGAATAAGGCATAAAGTCATTGATAACACATTCAATTACAATTTTGAACCGTAACTCGTAATCAGAATGTTTGATAACAATAGTTTTGACTGTTTTGTGTCTTTTGCTCTTATTTCATGTTAAGAAGCTAATATGAAGTTTTTAGTGCTTTTGGAATATCTCTTATATTACATCCATCAAGTTCCAGTTAAAAAGAGAAACTAGTCAAATGATAAGTCTGTCTCCTTTGTAAAAGGGATAGTTCATCCAAAAATGATAATGTTCATGTTGTTTTAAGGATTTAATTCATTGGATTATTATTTTTTTTTTAATTACAATATGTTTATTTAGCATGTTAACAATTTCTGGTTTGAATATCCAGCAAAACTACATATATTGCAATATATATCATTACAGTTATATTAAATTACTCATACTGTGATATAAGATTTTTTGATCAAATGGCAAACCAATGATAAGTTGATTTACAAGACAACACCATATCCTAACCATACTGATGAATAATCACCTGTGCTTGTGTAAATAATGCACAGAAGCGAGCAGGATGTTGAATATCTTCTGATAGTGTTGCCATTTTTTGACGGTTCAATATTATACTGTGAAAGTAATAATTTTTCAAGACTCTGCGATTGACTTATTGATTAGGACTGGCAAAGAATGGCCGCAAGAAAAACTGCGTATGATCCTGATGACACGTGCATGAATCAATTGGATTGCAGATTTTATTTATGGATCTCATCTCCTGTAACGAACCCTGCTCCTCTAGTTCGCTCCGCTTCCTCGAGCTCACACGCTCGCTCCCAATCACCCCCCTCGGGCTCTCACGCTCGCTCCCAATCACCAGAGTATTAGTTTCACCCGCACTCGTCCCAATCACTAGGTTATTCGTTTCACCTGCGCCGCTCGTTTTTTCCCCTATATATATATCACAACCCTTTCGTTTCACTCTTGTTGGTTATTGTTTAGTTTACCCCTTCGCTTTGCCAGCTCTAGTGTTCCCCTAGCTCCCTGTCTATTCAACTAGCTTGTCTTATTCTACTTACCTGTTATACTGATTCTGATTTCCCCGGCTTCGACCTTACGCTTTCCTCGACCACTCTTCTGTAGATTCGCCCCTTTGCCATATCCTGATTCCCCGGCTTCGACCTATTGCTCCCCATTACTACTCTTCTCTGGATTTGCCCTTTTGTACTTTTGCCTGCTCTTTAATAAAATCAGTTTTCTTTTACATTGTGACTGTCTCTTCTTGTGCGGGTTACATCTCCATGTTTGGGCTACTGGAAAGATAAAGAGTAGTTTGGCTACTCAGCCTTGTTCCAAACCCGACCAACTTTCCTCTGTGCAACACAAAAGGATGAACATTTGGATGAAAAAAGCACCATAAAAAAATTCCAAGTTTTATTAAACCATAAATTGGATCTTTATTTTTTTTATTCACATTGAGAGTGACTGAGGCTAACATTCTGCCTAACATTTGCTTTTGTGTTTCAAAGAAGAAAGACTTAATTATTCCTGCTATCCTGGTTGAGATCCTCATTGTTTTGTGTTAGATAAAAACTGCAAATGCAAAATGTATTTATATGTTCTCAAAGTTTGAAACCTTAAATCGCTTCAGTGAGATTAGCTACTTTTAGTGAGCTACAGCTAGCTCCTTGTGTAGCTACCTATAACAAAAATAACTGAAGTTTAACTCCTTGCATTCGTGAGTAGCTGGTGTTTTGGGAAGCTACCCCAACGCTGGAAAAGGAAACTTTTCTTCTGTGACCTTAAGTTTCCCAGAACACCATTGTTTTGTTCTTATTTCCACATTTCAACAGCATTTTCTACCAACTCCCACACAGCTGTGAGATGCCAAAGCAAACTGTTTCATTCCCATCATGCAATACCTTTTGAACTCAGTAACCTTTATGACTTTAAGCTAGTCATGAAACTTCACATATCACGCTGATAGGTCCTTTGACATGTAATCTGTTAGTCTCCCTCCAACTTGCGTCTCCCTCTTTGTCCAGCATTTACATTTTCTCACTAAAACCCCCTTCCTCCTGCCCAAAACCACTGTCTATATCTGTTTCCTGGGGATTGCATCCACGGTACATTTAATTGTGCAGTAGCAGCATGTCTTATGTATGTTATAGCAGTAGCAAATCTTCATACTAGTTCTGCAGCAGCAGCGTAAACAGATTATGCCAAGAATCAAACCTACTAACTTGATATATCCATTATATTAGAAAATGGGTAGCAGTACTCTTCTGATGAAGGTGCAATTGTTATCTTAAGGATAATTTCTACTTGATTTAACCCTTAGTATTTACTTTAGTTGGTGTAACCATATCTAATTAAGTTAATGTACATTTGAAGTCAGAAGTTTACATACACTTAGGTTGAAGTCATTACAACTCATTTTTAACTACTCCACAGATATAATATTAACAAACTATAGTTTGGGAAAGTCATTTAGGACATCTACTTTGTGCATGACACGAGTAATTTATCCAACAATTATATACAGACAGATTGTTTCACTTTTAATGGACTATATCACAACTCCAGTGGGTCAGAAGTTCACATACACTAAGATAACTGTGCCTCTAAGCAGCTTGAAAAATTCCAGAAAATGATGTCAAGCCTTTAGACAATTATCCAATTAGCTTCTGATAGGAGGTGTTCTGAACTGGGGGTGTACCTGTGGATGTATTTTATCAAACTCAGTGCCTCTTTGCTTGACATCATGGGAAAGTCATAAGACATCAGTCAAGACCTCAGAAAAAAAACATTGTGGACCTCTACAAGTCTGGATCATCTTTGGGAGCAATTTCCAAATTCCTGAAGGTACCATGTTCATCTGTACAAACAATAGTACACAAGTATAAACACCATGTGCTCAGGAAGAGACACATTCTGTCTCCAAGAGATTAATGTAGTTTGGTGCCAAAAGAGCAAATCAATCCCAGAACAACAGCAAAGGGCCTTGTGAAGATGCTGGAGGAAACAGGTAGACAAGTATCTATATCCACAGTAAAATGAGTCCTATATCGACTTAACCTGAAAGGCTGCTCAGCGAGGAAGAAGCCACTGATCCAAAACCACCATAAAAAAAGCCAGACTACAGTTTGCAAGTGCACATGGGGACAAAGATCTTACTTTTTTGGGGAAATGTCCTCTGGTCTGATGAAACAGAAATGTAACTGTTTGGCCATAATAACCATTGTTATGTTTGGAGGAAAAAGGTTTGCAAGCCGAAGAACACCATCCCAACTGTGAAGCATGGGGGTGCAGCATCATGTTGTGAGGGTGTTTGCTGCAGGAGGGACTGTTGCACTTCACAAAATAGATGATGACATCGTGAGGAAGGGATATTATGTGGATATATTGAAGCAACATCTCAAGACATCAGCCAGGAAGTTAAAGCTCATCGCAAATGGGTCTTCCAAATGGACAGTGACCCCAAGCATTCCTCCAGAGTTGAGGCACAATGGCTTAAGGACAACAAAATCAAGGTATTGGAGTGGCATCACAAAGTCCTGACCTCAGAACTGAAGCAGAACTGAAAAAGTGTGTGTGAGCAAGGAGGCCTACAAACCTGACTCAGTTACATCAGTTCTGTCTGGAGGAAAGGGACAAAATTCCAGCAACTTATTGTGAGAAGCTTGTGGAAGGATCCCCAAAACATTTGACCCAAGTTAAACAATTTAAAGGCAATGATACCAAATACTGACAAAGTGAATGTAAACTTCTGACCCACTGGGAATGTGATGAAAGAAATAAAACTGAAAGAAATCATTCTCTCGACTATTATTCTGACATTTCACATTCTTAAAATAAAGTATTGATCCTAACTTACCTAACACAGGGAATGTGTTGTGAAAAACTGAGTTTAAATGTATTTGGCTGAGGTGTATGTAAACTTCTGACTTCAACTGTAATTTTCCTTCCTCATGATGCCAATAGTTGTTTCTGACTTGAATAAAACCAGTTAGTTTGGTTAAAAAAAAAAAGAAGAAGCTAAATGCAAGTAATAAAATGCAGTTAGAGATATAACTATTCATATTTATAAGGCAAAATAAATACGTGTATGAAATTTTAAAGGATAAAATGCTTCCCATTTCTTTTATTGCAAACTGATTGCACTGTGAATTCAGAAACAGTAATTTGACTTTTCTTGAGCTAAACTCGTTCTGCACTTACTGAAATTCTAAGCACGCCCCTCAGTGGCTGAAGTGGGAAGTGTTTTTGAACGTAAGGGCAAGTTTGAGCTCCAGTTTCTGGGTGAAATGACGTGCCAAAAGCGTGTTTTAATGACATTAGATTTTAGCTGTATATGATGCAAAACATAACAAACACAAAACTTTACCCACAAACCCCAACCAAATACCTAACTGTCAGTGGAGTAAAAATGTAATCTTTGGAGAGGGAAAATAGAAGCTCTGAATTGCACTCGTCACTGTTTATGTGAACACAATTACTTCCGGGTTTCAACGCAGGACAAGAACCCAGGTCTCTAATGCCTCTGATGCAACACATTATTGGTCGTGCCACAGGAGAACATAAGCACCCTTGAACTGATGCAAAAATGTGTGATGAAAAATGGCACTTGTCAGTAACTCGGCAGAATGGGGCCAAAGTCAGGGTACTGGAGTATTTCACTAGCAACATGCCAGCTTCCAATGTGATTATTTGTTGTTGATGTCAAAGGCATTGCATCCAATCAAACCCAAGGTATTTTGGCACAAGAGAGCATGAAACCATTGACATTCAAGAGACATTTATAAATCAACAATAAACCTCTTGATAAGGACATTTGTGTTACTTTTGTACAATAAACAATTTTGGTTTTGTGTTGGGTCGCCACTTGATGTCTAGTGTAAAAATCTGGGCCCTGAAACACAACCTATGAGAATTAATATTGTAGTTTTAAAACAGTATTTAGCTGATTTTCAGAAATATGCTTTGGTCAAGCATAGGCACATTTACACCACTTTGTGTCAAGGTTATTATCCCCCTGTCAGGTTTACGATAATGACGTGCTGGCTTTACATTATATGTTGGGAGTATGAAAATATACATTGTAACGGGAACGACTTAACTGTAGCGTTTGATCTCTCACGCTAACATAAACTTGAACTAACATCAACACAGAGGAGCCTGAAAATGCAGTAAATCCTACTGTTTGTGGTGCATCACAGGTCTATTGAGTCATTCTAGAAGAGTTGTGTTGTTAGCATGGTTAGCACAAGCAGGACGTGATGTGGCTTTAGCTCAGAGTGCTCTGCAGGTCAGACATATCTAATGACGCATCGCTGGCGCGTCCTGGTGCCCACAGACTTCTAGAAGTTTCCTTCAACAACAACGAGCCCGTCAGGGAAGGCTCGAGCGGAGTACACCAGGTTCAGTCCGGCGTTCCAGAGTTCAGGCAAGTTAGTTTTGGAATTGTCTTCATGTTGTGTTCTTGTCAGGAATGACCTCTCCAATGATCCCATTGCTAAGCAAACTTCCACAGATTCTCTGAAGCAAGAAAAGAACACTGTCTTTTTTCTCTCGAATGGCTCTGAGAGGAACTTCTCTATAATATCATTTATTTCTCAGAAAGACTCTCAATAAAAGTACCCGTGGGATGTTACAGGAAAAGTTCACCCAAACATGAAAATTCTGTCCTTTACTCACCCTCATGTCTCTCCAAACCCATCTGACTTTCATGCTGTCTGAGATGCAAGGCAGAGTTTAAGGGACTGCGTGGGATGTAACTCAATTAGCATTTACCATCAAGCTGATAATAGAACTAATCTTTGTTCGTATTCAATCGTTCTATTCCAATATCATTATTGTCCTCTAATATTCTCTGAGGTAAAAGATCACAGCAGAAGGTTATCCTTTCCCCGGCCATTAGCATCTAACGTCTAAATGTTCTTCATTAGCACGCTACGCTGGTCTTGCGGTGAGTCATTGGTACCCATCGCTCAGGCACGATCGGCTGTCCATAAATGCTAATGAACTCTGCTGACTGGAGCCTATAAACAGGATGTGTGGCTTTTTCAGACTGAACATTTCATGAAAAAATGTTGAAGAGCATAACACAGCAAAAACTTTTGAATTGCACATGCAAACACACAAATGATTTCGGATTTAAGCATAAGTTGATATTATCATAGACAGCATTATAGCACGGTGCATCGTTGGAGAAATTACCTAGCTAGTCACGACTGTGTCCTGAAACCGTATAGTGAACCTATGTTCATCCATAGTTTAAACCAAGTTGTTTCAACTATAACAATATAGAGCTGTTGTTAATGATGTTACGCAGAGGGAGGAGTGATAACTTTTGTGCAGATCAAATGGGTATCAAATTCAAATAGCTTATTTACATATACATAATGCCATTTAATATGAGAAAGCTGCTGAAGACACGAAAGCAGTGTGTACTGTGTAATGCTACAGATTGCGCTGCAATAGTGTGGTTTCCCTCTACATTGGATTTTGGGGTTCCCCCGACGCACTTGAGAACATACTCAGATGAACACTCTTCAAATCATATATACACCACTTATTTGTTAACATAGACACATAACCATGTTCTGCAACAGAAGCCGTGTATTAAAGTGCTTTCTCTTAACAGCCTATAATCCCTTAAATAGCTGCAATTGCGTTTATGTGACGTTTCAGAATGCCAGTTTGTGTAAAACCTAGGAATAAGCCGTTTTCTGAAGTGCATGTAAATGTGGTCAAAGTCTTGGCAGAATAAAAGATATACTATATATGGAATAAAAGATGATGTCCACATATTGAACTAACAATAAATGACTAACAGTTATGCTTCTAACCACAGGTGGAGAGCTGTAGTTCCAACCACACTTTGCAATGCAGTTTGTGAATGTTCGTTGGTACTATGGTCATTGAATTGTGTTGGTAATGATGGAACTTACGACCATAGTTGGCTAAAGATGCTTTTGTATTGTACTTCAAATCTCTGCTCATTTTTCACAATTTCCTGTGATTTCGGTAGTTTTTCACAAAATACTGCCACACCCTTTTTTTAAATAAATTTTTTTTTTCAGGCCCCAAAATGCTGTTGTCATGTAAACGGACATGAAATGTTTTCCATTTTTCAGATTAATTTTCCCCTAAACCATACAAAAAACTAAACAAAAAAGATAAAAAAGAAAAATTCAGCTGTGATTCATTCTTTTACATGTCAGTCAGACGGTCAGTTCCTGTCTATGTAGGCAGTTCTTGGACAGGATAACCTGCAAAATGGTCCTTTGTTGTTTAGTGAAAGGTCTGGCAGTGCAAGACCTTGGAACCACAGCTGGAACCACATTAATGCATATTCTTGTGCAACCCGGCACATGCATGTGTGTATTTTGGATGCAATTTATAATTTATACAAATTTAATTAATTTAAACCAAGTTCAGGAGACTCTGGGCTGTCAGTAAAGGGTTAAACTTTAGACGTACAGATTCATGTGACAAAACAACATCCACCGATCACAGCGGAGTTTGTCTTTGGGAGAAACTACAACAAGACTACATCTGCTAAGAAACCAAATACAATTTTCATATTAAAACCTGTTTGAGTTAAAAGATTGAGTCTCTAGTTTCATCCGATATAAGTTTGAGCTTGAGTGACTTATTGTGACCCGGCACGCTGTTAAACATAATGACCACTGTAGTGGACTATGGTGCTTTCGGGTTTTCCCTAAGAAATCCTTTATTTAATGTGCATTTTCACATTGAGAAAAAATATTTTTTATATGGAGTTTATATGGAGAGCTTTATAAGGTGCATTTCAAACTGTTCTGAGACCAGTGCAGACAGACAGCACACTGGTCATTTTAGTTTAACATGGTTGGCAGTGATTGGATGATGCTGGACATTACTTTGAATCAGAATTAATTATGTTAATTTCTGATGTAATGTCTGTAACATCTCAAAAACATGAATAATCAACACTCCTGGAAACATCATAAACAACTGAATGAAAAAAAATCTGACTTTCTATAGGTATTATTTAAAATGTCACAACGTAGTCCTGTTATCCACATATGAGGACATACATTTTTAGGTAATCTTTTGGTCCAGGAAAAAAAAAAGGTTTTCTATACATACATTCATATATTCATTCAAGAAACTATTCACAGATTCTGTTGTAAGTTTGACCTGTATGGACTTAAAGGTAGGGTTGATCAAAGGGTCATGATTTGGCAGGTTATCGTGGTCCGGTTGCCTTGCTGGTAAAAGTCGTCATTGATTGCCACTGCTACAGAAGGTGCTTTCATTTAAGTAAACTGAGAATTGACCTCAAAACCTTAGTAGCACACAATAAAGCCAAATGTCCCAGAGTGCTGTTTTAAAGTGTACAGACAGCTCAAAGAAATGCGGCGTCCAGAACAGTCACAAAAGAGCAGGAAACTCGTCATACACTGTGTGTCTGTCTCTCTCCCTCAGTCTCTGATGTATGGACTGTCAGGAATAATATGTACAGGAATTAGTTATCCATGTGTCGAGCAGCAGAAGTCTTATATACCTCAATCAGAGTAAACAACTTCACCATCTGACTCTGGAATATCTGGCAGTTGTGTTGATTTATCACTGAGCCACTGGAGTTATTTAGTTAATCTGTCCACTTAAAGGGATAGTTCATGCAAAAATTACAATTCTGTTGTTTACTCACTCTCATGATGTTCAAAATGACATGACTTTATTTTGGTCTGTGGAACACAAAAAGAGAGATTTAGAAGAATCTACTGGCCACTCTTTTACATAAAGTTACTATGAATGGGGACTTGAACTTTCAAGCTTCAAAAAGGCTACAAAAGCACCCTAAAAGTGTAATTAAACAAGTCCATTTGACTTGTATATATCTACGATATATTCCATGTTACATTCTAGAGTGTTGCATTTCTATTGAAATCAGTTTTGCATTGTGATCAATACTGAGCACAGAAAACTAAGTTTGCACCAAACTGACTTTTGTGTCTCTATATTGAAGTTTTAAATTGCTTAACCATGCCTTAGATGAACTTGCAATTTTTTCAGTGTCTTGCACAGGAGTACCAAGTTTTTTAAGATGCTGCATCTATTTTTTATTTATTTATTTACGAAAGAAATGTTCAATGTGAACGGCCCCTTAGGAGGCAGCGAGATAGCTCACTAGGTTTTGGAACAGTGTTTCTATATATTGTTTTATCGTTTAAACCTAACAAACATCTTTTTGTGAATTCTTTTAATGTAGTGCTCTAGAAGGGGTTGCTGGGGGGTCTGCAAAAAGGAAACAAAAAAGATTTACCAAATATGTCTTTACTAATTTTTCATTCTGCACCTTATGAAAGTGAATGGTGACTGAGGCATGCATTAGTTTTGCTCTGTTTATGCCCCTCATCCACACTAGAATGGCGTTTTTCTACATCGAAATACATACAAAAAACAATAAAGATCGATACATTAGGAAACTGAAAACAAACGAGTGTGGATGTGGCCTGAGCTCATCAGCCCCTAACATTCTGTCTATCACAACAGAATTTGTTCATTTTTGACTGAACAAATTCTTAAAGTGTCCAAAACAGTGTGTTTATAACTGCATAAACCTCTCTCCATCTGTGCACTTGAAGCGTTCAAGGCCTGAAATTAAAAGCATGATCGGAGACCTTTCCCTTCACCGGAGACTCTATGAAGATGCATTAACCACGGTGAAACTAATAAAGTGACTGTGAAAGAGCTTCTGTAATATTTTCCTTGAGTTGCCCGAGGGGAAAACCAGCCGTGCAAATTCGCTTAACAAAAGACGCACGCATCGCTGCTTTCTTCCTCGACAGATGCGCAAGACCCCCGTCAACCTCCTCCATCACTGCAGCACAGGGGACGCCTAGGGCGACAATTGCGCTCTGACGCGTATGACCTTTAACCCTCGACCCCTGCCTCTCACAGCTGGCATTGATGAAAAGCTCCCAGTTTGGCCATTTTGGTTTCAGGTAACGCTGAAGTTGTAGCAAGACGGAGTCACCAAATGTCGCTGTGGCCGCAGGCTGCCGCTCGGGCCAGGTGTCCGTCTGCGGATCTGTGTGTCAGACAACATTCCAGCACTTTATCTGATGGCTGAGAGGTAGAGTCACACAGATGGCACGTGTTTACAGGCGAGTGTGATTGTTGTGCTAAATTATGAATTGTTTATAGGATCAAAAGTCACTGGTGAGACACTACGTGCCTGGAGTACAGAGAGAGACAGAGAGAGAAGAATGGAAAAAGTTCATTTACTTTTCCCTGTTTTTTTTGTAGTTTCATTTGTATTATTTAACATCATCCTCTGTATCTTTCTTAGTGAATTACACTGTATATTTTGTCTTATTTACTTAATATGCAGTATGTATATTATTACTCAGGTTTGTTCAGTACTGTTTTATGTGTATGCAGCTCAGCTGTACGAATGTACAAATATTTGTCATGCCAATAGAGCACCTTAAAGCTGAGCTGTCCACATTGGCGGAAAAATGTACTTTCAAGAACCGTTAATGGAACCAAGTGTCTTGAAAATAAAATTTTATATTTATCATATTTTTGTAAAAACACAAGAAAAGACTTTCTATGAAGCCCATATTTATAATGCATTCATAATGTCTCATAACGCACCTTATAATAAGTTATAACGTCTCATAAATATTTGTACCTATAGTAATAATACATTATAATACTTAACCTATTCATAGTTATACCTTAAAGCATATAATTCATTATAACTCAATCAACATTCAGTTGTATCCACAGAAGTCTTGTTATAAACAGCCATAACATAAACTTGCAACATACTAATTTACATTGTAAATGTGTTCCTTGTATTCTTTTCAAGTTTTATATATATATATATATATATATCTCTTCAACCGCTTATCCGAAGTCGGGTCGTGGGTCCCAAACTTCCCTATCCCAAGTCACATTAACCAGCTCTGACTGGGGGACCTCGAGGCGTTCCCAGGCCACTGTGGAGATGTAATCTCTCCACCTAGTCCTGGGTCTTCCCCAAGGCCTCCCCCAGCTGGAAGTGCCTGAAACACCTCCCTAGGGAGGTGCCCAGGTATATATTTATATATATGCATAACATTGAGACATTAAGAAATTTCTCATTTAATTCTTTTCCCAACAGAATGTAATTTAAGTGGCACGTAGGTCATAGGCTTAGTGAAAATACATAATAAAGCTTGCAAATATATGAAAATATATACCTGTAATATATCCCTTATAACCTCTTAAAAATACCTTATGGATGTTTTATAAGACATTGCTTTTCTTTAAGCATATCTAATACATTTCTGCAGGTAACATTTGGTGGTCATGTTATAATGTATTTTACTCTAATTCCTTGTCTTTTATGTATATAAATGTCCCACATTATGCACCAAATCTTATTTTTTCTGGTTATTATTAGAATTTTGGCTGCGCAATAAACTGCTTTTGGGATTTTATTCAATTTGGAGTCTTGTAGCCTCAATGTATGTACCTGTCTTAATAAGAAAAGACTAAGAAATCTTTGATTATTCTATAAATATATTAAGAAATAGAAAGTGTTAACCCTTATTTGAAGGTGTCATAGACATGCTCTTGATGTGAAGGTTTAAATCTGACTTAAGTCTAAAGGCGAGTGCACAGTGTCTGCTCCGCAATTCAGATGGCCCGGAATATATGTTGCACACAAGGAGATATGGTGCGTGCTCCACACAACGAGGTGTTACGCCGGGCTCATCATTGGTAGCGATCGAGTGCCGCCCTGGCGATTTATGTACGCTACCACGGACATATTGTCTGACCGAATCAGAATATGAAGATTCACTATGTCAGAATGGAAAGCTTTCACCGCTAAGAAGATGGCTGTTCCACACCCATTTCACACCTGTCCAAGTGCCAAAAGCACCTTTGTCCAAAAGCAAAATTGTCCATGGCCCAGCGCACCCCAACCCGTGTTGGATGCATCTGTGGTCACCACATTTCATTTGAAAAATGTGACCCAGCATCACACCCTGCTGATATAGGTATGGAGCTGTCCATGGTGCTAGAGCATCCAGGCAGCGGAGAATCATGGTGATGCTCACGTGACCCCGGCACCAGGCGTTACTTGGTACATTGTATTTGAGCCAGCATTGGAGAGGTCTCATGTTTAAAAGACCTAATGGTATGACGGTAGCCATAAAACCCAGCATTTTCTGAAAAGACTTCAATGGAAATGCTTTCCCCAGTTTGAACTGAGACAGACACTGGTGTATGGTCTGGACGCGCTCTCTCGTGAGTAGCGCACGCATGCTCACGTAGTTGAGTTGAACCACCAAAAAGGAAATTTGTTGGCTGGGAGAAAATGTGCTCTTCGCACAGTTGACATTGAGACCCAGGCTGTTCAAATGGTGAAGTATCAAGTTCCTGTGCTCGTATAGCAGAGCCTCTGATCGGGCCAGTAATAGCCAATCATCGAGGTCATTCAGAATGCGCACGCCATTCATCTTCAAAGAGACGAGCCCTGAAATTACACATTTTGACCCCCCATGCAATGACACGGAGTAAATCGTATCAATGGCCAGTGCATGCTCCTCGCTGGGGGGAGGGGCTGCAACAGTCTCCATGGAAGATTCTCCGATGCTGCAAGGGACATGGCATCATTATCATCGTCAGATCAGCTGAATACAACAACACTGTGCTCATTTGTAGAGGGCCAGAGATTGTCATGTGCGTACTGCACTAGTGAAGACACTGCGTGGGAGGATCGATGGGCTTGTAGCACTTGCGCCAGTGCAACATCCTCCTCGGGATCTTCCATCTCAAACTCGCAGCCCAGCCATGCTTCATTATGTGGTCTCTCGGAACGAGGGCAACCCTACAGCGGAGCGCCTGGAGACTCATGTCCTCACAGTGAGGGCAGTATGTCCCTATGAGAGCTGCTTCGCCATGGGTGCGGCCCAGGCAGTGAACGCAGGGGGCAGGTGAATCTTCGCTGCAGGCGCTGGACTCAGGCAAAGAATGTCCTGATGTGTCTATAGGGAATACCATCTGCTGAAGGGTGTCCGTCGACGGCAAAGAGTGGGCTGATCAAGATGAGATGATCCATCATAGTCAAGATGAGACAATGTTGGTCTTGAAGGAAGAAATTCTAAAGAAATGATGTTTGAGTGCCCACTTATATAAGGCAAAACCATGCCTAAAGGAGAGTAGCTCAAACATCATTGCCAATTACAAGATTGCTGTTGTGATACAAGGGCTTCAACTTCAAATGCAATGTCGAGTGAACTGAATCGAAAGGTAACCTCACTTATTCAGTCATCCACTCCTCACAATAAAGGTGATTCCAGGTTTTAATATCCTTGTGGACACATACACACAAACAGGTCCTATATAGAAAGTTTTCTCCTTGTGGTCGGTTTCTACATCCTGTCGTTACCCCCTGATATTTCCATTTATTTTTCATCTTTGTCCCACTCTATTCTCTTCAGTCTCTTTCTCTCTCTCATGCTGTTATCCCTCTTTAGCAGAAGGGCAAACTTCTAATCAAGTTGCATTTGAATATGGCAGGGGCTAAACGAGAGAGAGAGAGAGAGAGATCAGGGGAATGAAGGATAAAAGTGCCCCCTTGCTGTAAGCAACCAAACATCACTGAACAAACATCACCTGATCAGACCAATGTGGGAGAGAACAGAGATAACTGTGACATTTTATCAGGGTTTTATCATTTATTCTGAAAGTCTATGCTAGAAAATATCATCACACCATATTATGTCAGTAATTATGTGTTATAAACATTATATATATGGTATATACAGTTCATTCAGAAAGTATTCAGATCCCTTCATGTTTTGCACATTTTGTTATGCTGCAGCCTTATGCTAAAATGCTTTAAATAATTTTTCCCCACATCACTATACACTCCATAATGACATAATGACAAAGCAAAAAAAAAAAATATATAGAAATATCACATTAGCATAAGTACTTATGCTACCGTTTGCTTTGACACTTGAAATTTAGCTCAGGTGCATCCAATTTCTCTTTGAGATGTTTCTACACTTTGATTGGAGTCCACTTGTGGCAAATTCAATTGATTGGACATGATTTGTAAAGGCACACACCTGTCTATATAAGGTTTCATATCTGAAAATGCATATCAGAGCAAAAACAAAACCATGATGCCTGCAGAGCTCAGAGACAGGATTGTGATGAGGCACAGATCTGGGTAGGGCAACAAAAAATGTCGGCTACATTGAAGGTTCCCAAGAGCAGAGTGGTCTCCATAATTCTTAAATAAAAGAAGTTTGAAAACACAGGACTCTTCCAAGAGCTGGCCGCCCAGCCAAACTGAGCAATCAGAGAAGGGCCTTGGTAAAAGAGGTGACAAAGAACTCAAAGGTCACTCTGGTTGAGCTCCAGAGATGATGTGAGAAACTTGCAGAAGGACGACCATCACTGCAACACTCCACCGATCTGAGCTTTATTGCAGAGTGTCCAGACGGATGCCTCTCCTCAGTGTAAGACACATGAAAGCCTGCTTGGAAGGACTCGCGGGGCTGTGCAAAACAAGATTCTCTGGTCTGATGAAACGAAGACTGAACTGTTTGGCCTCAATTCCAAGCGTCATGTCTGAAAGAAACCAGGCACCGCTCATCATCTGTACAGTACAATCCCAACTGTGAAGCATGGTGGTGGTAGCATCATGCTTTGGGGGTGTTTTTCAGTAGCAGGGACTTGGGGACTGGTCAGGGTTGAAGGAAAGCGTGCACACACACACACTCACACTTTTATTACCTTATAAACCGTTTATCACTTCTCTTCCTCAGTGTGTATCTCTTTCAGATGTAATTGTCTTCATTATCCAAGCTCCCAGTTCTGTCTGACTGGCTGCAGTTTTCACTTATCTGCTGTTTATTTCAGAAATAAACATGAGGAAGAGAAATACTGAGAAAAGAAAGAGGAAAAAAAAAACAATTTCACCTGTTAATATGGCTGGTGTGATCTGTCAAACTTTTCTTATCAGTGCTGATAACCAAGAAATCCTTACAAACTATAAATCAGCTTATGCAACATGTGCATGTGTGTGTGTGTGTGTGTGTGTGTGTGTGTGTGTGTGTGTGTGTGTGTGTGTGTGCATGTTTAGCAGCATGCTAAACTCTACCAGCTATAAAAAAATTAAATTTACATGGTTTTAAACATGAATTTGAATTAGAAATAGACCGATAATCGATTTGACCGATATAGTTTATCGATATTCAAACTTTCCTATTTATTCAGTATACGTTTTTATTTTATATTTAATGAAAAAACTAGACTGAAACAACATTCTTGTTGTAATATATTAATTACTGTTAACAACTGTTGATCAAGGATAGTTCTTACATTCATAACCCAATTTGCTATGCACTAATTGTCTGGATTACTGGCTGATTTTTTTAAAGTAGTAAAATACTCTGAATAGGCAACTAAAAAATATCTGACTGATGACTGATGTTCTCATCAGTTTGTTAGTAAGCTTACGTTTGACCAGCTGACAGGACATTTCAGAATGCAAAAAATATAAGTTGTCAAAGTTAGCTTGTTGACACGTTTTCCATTAATTAAGCATAAACCAGCTGGTTGGAGTATGGCAGAACCTTTGCGATGTGTCCACCCGGCGTCATTGCAGTGTTGCACACACAAAAACACACACACAACAGCAGTGTCAGTGATCAAATGATGGAGAAAGGACCATTTAATGCTAATTGTTGTACAAAACAAGCCCAGATGGGACTTGTGATAGAAATGAAGTACTTTACAGCCTCTGTAAGGTGTAATTTAATCACCAGAGAAGCAAGTCTAGTCTTAAAGGTGCTGTAAGTGATTTTTGGAGTTCTAGAATTTCCACAATCTGAGCCATTTGATTCCACACCCCACACCCCTTCTTTCCAAAACCCTGCACTCCAAAGATACCACATGAGATTTATTGAGACCAACATCAAGCAGAATCACTTATCAAAAACTAAAGTAGAAAATTAGTGCCCTCAACTGTCAACTATTATAAACAACATGGCAAAAATGTGCATTAAACCTCAATTATTGACTACAACTATGAGAATGCACAAAATGATTGACAGGCAGAAAGCCTCAGAGACTGCAGCCCGGGGACACATTTTTGTCTACTGTTGTCACAGACAGGTAAGATATCTCACAACACTTATTTTATTAATATCTTTCAGGGAGTGGGGGTCTGGGTAGCTCAGCGAATATTGACGCTGACTACCACCCCTGGAGTCACTAGTTTGAATCCAGGGTGTGCTGAGTGACTCCAGTCAGGTCTCCTAAACAACCAAATTGACCCGGATGCTAGGGAGGGTAGAGTCACATGGGGTGACCTCCTCATGGATGCTATAGTGTGGTTTACTCTCGGTGGGGCTCGTGTTGAGTTGTGCGTGGATGTGGTGTTATGTCTTGTCTTGTCTTGTCATGGTATGTCTCGTTTCTGTTCTTTCCCTCTACTCTGTCGCCCTCTGCTGATCGTTATATGTTACTTTCCCTCTCCTTTCTCTCCGCTTCCAGCTGTTGTTTCTCATCTCCCCTGAATTCCTCGTTAATCCTCTTCCCACCTGTTCCCTCTTTCCTCTGATTAGCTCTCTACTTCTCTCCTTGCTCTCGCTGCATTCTTTGTCGGATTCTCACTAGAGTTTCTCTCACAAGAAGCAAACTACAATCCTGTTTGTCTCTGTCCAGAGTCCTGTCCTGTTGGCATCTGATCGCTACTAACCATCTCCACTATTTGTGCCCAGTTATCTGACGCTACGATAGAGTTGGTATCCGCTATCTACCCTCGACTCCGGTCGGCCCTTGGGAGAGACCCGCAGCCTGTAGTCGCTTCCCCACATACCCTGACTGTTGCCCAAGGACTCGCTCTGAAACTACCTAAGGAAGCACTTGTTTTGTTCTGTTTATTATCGCCCTCTCTGCGGGTTGTTTGTTTGCATACCTCTCAAGGAGAAGACTTTGTGTTTGACGTTATTCCCTGAACTTCATTAAAAGACTCTGTTTTTGCTATATCGCTTTTGGGTCCTCACTTACCTTCATAACATGTGGAGTTCAAAGTGTAGCTGGGGGGTGGGGGGGATTTTCCCCTTTTTTCACCCAATTTGGAATGCCCAATTCCCAATGCACTTTTATGTCCTTGTGGTCACGTAGCCTTGTAGGTGACTTATCACGCAGCTTGTTAAGCGCATTGCCTCGGAGACATAGCGTGTGTGGAGGCTTCACGCCATCCACCGCGGCATCCACGCTCAACTCACCACACGCCCCACAGAGAACAAATCATATTATATGATATGACGAGGAGGTTACCCCATGTGACTCTACCCTCCCTAGCAGCTGGGCCAATATGGTTGCTTAGTACACCTGGCTGGAGTCACTCAACACACCCTGGGGTTCAAACTAGCAAACTCCAAATGTGGTAGCCAGCATCTTTACCACTGAGCTACCCAAGCCAAGTGGAGATTGACGCTGACATTGACGCCAATATCAAAAGCGGCTTAGCGGTTGCTGTAGCAAAGCGGTCTTAATGTTAGTTGAATTGGTGTCATTTAATGCATTTCTATCTTTATATTGTGGAAGGCTTTGTTTGGAAAATGTTAATAAAGAATTATTGTAACAAATTGTTTTGTTTTGTTTCCTAAGAAGGAAAACACTTTTTTTGAAAAAAGTGTATACTGAGTCAAATGTCAGCACTTTTAAAATCTGCGATTAACTACGAAAACTTATGTGATTAATCGTGATTACAAATTTAAATTTTTAACAACACTACAAAATATTTAATAAAATGTGACTGTAAAGGGATCAATGGAAAGGAGGAGGCGAGAACCGGCTTTTCAATATAAATAATGGTTTAATATAAAACTTAAACAGAAGACAAACACACACACGACGGACATGCCCGTAAACTATCTCTCTCTCCTCGCACCACCGTCTGTCATCGGCCTTTATCCCTTTCGGAGGCTTCATTTGCCTGATAAGGGACCAGGTGTGTATGATCACGACCGGCCCCACCCTGTCACAGTGACTTATATTTCACAAAATATGATACTTTTGTATGTGTCACTTTGTTGACAAAGCATATGACAAAAATATCAATATAATTTTGAAGTTGATTTTGCCCCTGCAAAACTCATCACAGTCTCGGAATTAGAAGCTTTGACCCGCATCCTGCATTTCAAATATTTGTCAAATATTACACATTAACAGTGCACTTTATTTAATCTTCCCGAAATTACAATCCCACATTTAAAAAAAATTATACATAAATTGGAAACTGTGATTGGAGTTTAAAAATCAATTTGCACAGACAACATTTTTCTAGCTAGGTCCCATGCTGTTAAAAATACATTCTATCACTCGAACCTGGGCAAACTGACTGCTGGTCACAGACCATGGCTTTACAACGTTCAGCTATTTAAAGCAGGTTATCATCCAACATCTCTGCAAATTGGATCCGTCTAATATAAAATCATTATTTACATAGTCTAATAATAGTAACTTTTCTCTCTCCCAAGTGTTCCGCATTGTCCCCCAAATCATGTCTGCTGTCCTGCAAAAGAGCAATAACCAGGTGGTCACCCTGACACTGCCACATCAAAAGTAAAAAAAGCTCATCCAGAAGTCACTTTAATATTAGTCTTCAGAATGTTTTTTTAGCATGTTTATATGTGGTTGCTAGGGTATTCTGGGTGGTTGCTAGGTGGTTACATTTTGGCTCAAGTGCACCCTCAAGTCTCTATTAAATTCTGAGTTCCTCCTTCAATGGAAGTCTATGGGATTTTTTACCTATTTTGTAATCCACGAGGTAAAAAGCACAAGTCTTATTGTTTAGTAAAGTAATAGCTCAAATGACTGTGAGCAATAGTAATAGTAATGCTTGAACACAACTAATAAGACCCTGTGTGTGTAACAACCTTGAGTGAAAATAGGGCATGTATCAGCCCACAACCTCCTCAAAACCGCTGCTTTACTTCGACGACTGCCACAAGAGCACATAAACGAAGCGAGACAACGTTTGTGAGAGAGAGAGACAGAACGCGAGACAGACGGTTTGTGGGGGAGAGAGAGCAGATCGTTATCGGCCGCGGTGAAGATGACAGTTCCATTAGCTGTGAGAGGAGAGAAGCTGGTTTGATCCGGCACAGAAGTGACATCTTCACGAGCAGTTCATCATCTCCAGTGAGCGTCAGCTCCCACCACTGACACGTTCACATCAGCTCTTGACTGCAGGTAATGACAGGTCAGATCTTCACATGACATCTTTCAGATCGAGGAAACACACTCAACACAATGTCCTAATATTTCATCGTATATGCCTAAGACTTGTCATATATGCCATATATGCTAAAAATGTTGAATGTCCGAGCTGATTTTTCATACAATGAAAGTGGATAGTGATTTTTAATGTGAAGTTTCAAAAAGAAAAACATGTATTAAAAGGTCTGATTTTTGTCAAGTTAAAAATAGTTATAAAACTTTTAAAAACACTTCTTGAGGCTCCTGCATTCTCTCGAATTCCCTTGAGTTCCATCTAGATGTGACTGAACGCAAGAACACGTCTTTCGTAAACACTCTCTAAGGACCTTAGGGACACCTTTTGATCGAGGTCAGGTGAACATCAAACCAGTCTAAGTCGAAGGGCTTCCTCAAGACCAATTAGTCAAGTAAACCACCAAACAGTTGATTTTGAAAAAAAGATATATATAAATATAATAGTTTTGCGCATCCCAAATAAGTGGTCCAGCAGCAGCAGATGCAGAATATCTCTGGTCTGTCAGGTGGCTGAGTTTTCATTGATGTGGTTATAACAGCATGCACAGATCTGCGTGAAGTCATGTTGAATAAACACCATCAAAATAAAGGATTGGAGGAAAAGAAGAGAACTTTGTAGATAGAGAGTGACAGATGTGTTATTAAAATGTGAAGGTGCCACAAACCTTGACTAGACTATAATTATATTCTGCTGCGCGGATAATGCTGCACTTGACAAAAATGTCTCTATGAAGAAAGAAGGGTTCAGTTATTTTATGTGTGCAAAAACTGAAAAAATGTGTTTAACGTAATCATGTAATTAGGTCATCAGTTAGTTCATGACATTGCGGTGCAGCATATTAAATGTTCTAAAACATATGCAGGGAAATACATCTGCTTTTTTCTCAATTTAATTTTATTGAAATTTTATTTGTTAATATTTATGCTATTCAACTACTTATTTTTTGCGCCATCAGTCAAATCCTTGGTACATTCCAAATTATTAGTATCGGCTCAACCATTGGCTCTCGGCTCATTCCAAATTACATATTTGAGAGAGAATTAATGTTTTGTGAAATTATTTAACCGATTTATTGAAAACAACGAAAAAACTCATTGGACATTGCTAATAAAGGGTTTAGTGATAAAATCGCATCAACAAACAGCATTTTAAGGGGTTGCATCATTAGGTATACATTTTTAGTTGAAAAACATACTGAAATTTTCAGACCTCAATATCTAGTGGCACATTGCAACGCAGATATAATGCAACTTCACAAAGATGTTATAATTAGGATTAAGATGTAAATTACTGGACCCGACAGCAAACCCACAGCTTGTGTGTGAATGTACTGTCACTCATTTCACATGTAATGATGGTGTTTACATTGAAGTTTGAAAGGTGACCTAGCAAAAAATGGACAGTTAATTTCTAAGGGTCAGTGTGAGGGTGGAAAACGGTCACGAGGAAGAAAAGTTTGCTGACATTAAAATTAGATCATAGGGAAGCTAAATAATAAAAAAATATATATATGAGCCCTTTAACACTCGTACATGTTTGTCTCAAATATTGATTAAAGTTTGTCTTCATCGAGACAAACAAAAAATGTCACGAGTACAACACATTATGTACTATTCATAATATAAACATTTCAGAAAATAAACTATGTTTACATTTGATCCCACCATCACAGGGCAAAAATTCGCAAGAGAACAATATTTTAACAATTAGATCAATTAAACACCATTTCACATAGAATATAATAATATCTGGAATATTCCCAAATGACATCTAGTTCGAAACCACAGTGTAAATCTCTCTCTCTCTCTCTCTCTCTCTCTCTCTCTCTCTCTCTCTCTCCCATTATCTCTGTCCTGCAGGATTTATTAAATCATTAATGATATTAAATATTTAACATTTAGAAATGAGGGAAGTTGTCAAGTGAGAATAAACCTTTTAAAAACCATTAAAATAATGGAGAGCCAATCTAGGTTAAATGGTTACATCAAATAGATACAGTAGTGTACTTTAGCAAGTCGAGAAATGTGTACTTCTTTAAAGTATACTTCGGTCAGATGTGTAACCTCCAGAGTTCCACGTTATGGCCACCAAGCCTGAGTTCCACGTCATGGCCGCCACACCAGATTCAGCTCCAGGCAAAGTCACAGCCACGCCATAGTCAGCTCCAGGCCATGTCACGCCTAGGCCTGCTTCATGCCATGTCACAGCAACGCCTTAGCCTGGTATGAGGTCCAGGCCCACCTCTGTTCCACGGTCCAGGCCCGCCTCTGCTCCGTGGTCCAGGCCTGCCTCTGCTCTACTGGGGACCACCATCCCTACAGCTCCACCTTGGTCCTCAGCCCCATCGGCTCTGCCCCTCAAGCCTCTCAAGGCCCACTTTCCATTGGCTTTGCCCTGTTTCCATGCTCCACCCCTGTCTCTCCAGGCCATGCCCCACACCACGTCTTGCCAGGCCACGTTTCAAGCACCCCCTATACAGATTTACAATTATGGGCAGGTGATATAATGTATTGAAGAAGAGGTATGTTCAAAAATATAAATGAAATATAGATACAAGTAGGAATGGATGGATTGAAAATAGTACATGGTTATGTTGACAAAAAGGAAAGTATTTGGGGACAGTTTTAACTGTTCATGAGGTGGATGGCCTTAGGGAAAACATTTTTCCTGTGCCTGGCTGTTCTGATGCTCAGTGATCTGTTGCACTGGCCAGAGGGCAACAGTCCGAAAAGGAAGTGTGCAGTGTGAATAGGGTAAAGAGTGATTTTACCAGCCCTTGTCATTACTCTAGATTTTTTCAGTTCTAGCAGGGTGGGTAGGGGAATGCCAATAATCCTCACAGCAGTCCAAACAATCCTTTGAAGTCTTTTGATGTCTGACTTGGTAGCTGAACCAAACCAGACAGTTATTGAAGTGCAGAGGACAGACTCAATGACTGCTGAGTAGAACTGTATCATCAACGCTGTGAGATGGTAGTGACCAGGAACCTGAATGACTCCACTTCAGCAGCAGTGCTGTTGACCATAGATGTCAGAGCAATGGGTCTATAGACATTAAGTCTTGTGATTTTGGGTTTCTTTGGGATGGGGATGATGGTGGAGAGTTTGAAGCAGCAGGGAACTTCAAACTGCCCCAGTGATGTGTTGAAGAGTGGGTGAAACACCATATGGGCCATGTGCTTTCCTTGTCTTCTGCTTCTGGAAGACCCTGCACATATCCTCTTCACAGATCCTAAATGCAGGCTGAGCAGCAGGTGAAGGGAGGAAGGGGGGTTGCAGGACCTGTAAAAGTTTGTGTGATGAGAAGGTCAGAGCGGGTGTTGGATGTGAGACTGGGCTTTTCAAATCTACAGTAAAACACATTAAGATCGTCAGCCAGTTGTTGATTCCCTACAGTGTTGGCAGAAAGTGTCTTGTAGTTAGTAATGTCTTTCAGGCCTCTCCACACTGATGCAGGGTTGTTAGCTGAGAACTTGTTTTTCAGCTTTTCAGAATAGCTTCTTTTAGCCACTGTAATCTCCTTTGTCAGCCTGTTTTTGGCCTGATTGAACAAGATTTTACACCCACTTCTGTAAGCATCCTCTTTGGCCTGACGAAGCTGCCTGAGTTTTGCTGTATACCAAGGTTTGTCATTGTTGTATGTTAAATAAGTCCTTGTAGGAATGCACATATCCTCACAGAAACTGATATATAATATCACAGTATCTGTGAGCTCATCCAGGTCGGTGGCTGCAGCCTCAAAAACACTCCAATCAGTGCACTCAAAACAGGCTTGTAGTTTCAGCTCTGCTTCAATGGCCCACGTTTTACAGTATGTACTACAGGTTTAGCTGATTTTAGTTTCCGCCTGTAGATTGGAAGAAGATGAACCAGACAGTGAGTCTCAAACTGCTCGAAGGATAGAGCGATATGCTTGTGTTGTTTGTATTTGGGCAGGTCACGTAAAAATCACCAATAGTAATAGTAAGTGAGTATGGGTGTTGTTGTTCCATGTCTGTGATCTGAAGAGCCAGCTGTTGCAGCTCTGCACTCACATACGCTTGAGGAGGAATATTAACACACAAGGAAAACTCCTGCGGCGAGTAGAAAGGTTTGCAGTCTATGAAGAGTGCCTTTAAATTAGGACAGCACATCTTCTTCAGCGTAGTTACATCTGTACACCAACATTTGTTTATGTAAAAACACGTTCCATTGCCTCTCGTTTTCCCCGATAACTCCACGATGCGATACACTCTGAACAGTTGGAAGCCCGGCAGATGTAATGTGCTGTCCGGAATGGCTTCACTCAGCCAAGTTTCCGTGAAGCACAATGCAGCAGAATTGGCAAAGTCCTTATTTTTGCAGGTGAGGAGAAGTAATTTGTGCATTTTGTTAGGAAGAGAGCGGAGATTCGCCAGATGGATGCTTGGCAGCGTGGTTTTTAAAGCGCGCCGGCACGCTTCCCTCACTTGCATCTTTTAATGCGCTTGTACATTCAATTACGGCACACATGAATCGCCTAGACTCAATTCAACCATGCCAACAGTACATGATGGTTTGTGAAAAACGATTTAGTTATCTGATTTGACATAAATATTTAACTCTCCTATAAATATGCTAACATTGCACTTCGTCAGAGTGTATGTGTGTGTAACAGAGAGAGAAAGTGTATTTGTATGGAAACTGTATATTATATAAATTGCAGTCTTACTGTCAGCAGCACTTCTGTGAAAATTGATGTTACACCATGCTGTCGTGCTGTGAGAAATGATTTTCCTTAGTGAACACACTGTGTCCTGTACAACGCTTGCATCATAGACTTCCACTGTTAGTGCATTTCTGTCAACATGGTTTTTCCTTTGATTTTATAAACTAAGGTATGCCTTAAAAATGAGTTTCTTCCAATATGGGCACTTTTGGCCCTGCAGTCTTTTAGAAAATGAACACTCTTAAAACACCTATCTCACTAGTTAATCCCAATCCTGTAAAATTAGCCTAAAACGCCTAATCAAGGCATACCCAAAGTAAATTTAAAGCTGTTCTTGAACCGTTTGGAGTACATGCATGGTTTTGGTCACATTTGAAAGGGGACACTCTGAAGTTTTTTCTCCAGCAGTCAGAATTACTATAAGTGCTACTGATTTTGAGTAATAGAAGTTTGAACACAATGAAATAGAATTTTCTTTTTCCGCCTGAAATTTTTTTTGCATACAGATGCCTGCAGATGACTATAACTTGTAGCTATTAGCTTGAGAACACAATGGGATCACAGCATGAATCCTTACCTAGTCCAGGTTCAAATGTTATAACAATATCATAAAAAATGAATATTTTACACATGTTTTTCTAAGGGTACACCCAGGCGTTTTACAAAAGTGCCTTTTGGATACTCCAAAAGGTCACTTTGGAAACCTAGGACAAAAAGGCTGCAACTTTTGAACGCTTCAACGTACAGTCATAATTGTGGGCTCTAATGAAAGATGACACTTAGAGCTATCATATTCCATATCCAGATCCACTATTAGTTTTGCTGACACAGAGTAACTGATGCATAAACACATTAGAGTGCCTTTTCCCTTCTTGAAACTAAATGTTGTGCATATAAAAGAGTCAAAACTAGTGCTATGGTGGACAATTTGTTTATATAAAAATACACAACAAACTATTTACATGAATTTTTACACAAAGTATTTACAAACCATTATAAAATTGTACATGTTTCTAGCAACATGCCAGTCATTGTAGCAGTCACATTTGTGTACAAAGCACATAGGCACAACACAGGAGAGTACTTCACTGGTGTCTTTGCATGACACTGCCTGCACTTCAGACGACCAGCGGTGCAAGATTTGGTGATGTGCAACAGCCTGTGATGTGCTCTTCGTGGAGCAGGAGATACGGGTCTGGCTGTGGATTGAGAACTCTGCCAGCTCCTCAGCAAGGGTCTCTCTGAAAGCCCTCCTCTCTTGATGAGGTGCTGTCCTGCTGCTCCACTTTATGTGGCCGCTTGCTGAGTGGGGAGAATAAATAAATGTAATTTACAAAGCTAGACACAACTTTTCCATCTTTTCTGTATTCTATATATATATATATATATATATATATATATATATATATATATATATATATATATATATATATATTAGTTTTTCTTTTCGAGTGTGTAAAAATGTATTATTGTATGTATATTTACTGTAAATACTGTATACTTTGCCAATGTACTATGGAACAAAGAGATGGGCCTACACCTCCCCCCATCAATTCAGCACTGTAACAAATAGATGGCCCTACACCTCCCCACCTCAAACACAACATATATTCTTATTTTCAACTTATATTTATTGATTTATTTACTATATATATATATATATATATATATATATATATATATATATATATATATTTTACAGTAAATATACAAAACATCTATATATCATGTCAATAGATCTGAAACAAACAATGAACTAAAAACACGCACAAACGGTTCAAACACTCACTGAGGAAACACAGGACAAAGGGTAATTACAAAATGTGTATTCATTATTCAAACTAAAGCTTATTTATGCGGAATATACAGTAATATATGTTATAAACACAAGAAAACACTTACTTGTCCAGAGCCATGTCTCATCTCTCCATCTGCCTCTGAATCATCTGTATTGTTTTCAGAAATTTCATCTCCAAACTCAGAATTTTGACAATGAATGCCTTCTTATATCACATCCTGGGGTGAAAATCCTGTTTTTCAAGGTCCGTTTCACCATATTTAAATCGCCAAATGTGTAAACAGTTCCAAAGCAGCTCTGCATGCATTTACGCACGGAGGCGCACAGCAGGGGTAAACTCGAGGAAACTTTAGCACACACACAACAGAGCCGATCCTGTAATCGTTCCACAAAAGCCACATATCACTGTTTTCAGAATTTCATTGGCTATACGATGCGTCAGTCATTTCCACTCTTCAATGTAATTGGTTTGATCAGTAAACAAAGGAAAGTGGGTATGCCCTTACACTCGACACAGATGGTGGTTGGGTATTGAAGGCTGTGGACAGGACATGGAAGCTACTATTGGGTCAAATGAGGTGTCAATCGAAAGGCCAGAGTGCGTGCTTCCATTTTGATACCGGATATAGGAAATGTTTACATCTGAACTGAAGTTATTACCGGTAATATGTGAAAGATTAGGCACAGCTGCCAGGTGCTTTGAAATGATGCAACAAGAGTCTGTGGATATTTATTGATGTAATACTGTGATTTGGACTAAACATTTTACTTGATTTGATCATTTGGACATTTGACAATGAAACAACACCGTTTTTGTCGGGAAGTTATGGCTCAGTGTACAACTATGAGGCATCATAGGTGAGTTGCCTAAATTTTGTTATTGGTTGTTTATATGTTGGTGGTCTGACAAAGATATAGATTGTACCTGCTGTTGTGATTGTATCTTAAAATGGTTTATATCAATAGAAAATCAAGAAATGTAGCTTTCAAAAATATGTGGCATGTGTACCAATGTAACACACAGCTGTTTTGTTTATCGCATACTTTTATTTTGTACATTTAAGGGCCCGTCCGCGGGCCTAGATTTCCATGGTGTTAATATTTAATAATAACGAATATATATAATGAATAACTAAAATGTATATAATAACAATTCTGTGGTGGAAATTATATTTTAAGCATTTTTTATTCAATGGCTGACTACTTTGTCTTGCTAAGACTAATTTCCTGGCTAGCATTTATGTACCCAAAATACAAATAATTAAATAATTTTTCAATTTATTTTATTTACAAAGTGAGAGCTTAATTGAAAATAATAAATTCTGTTCAAAATATTTCTGTTGATTTTAATAAAAAACAAATATATAATTTATTCAAACATCAACTGTCTCATATTTCATCTCAAGCAAGATCTTAACTGACACTGTTGTCTGCTTCATTAACAAGTACACTAACTTTTGGAGAAAATAGATAAATAAATTAAATATTTATAAAACATTATTAGTTGTGGTGGAAACGATGCCATAACTCATGGGGACAGTGGTAATTTGAGTAAAAAATTATATATATATGTGTGTTTGTGTGTGTGTGTGTGTGTGTGTGTGTGTGTGTGTGTGTGTTTCACACAATAAATATTGAAATGGTTTACTTCACTCTTTGTTTAGATTATCGATTGAAAGTCTGAATCTCAGACAATGCTGAAACAATAACATCTACATATAAAAGGCTTTTTAAAAAGCAGCAAAAAATAAATAAAAGGACTGATAAAAAATTCCCAAGACAATTTTAATGTGACCTCTATATAAAAAATATTTTTTAATTAAATTAACAATAAATGTTAGTTATTGTTTGGGTGTGACTTGCTGGAGATTGTGCTATCACTTCACAATAAGGTTCCATTTGTTAAAATTAGTTAACTAACAGTGAGCAATACTGTATTAATCTTTGTAAATTTCAACACATAATAATTTAAGGTTGTATACATTAACATTAGTTAATACATCATAAACTAACATGAACTAACTGAACAATTGTAATTTCACTCAGAATATTCCTTCGGATGAAAGTTCTGATTCAGTTGAAGTGAGCGGTGAGATTTAGAGCAAGTTATAACGGATGAGTGCTCTGATGGACAGAGAAAGTAATGTACAAAAAATAGATGTGTATGTGTGTGTGTCAGATGTCAGACAGAATGTGCTTGACTCTGGTCACAGGTGTGTGTGTGTGAGTGAATAATTGGTTATTAGACAGTCCTTGTATCCGCACACCTGAAGACCCATCAACACGCACCTCTTAAAATTGGACAAACAAGACAGATGAGAAGAGTGTGTGAGTTTGTCAATCTTAATGTCCAGCAAATTCAATATCCAAATAAATACCAGATTTTATCACTAACATCAAGTGTCCTTGTCATTTCAGAGGCCTGTTGCACGAACTAGTTGAATATTCAAGAGTTTCATAGTTAGTTTCAGGTTAACAAAACCAGATTGGGTTCATCGATCTCAAGACACTCGCTACAAACGTTGTCTGTCAACTCAGAGAGTTTGTGCTTAACCCTAAAGTGGTCATGTCTAGAAAGGATCCCTCTCATGTCAGTCTCGTGAGATTCTTAAACGGTGTTAATTTGAAGTTGCACAGCAAAAATGAGCTCTTGTAAAAGATTGTTTGAAATTGTTTGTTTTGATAAATAGTCATTCTGATGACCAATTCAAGCCCTAAAATAAATATTTCACATCATAAATTTGATCACTTTAGCTCTACACCTGCTACTGTTGGTCATGAGATATTTATTGTCAGTGGAGAAGTACAGTGGCAAGAACAAATAAGTGAACCTTGTGATGCCCTCTCGTCTTGCTTTGTTTCGTTTTAGTTTACGCCTCTGTTTTGTGTCCTTTGCAGGAGCTGATATTCTGAGCACTTGATTGGCAACACTGGCGCGCAGGTGTTCCTGAGTATTTAAATCAGGTCTTCCTCTCGGAGCAGTTGAGCACTCACAGAATTTGGATGCCGAAACAGTCTCGGCCCAGGCTCCACACCGGCTCTGAGTAAAGACGTGGACTGGCTTGAGTTGACCTTATAATTTAGTTACAGTAGTACAGTATATGTGATAATTTGGCAGACACAAGTTCCACAAATACGTAGATAGCAAAATGAAAAGATACAAAATGATGGAAACTTAAACTTACTCTTAGCTTAAACATTGAGCTAACCTAATCTCTATGCCAACCTTAAGAAACAGAGGATATATAAAATGTGGAAAGACAAAATTTTTGTGGTAAATTGTTGTATATTGTTTTACTGTTATAGCCTACCTCATAACACCCAAGCAAGTTCATTGTATGTGAAAAAAGAAACTATTTAACAATACTGTAAACCTGTTTGTGATTCTGATCAGATTCCAGATCACTCCATGAGGGTGCTGAGACAGAATTCATCACCATCCACAAGATCCATACCCTCAGTACTCTCCCCCTATGGGGCAATATTGGGTGCAGAGGAAGAGCTAGAACCTGCTGCTGGACATGACTTAAACGAATAAAGAGCTGAAGTGCCAAAGAGCTGCAGCCCCTTATCTGGCAGTTTGTGCTCATAGCATGCATGTCCAGCCAGCCTCAAACAATATCATATGTATAGAATAGAGCTGAGGGTCTGAAGGTACATATGATTCCTGAGTTTGTTTTTAATGACACCCATTTGACCGAACAGCCTCTCTACCCCAGCATTTGAGTGTGGGAGAGAGAGGACAGAATCTGCAGCAGAAGCCAAATCTTCATATGGGTTTATGCCTGCTGAATCCCTGTGTTTCCAAGAATGCCATGGTGTTTGTTTTTTCCTCCCATTTCTGAAGGTGAATATCCCTCCACTGGTTAATAATGTGGTCAGTTGTGGCCGGGCAATATCCTAGAATGATTGTAAGTTTTGTCATGTCTGCCAGGCTTTTTTGTGCTTTAGTGTCTCCCCCACATTGAGCAAATACATGTGCTGAAATATTTCCACAATATCTGGGAGTCTTGCTCTCAGTTCATTTACTAAGGAGGTGTAGCTCACAAATCTCCTTTGCACACAATCCTCCTCCTTGGACTCAAATGTATAGCCAAGGTATGGCTTGGGAGAGATGTGTCCATCAATTGGCTCTTTGAGCACGTCAAATTTTGCCATTGGGTTAATGACTCTAACCCAGAGACTTTATAAGCCTCATAAAACAGCCAAAGCAGCTTGAGCAGAGCCGTCTGTTCCCCCTCAAAAGCCTTAATAGGAGACTGCAGCTCACTAAATATAGTTTTAGACAAAGTGAAGTACAGGAGGTTCTGTGGGTCAATGTATATGGAATGTAGAACATCTGCCATGTAGCAGTGTTCACTTGCCATGGTGAGGCTGAAATGCAATTTTAACTCCTCCCACTGATCCAAAATTCTGTACATGGCAGGCTCTATGGAATGTCAGCGTGTGGCACAGACCTTAGTTATCAGTAAAGGCTTCTCCCAACAGTTTATTGTCTCATAGACAGACTTGTATGCCTCTCTGCACTTTGGTGAAATAGAAAACCAGTTACAGGAATCTCTAACAAAGAATTCCACACTACATGGAAGTGTGTTTTTGGAAGCAGACCTTACAGCTAACTGTAGTGAGTGAGTGACACACACAGATGAGGACCAGATTCTTTAAGTCACTCTCCTCCCTCAGAATTTTGTGCACACCTTTGTACACTCCTGTCATCACAGATTATCTGTGCCAATACCAAACAAGTTCTCCCTCTTGGGGTCACACTTACCAAAAAAAGCTAGAACTGCTTTGGCTATTGCTCCCTCCAGCTCAACTAGGCCTAGATAAGTGGCCACCATATTTCTCTTGTCCTCACTAAAGTACCAAATTATGATCCCAAGAAACTTTGAGACACTTACATTGGTGCATTCATCAAAAAGGAGGCTATATTTGTAACTGGATGGGGTGTTTAAAGGAAGGACCCAAGTGCAGATAGCACCAGTGAGCATGTATGTAATATAAAGAAAACAAATATAACAAAAACTCTCATGCTGGAGAAAACAGGAGAACAAAAACAAACTAGAAAAAATACAAACTGAACTAGAACTTGAAAGGAAAGTTAGACAGGACACACAAGCACTTGATCACAAGGAAACAAAAAAAATGAAGTGAAACGTCTCGGGCTACTTGACTGTAACCCCTGTTCCCTGATAAAAGCAGAACGAGATGCTGCGCTGACTTAGCGCTTTGGGAACAACTTTAGGTGTGACCAGTTGTGAATATGTGTGCAACACGTCAATGAAATTGACCAGAATTTATAGCCTCTGCTGGTGAAATCATTGGATACACCTGTAGCAGGGCTATAAATAGATGCGTCACAGGTGCATCGTCAGGTATTTTGTCTGAAGAGCAGTCCTGAAGCACAGCATCTCATTCCGCTTTTATCAGGGAACAGGAGTTACGGTTGTGTAGTGTGCTCACAAGAGCGCGAGAGGTCTCAGACATGAGCTTGTGATATTGACTCAAGGACATAAGAGCCGGAGTGGCATGAACATCCAAACTATAAAATCTTATGAATGTGTGCAGAGGACCAGCCTGCTGCATCACAAACATGCTGCAGAGGGACACCTCTAGCCACAGCTTTAGAGGAGGCGACTCCTCTGGTAGAGTGAGCCCTGATACCTACTGGCGAAGCTTGACCGCGCGCCTCGTAGGCCAGGGCAATCGCGTCCCTCACCCAATGCGACATAGTCATGGCAAACAAATAGATGCCCTGAATTACGCCACTGGCTAGTGCGGTGGACTTAAGTCTGAAGGGCACGGACTGGACAAAGTCTGTGAAGTCTTTCCTGCTCCGGCATTGTAAACAGCGGGGGAGCAGATGGATTCGAGAGTGACCAGATGTACAGTAGAGAAAGGAACCTTAGGCAGGAAGTCAGGATGAGGGTGCAAAATTGCTTTAACCATTCCTGGGGCAAAATCTAAGCAGGCTGGCAAGACAGACCGAGCCTGTAGATCCCCAATTCCTTTTAGAGAAGTAATTGCCATAAGAAAAAAACCATCTTGAGAGTCAGAAGTTTATCAGACGCTGATTCTAGAGGTTCTAAGGGGGTCTCAACCAGACCATACATCCATCCATCCATCTTCAACCGCTTATCCGAAGTCGGGTCGCGGGGCTCAACCAGACCATCAAGGACTATTGCTAAATCCCATGAAGGGATCCTGGTCCTAGTAGGAGGTCTCAGTCGCATGGCTCCACGAACGAAGCGAGCGAGCAGAGGATGTCTCCCCAACGGCACCCCGTCAATCAAGGTGTGGCAAGCCGATAGAGCGGCCACATAAACTCCGAGAGAGGCGGGGCATGTATCTGCTGATCATTTTTCCTGCAGAAAGTCCAGAACTGAAGCAATCTGGCAGTTAACTGGATCTGCATTATGTGCACTGCAAAATCTTTCAAAGACACCCCATTTATTGGCATAACTTCTAGTAGAGGGAGACCTAGCACTTAGAATGGTCGCGATAACTTCAGGTGAAAGGCCAGTGTCCCTCAGTTGGTACCCTTTAGGTTCCACAGCTCGGGCCGGGGATGAAATATTGTCCCCTGCGCTTGAGACAGAAGGTCCCTCCTGTCCGGAATCTCCCAAGGCAAGCCGTCGAGGAGAGACATTATCTCTGAGAACCATACCCTGTTCGGCCAACGCGGCGCTATCAGTAAGAGGCAGGACCCTTGCTTGCGAACTCTGGCCAAGACTACCGGGAGCAGAGAAACCGGGGAAAAGCATACAGGCGCATTCTGGGCCATGTATGTGCCATCGCATCCAGACCCAGGGGGCTGGGTGACTCAGAGAGAAGTAGAGGGGACATTGCGCTGTCTGTTGGGAGGCGAAGAGGTCCACTTCTGCTCTTGTAAAATCTCAACCAGATTTGTTTCACTACCTCGGGATGGAGTTTCCACTCCCCCGTCTGTATTTTCTGTCTGGACAGTAAATCTGCTCCCATTCAGGCATCCAGGGATATAAGCTGCTCTGATTAACAGGAGCTTGCCCTGGGCCCAAAGGAGAATCTGCTGTGCCAGCATGTTCAGCTGGCGTGAACGTAGACCTCCTTGATGGTTTATGTAAGAGACTACCGCTGTGTTGTCCTCCCTGCAAGACATGGCAGCCTCTGGAGGAAGTATTTCAGGGCCAGAAATACAGCCATCAACTCAAGACAGTTAATGTGACAATCGAGCTGAAGACCCTCCCATTCCACTTGAGCTGGACAACCACTTAAGACTGCTACCAAGCCCATCAGGGAGGCGTCTGTCGTTAGCAACCTGCGATGGCAAGACACACCTAGAGTGGGACACAAAGTGAGGAACCGGGGTCTGAACCACATACAAAGTGTATGTAGCACGTGGCACATAACCCTTATCAGCCTACGGGATTGGCCCTAGGATGAAATCCCCTTGCTTTGAGCCACAACTGAAATGGTCTCTTGTGCAGAAGGCTCAAAGGGATCACCGAGGATGCAGATGCCATGAGACCTAGTAGTCGTTGATACTGACGAACAGTGCAACCTTGTCCTAGCCTGACTTTGCTCAGGGTGTTCTGAATGGACATGATTTGAGTGGGAGACAATTGTGCCCGCATCGTGATAGAATTCCATACATCGCCCAGATAGGTGATTCCCTGAATGGGAGAGAGAACGCTCTTTTTGACGTTGAGTCTCAGACCCAGAGAAACCAGATGAGTTAAGATGATATCCCTGTGCTGTAATGCCAGTTCTTGTGACTGTGCTAGTGTCAGCCAGTCGTCTATGTAATTTAGAATGCGGATGCTCCATAGTCACAAAGGAGCCAGTGCTGCATCCATGCATTCCGTGAATGTGCGGGGTGATAAGGCTAGACCGAATGGAAGAACCCGATATTGGAAAGCTTCGCCCCTGAAAGCGAACCTCAGGAACTTCCTGTGTTGTGGCAGACATTCTATATGAAAGTACACGTCCATGAGATCGATCGTGATCTACCAATCGCGATGTTGGATTTGAGACACGACCGTCTTGACGTTTAGCATCTTGAACTTGAACGCCCTCGGAGGGATTCAAGCCTCGTAGGTCTAAAATCGGATGCAACTCCCCATCCTTCTTGGGAACCAGGAAGTATTTGCTGTAGTAGCCTGACTCTGTCTCTGGAAGGGGAACATGTTCTATGGCCCCGCAAGAGATTTTGCAGATCTATCCACAGTAGACATGCTTGCTCCGGTTTCATGGTAGTGGGAACCACGCTATCGGGAGGGTACAGGTGGATGTTTCACGTGACCCGTAGACTCAAGAGAACCGAAGAGGCTCCGAAGCTTGCTTCAGGCTCACGAGAATGATCAGCTGGATCTGGGGAGAGAGCGAGCGATAGGGACGGACCCGTCTCTCGCTCCTCAGCCAGAACATTGCGAGAGCCCCACGATGAAAGAGTGGGTACTGGCTCTTGGAGGTAAGCGAGATGAGTGCGAAGCATTTTGACTGAGAACAGATCGCAATGCTCACACCCGCCCCGCCCCAACGCAAGAGCAGCATGCTCTTCCCCCAAACATACAAAACAAAACTGATGTGTGTCCCTCTCAGCCATAGAGCGTAAACAAGGGAACACACCGCTTGCTCTGTCTTTCAGATATTTTCTTTTTTTTTTAAGAAAAGAGAAAGGTTTCTGCGCACTGCCTAACAAAATCTAACTCCTAGCAGAGGAAAGTAGAAAGTTTCTGACAGACTCATGAAGCACCTGTGACGCATCTATTTATAGCCCTGCTACAGGTGCATCCAATGATGTCACCAGCAGAGGCTATAAATTCTGGTCAATTTCATTGACGTGTTGCACACATATTCACAGCTGGTCACACCTAAAGTTATTCCCAAAGCGCTAAGTCAGCACAGCATCAAAGTGTAACTTTTTGACAGGGAACAATACAGCACAGGACAGCATACATGAGGAGCTAATAAAGGGAGAGAAATAAAACAGGTTAACATGGGACAGGTTAACCCAATGAACTAATAATGAGGACAAAAGGAGGCGGGGTGTGAAGACAAGACACGTGGCAATACAGAAACTAAACAAAGCCATGCGCTCTAACAGACACAAACATCCGAATGACATAAGCGAATATCGCCAGAGACAAAGGCAACATGCACTTATGCCAAACGACAGACAAGACGGGGACATTTGTGCGAGGGTTTGGCCACCGATAAACAGGCCAAGACCGAAGTGGACGAACCCCAGCACAACATGACAACGGATCGTGACCCAGACGGACACTGCAAAGCGAGCACAACGTGAAGCTCACCCGAGGTCCCAAGAGACAAACACAAAACAATTGACACAAGTGCATGCCGCAAGGATGGAAAAAGAGCAATGCAATCAAGCCAATACCCAAAAAGACAAGAGAATGCAAAACAATGCCAAAAGGGCATGCCATGCATTCTCACATAGACTAGGCAAAACACTAAACAGAGGTGTCAGAGCTCAGCCACAAATGCAGCAAAAACACAACCAACATAAGTGGCTGAACTCTGACATTACACTCTAAGGGGACGTCTCCAGGGATTGCAAGGGAATAATAATAATAATATAATACGGTAACGAGTTCAGGAGCTAAGAAGGACACAAAGGCGAATAGCTCCTATCAAGGTAAATATTTTATTGGCCCGCTGCACTGCACACAGCTCCACAATAATTGCAGCATAACACAGCTTCAATTTACAACAATCAATTTGGGCCCCAGACTCTCTCTCCCTCAAGTGCTGGTGGCATGGGTCTTTTATCCGCTCTCCCCATGCTCACTGGAATTAGAAACAGGTATTAGACATAATTTAGCTCAGGTGTAAGTTCCCTTACCGCTTCCCTCTCTCCGGACGGGCACTTGACCACACCCCCGTAGCCACAAATACCTTTTATTTATAATGTGCTTTTCTTATACTCAAAGCACTTCAAGATTGAATAAACACATAACATACAGCAGCAACCACACATACAACTAGTATTAATAAATATTAAAAGACTACCTTAAATGAATGAGTCTTAAGTAACTTCTTAAAACAGTCCAATGTTGGGGCATTTCTAATAGTAAAAGGAAGAGCATTCCATAACTTAGGGCCTCTGAAAAAGAAAGCTTTTTCCCCCATAGATTTAAGTTTGCAGGAGGGCTGCTGAAGTGCAAATGAATTGGCAGAACGAAGAGAATGGGAGGGAGTATAGGGTGCAACAAGACTGTAAAGATGCTTGGGTGCAATACCATGAACTGCTTTATATGTTAAAATGAGCATTTTAAAATCAATACGAGCCTGAATGGGAAGCCAGTGCAACTGCGAGAGCACAGAGGTAATGTGTAGACATGGTGAGGTATGTGTAAGAACATGAGCAATATGAGTTCTGAATACACTGAAGCCTATTTATGGTTTTTGCTGGTAGGCCAGAAAAGAGGGCATTGCAGTTATCCAGCCTAGATGTGATAAAGGCATGGATAAGCCTTTCTGCATCAGCCAGAGAGGGAAAGGCCTAAGTCATGCAATATTTCTAAGGTGATAAAAGGCTGTTTTGGAAATATTTTTAATGTGTGCATCAAATGTCAACTTAGCATCAAAAATGACACCAAGGTTCTGCACTTGGGGGGAGAGAAGCACAAGGCTGTTGTCAACCATCAATTTGAGATTTAAGTCAACTTTATGTGTAGCAGCCAATGTACCAATGAGCATGAGCTCAGTTTTGGAACAGTTCAGCTTCAGAAAATTATGCTGCATCCAGGTACTAATTTCATGCAGACACTCCATCAGCACAATTAAAGTGCAATTAATATCAGGGCCAGTGTTGATGTAGTGATAACCAAGGCCATACTTCCCAATAATCTGCCCGAGGGGAAGCATATAAATGCTGAATAGAGTGGGGCCCAACACTGACTCCTGTGGAACACCCCGATGCACTGGTATAGTCTCAGACTTATTATTACCCAAGATGACAAACTGAGAGTGATCTGTAAGATAAGATAAGCCAATCCAGCACTGGCCAAGAGAGTCCAAGCCAGCTGTGCAGCCTATCTAGTAAGATGGTGTGGGATATAGTCTCACAAGACCAAAATACTGCATGCACCTGTGTCAGCTGCAATAAGGAAGTCATTTATGACCCTCACCAATGCTGTATCAGTGCTGTGCCCAGTTCTAAAACCTGATTGAAATTGTTCAAATAAATTATTTTGAGATAAGTTTGTAATTGTGCTGCAACAGCACGCTCCAGAAACTTTGGCAAAAAAGGATGATTGGATATGGGCCTATAATTTGACAACTCAGAGGCATTACATCCAGGCTTTTTTGGGGCTGGTGTGATTGCTGCTATTTTGAGTGTAGGGGGAACCAATCCAGAATTAATGAAAAGTTCACAATTGAGGTGATATGAGGACTAATAGACAGCCCTTGAGAACAGATGAACAGAAAAGTCTGTCCAAAGTCTGAATAACACTGATGTCAGGATGGGCATGATGTAGCCGGGACAAAAGTTTGTTGAAGGAGTACCTTATCATAGTGAGATCCACTTGTTTATTCCACTGCTTTGCACAAGTCCCTGATAGAAACAAGATGTTCCAAATAGTCAGAAAAAGCCACTTGATGACATCCAATGCGGATATTGGACCCCTCACGCTCTGATCAAAATAAAAGTGAAAATGCTGAGAAAGCCTGATCCCGACTCAGTAAGCAGCATCAGAACAGGTCAGAGAGAATGCACATCTGATCCAAGTGAGGTTCGAACAATAAAATCAAATTATAACAAAGCAATCCAGCTGCAGAAAACCTGGCTGCAAAAATGTCAAATGAAAACAAACAAACAAACAATAAAATCAGAGTGGAGAAGTGGCAGCTAACATGCACCAGTGTCCTCTCCAAACCAGAAAGTGGTCCTCTCTCTTTTGTGATGTGGAAACATCAAATTTGACACAAGACCAGAACAGGCACAAAAACAGAAAATAACAGATAGAAAATAGGGATGGAAGAGTACGGAGCCGGTGGAAAAGACCAGGGAGGATCTGGCAGGACCAATCAGGGCAGAGCTGGCAGGACCAACCAGGGAGGAGATGGCAGGACCAACCAGCGTGGAGCCGGCAGGACCAACCAAGGCTGGGAAGAAGGGGGAAAAGAGGATGGGGGATCTGGACCAAGGCCAGGGTCCTGTGGAGATTCCCCAAGGTGGAAGATCTGAGGCCCGGTCTGGACGAAGTACCCAGGGAAGACACTTCAGGAGTGGATCAGCATCAATTGGCCAAGGGGGAAGTCTTTGGAGAGTGTCAGAATCCGGCAGTCAGGGATGAGGCCTCAACAGGGATGACAGGATAGAAATACTAAGCAGGGCTGGTAGGGTAATGACTGCTGGGGAGAGTTCAGGAGTGGCCGTAGAGAACTAGAAAGGCTTGTCGACAGTCACAGGGCACTGGACAGGCTCATTGATGGTCACAGGGCACTGTACGTTATTGTCAGTGACAGCGGGGAACTGTACAGACTTGTTGATGGCCACAGGGAACAGGACAGACTCGTCGACAGCCTCAGGAAACTGGACAAACTTGGTGACCACAGGGAACTGGACAGACTGTCCAGCAACCACAATGAGCACTGGCAGTGACTGGGAAACAGCCTCCGTGGACGGAAAGGGCCTCTGTGGCTGGGAACGCTGGCAGCAGGAATGGCCTCTGTGGCCAGAAACTCTGTAGCGGTAGGGGAACGGCCTCCATGACCGGGAACACTGGCAGCAACTGTGGAACAGCCTTAGTGGCCGGGAATAGTGGCAGTGTCTGGGGAACTTCAGCAAGAGCTGCCGCCGCCTACTTGCAGTTGGCAGCGGGAACGGGTGGGGGTGGGTGTCTGCAGCTTACCCGTTCTTGTGTGTGTAATGTCTATGGCTGTGTGTATTTGTATTTATATTTGCATAATGTGTATGTAAGTTTAATAAAGTTTAATGTTTATTATTATGTGTTTGAATAAAGTACAATGTACTGTACAGACTCAATTATCTGAATTCAGAGAGTTCCGAAACGGGAATGAACTAAACCCCTGTGATACTGAGTGATAAGACAGTAACAAGTGCATAAGAAGAATGAAAATCTAATTAAATTGTCAAATTAAATTGTTTACATTAAAACAAAGGAGCAGAAAATACCAATTAGTCCATGGTAACACTGTTTGAAAATACCAATTAGTCCTTGGCAACACTGTTTGCACATTCGCAACTCATTCACATCTATGTCAGCTGCCGTGCGGTCAACTGAATGTGCTGGTCCGCTCTCCCTCTCACTGAACACAGTAGACACAGAGAGAGGTGTGCCTGCGGTGGGAAAGCAAGACCTCACACTCGCGGGGCACTACTGGCGACTCGCTTCTATAGAAAGTAGCAAAGGTTTGTCCAAAATGTCACTAGATTTGTTGCTAGGTGTTTTTCACAAAAGGGTCATGAAAAGTCATTAAATCTAGGGACAAAGTCGCTAAATTGGCAACACGACTCTTAATATACGTGTGGAAAAGGTGGTGCTCTTCAGGACTAATTGGATGTAGGCTCATTTAGATTTGAGAGAATGTATACCAAGCACATTTAGAGAAAAATATTTATTCGGAATGATCTACTGACCAACATCACCATGGCTAGTATCAGCTTTAATTGTTAGGGATATAATTTAGTTTCACTGCAATTCCAAAATTGGACATACACTTTGACCACATCTAGTCTAATCCACTCCGTTTCAGTTTCCTAACAGCATTATTTTTTTAAAAGTATGAGTTCATGCTGAGTGTCTCAGTTTTTGGTGGAAGAAAATTCTGTTTCAGTGTGGATGTAGTAGTGATGTAAACATAGCGAAATGAATGCATTTTCGAAAAGCGAACAGCACCTGCTGGTGGAACTCCCAAACTGTAAATGAGCGGACTGAGTCCAGACTTTGCACTGAATAGACGTTGTTTTCAAACATGTTAATTACAATAACTTTGTTCTCACAAAAATAGCAAATTAAGCTTAAGCTAATTAACAGTAAGATACTGTACGATTTGGCTCGTACTAAAACAAAAAATTGTATACCCATTAAGACCAACCTATCAAAAAGCAAATTTGAAATTAATACAATACAGGCTTCAAATGTTTGCTAGCCTTCAATCCTACACTATTTTAAGACAGGAAATATTTGTGAACAAAACTTAAAATGTAAAACTTCAAAATATGTAAAAACATAATATGTTGGCTACTTTATTATTCTCTGTAGAATTGTAAAAAAAAAATTTGTACATGCTAATTTGTACAATTTCTTACAATTTCACCATCTCGTACAATTGTTATGACCAGTGTTGGGTATAATCTGAAGTAATTAGTTATTGTATTCAAATAACTGTTTTAGTCAAAAGTAGTGCAACATTTACATTTTAAATTTGTGTAATCAGATTTCAGTTACTGGCTTTAAAGGAAGTTCACCCAAAAATGAAAATTCTTTCATCATCAACTCACCCTCGTGTCATCCAAGATGAGTAGGACTTTCTTTCATCAGCAGAAAACAAATTACGATTTTTAGAAGAATATCTCAGTTCTTTTGGTTCATACAATGAATGGGTGCCAACATTTTGAAGCTCCAAAAATGTCATCATAAAAGTAATCCATATTACTCCAATGGTCATGTAGTCAATGTCTCCAGAAGTGATATGATAGGTGTGGGTTTTTTACTATTAATTATCCTCCCTGCTCAGTCAATCTCCACTTTAACTTTCACATTCTTCTTATGTTTTTGGTAATTCACATTCTTCCTGCATATCAACCCCTACGGGGCAGGAAGAAGAATTTATAGCAAAAAAGGACCCACACCTATCATATTACTTCTGAAGATATGGATTAAACCACGGGAGGTTTATGTATTACTTTTATGCTGCCTTTATATGATTTTTGGAGCATCAAAATGTTGGCACCCATTCACTACAGAGCTGAAATATTCTTCTAAAAATCATAATTTGTGTTCTGCAGAAGAAAGAAAGTCATATGTAATTAAAGGATTGAATTACTAATAACTAAATTACTTAGGTTACACATAAAATAATACTATTCATGTTGAATACATTTAAAACATTATGTCCACTTGTATGTGTTTCTGTGACAGCTGAAGAGTCACTAACGAGTCATTGTAAGAGAGAAATGTGTAGTTTTGAGTGCGGTAATAAATAAGGAGGAAATATTGACATTATTTTTGAATTTGTTGAGCGGAAATGTATTTTTTTAGAAAGTAACTTATGAGTAAAGGAATTAGTCATGTGATAATTTTCACATAAAGTAGTGAGAAATCAACAGTGTTGATTTATTTTGGATTTTGTTTAATCACAACAGAATTCTCATAGTTCCATTTATGCTGTAAATTGATATGATTTTTGTATTAGATGTTTGTTTAGATATATTTGTACTATATGTATGCTTTTTAAACAGTATTGAAGGAGTTTCCATCTATGTTGGGCACTTATTGGCTGCTTTTCTTTATTATTTGGTCCAAGTCGTCCATTTCAAAAACTGTTTTTTATTTTATTTTATTAAATTTAGTTTTATAATGAAATAAATTAATATGGTGGCATAATTATATTTTGCCTACAAAACTAATTTAAAACATTTAAGCATTTTAAGCAAACATAAGTGTATGTGGGTGTATGTGTGCGTGTGAGTGAGTGAGTGAGTGTGTGAGAGAGAGAGAGAGAGAGAGAGAGAGAGATGGAGTGAGTGCGATCACCTGTTGCCACACCCAAGCAGAGATGCTGTCAGCTTTCTGAAGATCAGCTTTCTCAGTGGAAAAGTAGCATCCAAACAGGCGTATTTCTCCCTATTTTGCAGTAGCAGGTGCGGAAAAAGTCTTTCACTATACAAACCACAATATCCTCTGACATTTTAAACAGTGTGTCCACTCGAATGTGGAAAGTCTGATGAGAGGAAAGCACCTTCAGTTTGTGAAATTAATCAGTCTGTTGTGTCTCTCAGCTGTGATGAGCCTTAATGCTGAAGTTGTTTGTTTAAAGCCGTTTAAAGCTATTTCCCAGCTTTAGTTGTGGAGTAATACAGGCGATCATGTAGAGCTCTTGTATGTAAACACTGGCTGATGGATTCACTTCACGTCACCAACTGGCTCATATTACACACAAAAATGATATACATATGTAATGTAAAAAACATATGTAATGTAAAAAAAATACAAACAGTAGCTCTTAACACATCTGCACTGCTCTTACACTTTAGTTTAGAACAGCACGAACACGAGCGGAGTGATAAACACACAGTGAATCATCCGAGTGCTGATGGTGTTAGACCATCAGTGCTCATACAACGTCTCTTTTCCAATCAGATTCAATGACTGGAACTATATATATCGCATTTAATCGCATATAAAATATTTGCTGAGAAAGCCCCTCATATAACAATAATTCAATATATAATGATGAAATAATTATACATAGTTATCTTTAAATATTAAAAAATTATATATATATATAAAATAATAAATATTCGGATAATTAAAATGCATTACATTTCACAAGTGAATTTGTCAAGGACCCGTCAATGTACACCTGCATCAGACATGCTTGTGTAGCGTCTCGGGTGTTTTGCGTAATAAACATAAAATATTTAGGTCACTGTGTCAAGTTAAATATAGTTTAATACGCAATCTTTAAGCACATCTTGAGATCCCTTAGTTCGCATTTGCGCTCCTTCAAGTGTTTTGAATGCAAGAACGTAACGCATGTCTGTGTTGTGGGTTGTTTTCTTCAATGTATAAACTGTGTGTTGCTCATACAGCTGAAGTTTCACTTACTGCCCTCTGGAGTAAACAAGTGGTACTACAAGCTTGCATTTCTCAGGAATCTTCCTTATTTCAGTCTGGGGGCATTGCGATTAATTGCGTTTTTGTAAAATTAATCGCACTGGATTACCGCGTTAAATCGACAGCCCATATATATATATATATATATATATATATATATATATATATATATACAGTATATATCAGAGTTGACTCAAATGCTGAGACAAATACACAAATCCTAGAATAGAATCTTAAAATCTTACAGTACCCACAGTCAGAGTTCAGATCTGAGTCAAAGAAAGGGACGTATATCAAAGTCCTCATTAAGGTCTCTAGGTGATAAAATATTAAGAGTAAATATCCAGAATGCCTCTCTTTGAAGCAATTGTGTATTAACATCACCCCCTCTCCGATGTGGTTTAACAACTTCAATACCAATTTATCTAAGTGAAGAAACTTGACGTTGTGCTGAAGTGAAATGTGATTTCTAATAGAAATTCAATGTTCTGAAATTCTAGTCTTAAGAGATCTACATGTCTTACCAATGAAAGATAAACCACAGGGACACCTGAGCATATATATGGTGTTTGTAGTATTACATGATATCATGCCCTTGATCCTAAATGACTTTCCTGCTCTAGGATGGTTAAATGTTTTTGTTTTTGTAGGTAAAGTTGCACTGCTGGCAACTACCACACCGATAGTTACCAGAAGGCACCTCAATCAAAAAATGAGAAGCAGCCATAGTTGGTGGCAAGTCAGCTCTAACTAACATACCACGCAGATTAGGGGGTCTTTTATATACTATATGAGGGGAACTGCTAAAACAACTCTTAAGGGATGGATCAATTTTGATAATATATTAATGTTTCATCAGAATAAACACAATTTGTTTGGTGAGAGGAGAATACTGTATATAACAACTAACACTCATATCTCTAGATTTTTATGTTATTTTATTAAAGCACTCATGTTGGGACATCCACTCTTTAGCATAAGACCTCTGCCTGAACTGCTGCATCAGGTCAGAAGCTTGCAGTTTGTAATCATGATCTGAACTACAGATCCTTCGAATTCGATTAAAGTGAGAAAAAGGAAGTTACTGTTTTAAAGGGATAGGAGGATATGAAGTCCCATACAAAACAGAATTTCTGTCTGTAGGTTTTCAATATAGACTTGTCATTGGTCTATTTGGGCAGCGCCACCTAGTGGCCAAGAGATATTAAAAATGAATATTTTTGCTTCTAACTTCTGAATAGTTTGGCCTAAAAACACAAGACTGGTCTCATCAGATTCCTTTAGAGCCGAATGATACCGTTTGCCACAGATGGCCATACTTTCTGTCCGTCATTTAGAATTTTGTCAAAAATGTATCGGTATGCATCATTGGCCCTGATGGTACCTAAAAAGATTGGGGCCAGCACCACCTTGTAGTCAAAAGATATAACGAAATCTTATGCTTATAACATTTGAGAAATATTGTCCTGTCAATGCTTTTAGCTTTTTTGGGTCATGCCGAGTATGATGATACCCAATTAGCCACGGATGGCCATACTTCCTGTCCGCATTTTGAATGTAATTAAAACCCGACTTTTTCGAAACTCCTTCTAGGCAAAATATCAGATTTGCACAAAATTTGTTGTGTTTCACCAAAGGACACTCACGACGATAAATGATCAAAAGCTTTTCAATGGACCCAACGGTTCTCAAATAGCACACCCTATGAATTAGATAGCAAGACGCCAAAAAGGAACGCTTTGACAGCACCGCCTATTAGTTAAACACTATAATGAATTGTATTGTAATATTAGTAATTTAGCTTTTGTTTTTTATACTGCTTTTCTGGAAAACCTAATCAGTGATGTCAATCATATTCTCTTGCATAATGCTGGTGCGCTTGGCCCCATAATTCCTGCTTGAAGTTGCATTTTATATTAGTTTTGGAGTCATGAAAATGTTTTTTTTTTTTTTTTGTCAGATAGCAGAAATCATTTAATTTTGGTTTCATCAACAATAATAATATTGTGGTGTAGTTGTGCATTTGCATACTTCTGTTGTTGTCTGTTTATATATTCATAAAGTTGTGTTGCTGTATCTTTGTGTATATAAAAAATATACTGTAGATGTTGGGGGGGCAATAAAACTATAATAGAACATTTAAGCCCAATGCAAAACATGTCATAAAGCAGCAGTGACAGAATCAAACACAAAGATCCAGTGTTTGTCTGCAGCATGTGTGTTTCTGTAATACTGCGAGATGGTGAGAGCCTCACAACAATGACAACAGCAGCAGCAGCAAAACACACGCTTCCAAAATCTGAAGGCAAATTTTCATTTTACGGCCCGTCAACTTTCTGATCCACAGCAAATGAATACGGCCGCAAACAAATCTATCAAATCCAGCATCAAAACACAGTACACTCCCAAACAGACAGAGAGAGAAAGAGAGAGTAAATACTCATCCATGACCTCTCACACACACACACACACACTTAAGAAAAGACAGACAGGTTTTGTTTCATGTGAAAATGAACCTTTCTGGCAGTGGCTTAAACGCAAGGCTGCAGGTTTGGTTTTAAAGGATTTATTCACCTAAAAATGAAAAATCTGTCATCATTTGCACATCCTCATGTAATTCCAAACCTATATTAATTTCTTACTTCAGTGTAATATGTGAGATAATATTTATATTTTTAAGAATACTGTTTTCCATATTATGACAGTAAAGGAGATCTGGGGTTGTCAAGATTGGAAATAGCAAAACAACAACAACAACAACAAAAAAGTAGTCCATATGACTATAGTCTTCTGAAGTCATACTATAGTTTTGCATGAGGAACATATTTCCAATTGATGAACACATTGTTTAGACTGATTTTGGAAAGATCTTATTTGAAATAATAATCCATTCATAAATCAGACATGCTACTTCTCTCATGAACTTTCACATGACGAATGTGGTTGTCAAGATTATCAGTGAATAATGACTTAAATTTGGTCAGTTTTTTCACATATTGCTATTCGATGACTTTAGCAGACTTAAAATATATCACATGAGTTGTATAAACTACTTTTATGATACTTGTCACGAATATACCAGGCTCCCCAGTCATCCAATCACAGCGCTTGAACTCACCAGAGTACTACTCACCCACACCTGCAGCCAATTCAAGATACCAATCAGCACCACTATAAGAACACACAAATAATCACACTTTGTCTGGTCACCAACATGTTCACAGACTCTAACCCCTGTTCAAGTTATCTTTCTTAGATTACCTACCTGTGCTCTAAGCGATCTCCTGTGGATTACTCATCTGTGCCCCAGCGATCTCCTGTGAAATGCTGATCCTCACTCGACGTCCTCCTGTGGGTTACTGTGGCAGCGGGGGCGTGGTAAAGCACCCGTCCAGAGAGAGAAAGCGGTAAGGGCACTTGCACCTGAGCTAAATTATGTCTAACACCTGTCTCTAATTTCAGTGAGCATGAGGAGAGCGGCATATAAATGGCCACAGAACCACCAGACGGGACAGAGTCAGAGACTGAGAGGGACCTGTTGATGTTATGTTGACTTTGTTATTTGTGAAGCTGAAAGTGCTGACGTGACTAATTAAAAGTCTTACCTTGGTTTGGAGCAACCTGCCTCCCGTGTCCATCTTGCGCAAACCTCCACAGTTACTTACCAAAGCTCCGGTGCTCACCTGTGATATACACACCTGTGGATTCAGATTCACCAAGTGAACAGCTCCCTTGACATCAGCTCACCTCTGTGTATCTGGCTTAGTCTTACCATTCATCCTCCATATCATCCAAAAGAACGGTACTTCACCAGTCTGCCTTCACTTGTGCACAGTTTGTAAATAAACACCTCAAAAGTCTGTGGTTACATAACAATGCTATTGTGCTGCAAGGGTACTCAGTAAGTGGACTCCAGTCCGTATTCGGACCGAAGGACAATTCCTTAAACTCTATGGACCTGCCGGTGGTTCCAAAGTTTACACTTAATATGTTAAAATCTCCGTATACATAAGTCAAGAATATGAGGATCATTTGAAAGCTTAGAATCTGAACTTTTCATTGGTAAAAATCACTTCATGTTACTTAAAATAACAAAATAAGGCCTCAAAACAGTCACGTTGAAAATTAGCACCCCCTAGAGGTAATGGGGTAGAAATATGTATATGAAAATAAAAGTCCTTCACATAGCGCATAAATGGATAAGTCATATTTCAAATGAAAGCTATCATTCTCAGTTATGTGACTGTATAGTTTATTTTGTTGCACTAATACCACAGTTCAAATTATTTTCAAAAGAATCACAACATGAAATATGATTTCTGGAAGTCATCAAATACAAATGTCTCTTTTATGTGCCAATCACTGCTGATGTAAGCCCTAAATAGATAAAAGAAAATTAGGTTTTTAGGCTTTTACTTTAGGGAGTTCTCTAAATAATTAGCTATTGTCTATACTTCTGTGAGCATGCTTGGCTGAATAATCCAATGTTACTTTATATATTAGATGTCCAGAACAAAATATGCCATCCAGAAGGAAAAGCATGCAAAACAAATCATCACATAAATATAATATAAATAATACAATTTTATAGCATCACCAAGGAGTGTATCTCATCTTTCTAATGAAACTTAGATTGAGCTTCTAGTCCACTCAGAGGCAGAGATATTCAATGAAATAATGAGGGTGGTGCTTGAACTGAAAATTAGACTGAATGTCTATGGACGCTCACACCTTTGAGAACTAAAATGCGTTAGAGCACCACCTACGTTTCAGATCTGTATATTGTGATGGAATGAGATAGAGAATTTTTTTTTTCTAGTGTTTTATACCATCTAAGGGAATAAATTGAGACATTTCAAAGTTAGGTAGAGTGAACAGAACCAGAACTACATGTTTAAAGTTAGGATAGCAAAAAAAAAGATTTAGTTTATCATAAGATTATAAACAAATACTATAATATTTATGAATAATTTAAGTCTTTATTTTTTTAATTTTGGGCAGTCTTCTGAAAAATGAGACAACATTTTTGCAATAAGTCCACAGTGTGTGTTAATGGTGAGCTTTTAAATTTGAGTATGAAAAATAGCAGGCGGCAGACCAAAAATTAACCAGAGATTAAGGGACTGATGTTAAGAAATACAACCTTATTATAAAGTGTTACCAATATATTTGTATCATTTTACATCATAATGTGTCTTTGTTTAAAATGTCTTAAAAAAAAATTCTGGTGTAAATATTACATTTTAAATTCAAAAAACTAAATGCTACTGTATTTTTTGCACATTATTTTTAGGGCTATATATATATAGAGAGAGAGAGAGAGAGAGAGAGAGATTTGCTTAGAAAAGACCCAATATTGTAACAGATGAATAAAGCATGATTAGACAATACAAAAAGTGGCTTTAGAAGTCATTGTTTTATAAGCCCTTCACTTGTCTGCAGTTCACAGCAATCCATTTTACAATTGAGCTGAAAGTATTTCTGTTTAATCAGTATGTTTAGTCATTTACCATATTTGTTGGATTTTTATGTCTTCATTTAAAAGGATTGCTGTTCTTGTGCTGGTCTCTCCTGGCTAAAGTGATCTAGCTGCTCATTTCTATACAGTCATCACTTTACCCATAAACCTCCTGCTTTGAAGCCCTACCCCCTGACACGCCCCCTCTCTGAGCCGCTGTCTGACAGCCCATCAAAGAACCCCAGAAAATGTCGATTTCACGCAGTTTGGAGTACAATTAAAAGGCGCGCTGATACCTGCTGCGGGCGGCTGTCTCTCTCGCATCACTGCATCCATTGAGCCCAAAGGCATGAGCTCGCAGCCATCCAATCAGGCGAAACTGAGCAAGAGTGACAGGCTGAATGAGTGCGCATGATTGGATGGCTCTGATTGCAGAGTGCGCGAGCTGACGATTTGTGGAGTATGGGTTTGATCGCTAGATTGACGCTTGATGTTTCTGAAAAGAAGAGCCGATACAAAGCACAGAAAAGTACCAAAGGTTTCTTTTATTTGTTCATCTGGCTACACGTTAAGCACACATTCAATTAATTCAGTACATGTTATGTCTTTTTATAGATTTGTAATAGACTGTGAATATAGCTTTCAAGTTGTATGGACTACATGGTATTTGTGCTTCATTTTTGAGGCTTCCGTTGCAATTTGCATGGAAAAAAGTTACTTTGGCTCATTCTATAATTGAGGGTACATTTAATGTCAACCAAAAAGTATAAAAACAAAGTCCTTTCTGAAAACAACTATTGGTTTAAGTTAATATATTTCTTCAATGTAACAAATATACTAGCTGCAAAGCTTAAGCAACACTTTTTGATATTATAAGGGGAAGTAGGGTTAACTATGTCAACAATGTTATGGAAAAACTTCATGCCGTTACAGACACTGAATAAATGCTACACTTCAAGTAGCACACATAATTAAGGGTTATTTTGTCTAATCTGCCATATGTGCAGTAATTCTTTTAAAATAATTTTAAGAATTGTATGTTTTTGCAGATATTCATGTGATATTTTCAGCATGGTCACTAGTGACAGTAACATTTATGCCATAAATCTGCCTTAAATATAATTTTGGTAGTTTTAAGAGATGTTATGCAAAACTCTATCATTTGTGGATGCAAAATATACCTTGAAGGATATCAGAAGCAGCATTATTGTTATTTTCAATTTAAAAAAGCCAGTCCATTAAAATTTGTAATCGTGATTAATCGCGTTATTATTATTTTTTGTAGTTAATCACGATTAATCACAGATTTTAAAATAGCTGAAATTTGACACTATATATACTTCTTCTCTTGTCAAAAATTATTTATTTCCATCTTAGGAAAGAAAAGAAAACATGTAGCAATATTATGCTTTATTAACATTTTCCAAACAAAGCCTTACACAATATAAAGACAATGCACTAAAATATCACCAATTCAAGTAACATTAAAGCTGGGATAGGCCCCAGCACTACACACATCCCTGCATAGTAGGACAAGTGGCTTTAGAAGATGGATGGATGGAAGTAACATATGATAACAAACTGATCTATGGGAAATAATTCATTATCATCAGTGGACATCAGTTGACACAGGGTCATGTCAACTATGTTTCCCAATAGTTGGCCCTGGAGGTAACTTAGTTGACAGTTAATCAAGTTGATAATTCACCCAATTTGACTCATAATTTCAATGATCCATCTGGTCAACCCCATGTCATTTTCTTGATCAGGTTAATCTTATTTTTAGGATTTTAACTAAAGTAAATATTATTGAAAATCATAACAATACACCCAATATAGTTGATGGACAGTTAGTATACTCCTTGACAATATGTAGTTTACATGTTCAGATTAAAATGTGTATTGATTCTCATAAATGAACAAAGATAAACAAAACATATATACACAGAATCAATCTTAACCCCCACTATTACCCCTCCAAATCCCCAGCGCCACCCTGGTCCCAACAACATCCCAGCTGTCGCAAATTATACAGACACACAGACACAAAATATTTTATAAAATAAAATTAAAATTAAGCAAAAAAGAAATAAACAAATAAAAATATATAATAAAAATAATCACCCATCCATAAATGATACCCAAAAATACCCACCCCATTTCTCCACAAACCCGTTGTACTCCCCCACCCCCACCCCACCTAAAAGGCCACCATCCTTCCCATCTCCGAACACCACTCCTGAAAATGATCTGTCTGGTGATCGTGACACTGGTTAAGACCCAACTCTTTATGTGTCTATTTTCAATGTCAATGACCACCCCATCACCCAAAATACAGAGTATGTGGCAAAATGATATCAAAGTGCCTAATACATCGCACACCAGACTCTGAACCTTCAGCCAAAACTCCTGAAATCTCAACACACCCCCAAAAGACATGGGTTATGACTCCATCCTCTGATTGGCATTGCCAGCAGGCGGGTGTGTCTTTAAGACCAAGCCTATTTAAATTAAAGGGGGTTCAATAGAATCAATGTAAATTCTTGAATTGCACAAGGCACACCCTTGCGTTTCTAGATGCAGTCTTGACATTTTATAGAATTCCAGCCCACTCTCCCTCCTCCAATTCCAAGTTTAAATCTTTCTCCCATAATCTCTTGAGAGTGGTTGAGGTTCCATTCCCCAGACTCTGTAGATACCTAAAAAACTGCGATCTGGGGATCCCAAAATGTTGAACCAAATTTTCAAAGGATCTCAACACACTACTCTCATATAGGTCACAGAGTGTAGGAATCCCCCTCACAAGCCACTCTGACCAGCAGAAAGGGGACTTATTAATACGTAGTTTAGGGTTCAGCCATAAACTCGAGGCAACATTTAGATAAATATTCTAATTTAAAATTCTGGACACTTTTGTCCATACCGCATGCAAATGAGAGATAACAGGGTATAGTTAACTTCTCCGGCTAGATTGATAGAAAGGCTTTGCAATGGCAAAATAGGGACAAGAAATTCCTGTTCAATACAAAGCCAGGGAGGGGTTTGTTTCTGGTGGAAGAGACCAATGAGCCAAATGTCTGAGACCGAACACATAATAAAAAAATGAAATCTTGGGTAGGCCTAACCCACCTTTTTACTGGGATGTAATCTGGGACGTTTACCAAACCAAATGGTTTACTCAGCCCATTGTTTCTATGAAGGACAATGCTTGCTTTGAACATGTAAATACTTTGCGGCCATCCTTCATCTATTCTCAGTTTGGCCAGAAACATCAGTGCAAAAGCGATCTTCCATTGATGTAAGAGTTTCTTGCATTCCTTGAAACGTTTCTCTCTTGTCGAATTTGCAAAGTCTGGGAACAAGGAAATGTTGTGATTCTTCCAAGAAAGCCTTTCTATGCTCCTTGCCTTGCGTAACAAATTATCTTAATTGTATGATCTCAGAAATTTGGCCAGAATTTATCGGGGCCTGTCTCCCTGAGTGAATCTGTGAACTGGAACTCTGTGAGCTCACTCGATTTCCAGCTTATGGCCTGTAATGTTGAGCAGACTCAGGAAGAACTTGTCTAGGAAGTTCACCTTATCTTGGTCTTCTTCATACACAGGAATTCCAACCATTCAGACATTGTTTCGTGGCCATGATTCTCAATTGCATCCAGTCTTTCCAAAATGCGTTCCAAGTCTATCTTGGCCGCTAGCAGACTAGCAGCTAATTCCCTCTCAGGATGTTGAGAAATCAATCTCTCGACATCCCCGATTCTTGTAACCAACTCAGTGAATTTAGTTTCCATCGCCGTAATCGATCGACGTATTACAGCAAGATCCTTTAAGTCAGCAACAACAGATATGTTGGACAGTCTGTGCTGAATTTCTCCAGCTTGAGCATGTAAGTGTCTTTAAATATCTCCAGAGCCCAAGGATTTTGAATTCTTTGCCATGTTGACTTCAAAGAACAGATATGTAGCAGGGTGTATCGAATCTCACCGGATTATTAAATACAAATTATTAAAACCTAGCAAAGTGCGCAGAGCTTGCAGTTTACATGTCCGCTTCTCGCATGGTGTCACATGACTTCTATGCAGTTACAAGGTTTTGGGATACAAAATGTTATAATTGTTTGGTTAGTAACATAGTTTACAGAACTTTTGTGGACATTTTCTTTATTATAATGTCAAAATCAATCTAAAAAAAATACTTAAAAAAATAAATAAAATAGAAAGATGATTTTAAATGTTTGATTAATTATTTTGAAGTTAAGATCCACAGACAATGCAAAAGCTGTCAATTAAGAAATATCATGGAAATTTAAAGCAAAATGAAATATGGGGTGCACAAAGTATTGGTGTGATTATTATAACATGCTTTCCCTTAATGGATTAAATGGGATATTTCTGAAGAAAATGGTTAGAAATAAATCATTGGCAAATACAGATTTCCATGTGGAAATGAGCAGAAAGTTTTGCCTCTAAGGAGAGAAGAATTTATTCTGTGCTGAAGCTGCACATTTACTTTCAAAGCTTTAAAACAAAGAGCATTTCACATGAATAGGTGAGAAAACTAACAGCTCACACAAAACCATTAATTTCAACAAAACCAGTTGAACACAAGCGAGGCAGAACGTGGCCTGAGCGTCCACCAGAGTCCTTCAAAGAGAGCCGAGACACACGGATTAACTAAAACAAGCTACAATTTCCTATTAATTATCTTAAAAAAGAGAGAGAGAGAGAATACAATTCATGTTTGGAAGAAAAAATGTGTTTGAGGGATTATAGAATGCCAGGCCTCCATTCAGCCCAGCTCAATACACATTTCCCTGTTACTCGCACTGCGATGAAACGACATGAGTTGAAATCTTTTCTTTGACAGAAGGAGAGACACTGTCACCGTGGCAACCTGTAATCTCAGCCGTCACCGGCGTGAATGTGAGATTGAAATGACGAGACATTATCATGACGGGAAACATGGAAACATATTAGACTCCATTTAAATGTCGCCTCACATCTCACAATGTCTAATTGATGCTTTCTCACTGAAATTAGAAGTTTCTCACAGTTTCTTCTGGAAATGTCTGCCTGACATGCAAATTGAAGAAATGGTTGATCCGTTTTGATTGAATTCAAATGTTTGTACAGCAGCAGAATAAAACCATTTATTTGTATTTTGAAATGATTCCCCATTTCTAATGAATATCTTTGAGCTAAATGTAAATCCCTCTGGGAGTCCTGTTCATAATATATTGAGACTTTTGAACACTTTAAGTAGAAGTCTGAATGCTATTGCACATTTAAACAATAAGGTGTGAGAGGCCATAATATTAATAGTAAGGACACACATGCTCATTAAAATACTATATTTTGTATGTAAAATCATGCCATCCTTTCACCAGGAAATATAGTCCCTGAAAGTAAACAGTAAACAGAGCAGCGCTAGTCAACATGAACAGACTACTTGTACAACTGCTTCCGTGTTCTAAGTAGTGTGGCTCAGGCGATTCAGCGTTCAGCGCGTTTAAGTGCAGGAAGATTTATTAATGGGAAAGCAGATTATTTATTTTCTTTTTTTAGGGCTGTCAGTTGATTGAATCAATAAATAATACTTTTGACGCTAATGTGATGTCTCAATGTTATCACTTACCAAATTCGAAACACTGACCGCAAGAAACATAAGTTTATTTAGAAACGCTGGATAATATTTCATAAAGGTGTTATGAGAAGATAAATATTGGATCCTTCCAACTTGTAAGAAAAATGCTTCTGGTTCTGATCTCCTCAATACTTCAGGCACACTGTTAGTGCTCACGTGAGTCAGGAAAGATATTCAAGTCTCTAAAAATCATGTATTATTTTGTCTGTGACTGGTTGCCAGACATTAAATGTTTATCGGTGAGAAAGAACATTCAAGAAGATGACCACATCAGAGAATATGAGAAATAAAGAACAATTAATCTGGCTTCTTGTGTAATTATTAGGGGTTCAAGCCCGAAGGACTGAAACCCTATTGTATTTTTAAGGATTATTTTTAGAAAAAAAAACATTCTGCCATAAAACTGATTGTGCAGACCATACCGTAAGGCCTAGTGACTTGAAACTTTGGGGAATGGAAGTACTCCGGCTGGCTAGCCATAAGCATGGAATCATCCAATCTGACAAAGCCCCCCATTTGCACTACAGTGGAAAAAATATAGGCTATATATATATATAAAAATCACATTTTGGGCCATAACTCTTTAACCATATGGCCTAGAAACAAGGCAGTCACAATTGGAATGCAGTCACAATTTTGCTCTGCCCTTTCATTTTCGAGCTATTTTGGATTGTTTATCCAAAATTGTTTATTGATTGAGTACCAATATGAAAAGGTATCAACAAAAAGTTTGAACTTTAGATTCAAAATGCCAAAACGTACACAGTGGGCGTGGCCACTTTTACTAAAATTGTTATAACTCATGAATGGAATGAGATAGTATCACCAAATTTGGTACACATATGTACAGTGTATGTCATTCTGGGGACACTCAAAACATTGTGTGCCTTTGCCTCTTGGTGGCGCTAGAATAATTAAAAATCAAAAAATGTCTCTAACTATGGAATCCTTGGTCCAATGAACTTGAAAATTTGCATGAAGTGTCTTTGTCCAATGTGCCATCTAGGTCTATGAAGACAGTCTCATATCTTGAAAAAAATGGCCGCCATCAACCAATACAAATTTAGCAGCTATTATATAGGGGTAGAAAAGGTAGATCGGAACGAAACGTGGTAGGCCTATTTGTCTCTTTGCCCAAGATGTCTGTGCAAAATTTTAAAACAATTTGCCACTGGGAGCCGCTATCGTGATTTTTCATGTGTATATGTTGTTGTATATACCGCTGTTTCACTCAGACACGTTATTCATAATGAACAACTTTGCCTCAAGAAGCATTGATGTGAATTAAATATTTTGTTAAATATTTAAGATTATTTAAAAAAAATAATAATTTCAAACTAGTCCTTGGCCATTCACCCGATTAGAACCAAACCAGTGAAGAGAGATTTTCTGCTGTCCCAATATCAATAATTATCAAAACAAGTTTGAACTTTCGATTTAGCGTCGCAACGGTAGGCCAAAACATTGAATGTGGGTATGGCCACATTTACTTAATGGTTATAACTTTTAAACAGAATGTGAGATTATCACCAAATCTTGTGCAATCATGTAGGACTTCAATCTGAATACACATGAAAGAAATTATGTACCTCTGCCTCTTGGTGGCACTATAACAGTCATGAATGTAAAAAATGCCATACACGGATCAGCCACAACATTAAAACCACTGACAGGTGAAGTGAATAACATTGATTATCTCGTTACAATGGCACCTGTCAAGGGGTGGGATATATTAGGCAGCAAGAGAACAGTCAGTTCTTGAATTTCATGTGTTGGAAGCAGGAAAAATGGGCAAGCGTAAGGATCTGAGCAACTTTGACAAGGGCCAAATTGTGATGGCTAGATGACTGGGTCAGAGCAACTCCAAAATGGCAGGTCTTGTGGGTGTTCCAAGTGGTCCAAGGAAAGACAAACTGCGACAGGGTCATGGGTGCCCAAGGCTCATTGATCCGCTTGGGAGCGAAGGCTAGCCTGTCTGGTTCGATCCCTCAGAAGAGCTACTTGAGCAAAAACTGCTGAAAAACTTAATGCTGGCCATGATAGAAATGTGTCAACACACAGTGCATCACAGCTTACTGCATATGGGGCTGCATTGCAGCAGGCCGGTCAGAGTGCCCATGCTGACCCCGTCTACTGCCAAAAATGCCTTCAATGGGCATGTGTGTCATGTTTATGTGTTTTGTTCATGTCTTTTATTTTGAAAGTTGATTCCTGTTTCTTTGCCATGTCATGTGATCTGTTCCCTCATGTGATCCTCTCTTGTTCCATGTGTTTTGTTCTCATTGATTTGTGTTCATGAGTCTTGTTATCTTGTTATCAGTTCTGTTATGTCATTGGTTCATGTTTCTTATTATTAGTTCAGTCTTGTGATTGGTTGTCTTGTTTACTTTGTTACCCATGTCTATGTATTTAGCCCTGATGTTTGCCATTGTTCAGTGTCAGGTATTGTTTTGTGTAACATAGTCAAGTCAAGTTCATTTATTTTTTTTGTTATGTTTTGGATTCACGTTTCTTGGATAGCACTTTGTAAATAAACTACACTTGGATTCTTCACATCACCATTGTCTTTGTCTGCCTGTCATTGCCCGCAAGCTTTTTTACAACGTGAGTGTCAGAACTGGACCATGGAGCAATGGAAGAAGGTGGCTTGGTCTGATGAATCATGTTTTCTTTTAGATCATTTAGATGATCGTGTGCGTCATTTACCTGGGGAAGTGATGGCAGCAGGATGCACCATGGGAAGAAGGCAGGCCGGCGGAGAGAGTGTGATTCTCTAGGCAATGTTCTGTTAGGAAACCTTGCATGGTCCTGGCATTCATGTGGATGTTACTTTGACCCATACCACCTACTTAAAGATTGTTGTAGACCACGCACACCCATTCATGGCAATGGTATTTGCTAATGGCAGTGGCCTCTTTCAGCAGGATAATGTGCCCTGCCACACTGCAAAAATTGTTCAGGAATGGTTTGAGGAACATGATGAAGAGTTCAAGGTTTTGACTTGGCCTCCAAATTCCCCAGATCTCAATCTGATTGAGCATCTATGGGATCTCCTGGACCAACAAATCCATGGAGGCCCCACCTCACATCTTACAGGACTTGAAGGATCTGCTGCTAATATCTTGGTGCCAGATCACACAGGACACCTTCAGAGGTCTTGTGGAGTCCATGCCTCGACGGGTCAGAGCTGTTTTGGTGGCACGAGGGGGACCTACACGATATTTGGCAGGTGGTATTAATGGTATGTCTGTGCTACCTAACATGAAGTTTGGAAAAATTAAGGCACTTTATAATTTTTTTATGCAAATGGACTGTCTAATACTTAATATTGGTTGCATATGTACTTAAAGGACCTTAATAGCTTTAACCCTGTTAATTGCTGCTTGCAGCTATATTTAATTCTATATTTGTTGTCATTTTTACACCAGACATTAGAAACGAGACCAAGCCAAGTTTTGTATTACCTTGAATGTAACATTGTCTACTTTAAAATAAATGTAATAAATTAAACACTGTTGTATTCAATAAATAAGAGCCTACACAAGATATAAAAGTTAGCTCACATGCTGATAGTAAATGTCCCGAGTCCTGACTGTTTTATTAAAACAAAGAAAAGAATGCTAGTGTTGTACGTTCAAAATTCCACTTATTGTCATTCAGCATTTACACAGGTGTACAAGAGATACACATATTTTACTAAAGGGCCAAGATGGCAACAGACGAACACTTACAAATGTGAGAAACAGCCTAGTAAACATTAGCGTGCTATTAGACATTACTATAGCCTTAAGCTGGCCATCACTCGTCTGTATTACTCCAGTAACAATGGGAGATATATCCTTACAGTTCCTTGATTTATCATAAAAGACGTGATCAGAATACATCTAGCTCGATTTTTTTTCTCTTGTATTAATCCTGGCAACATATACCTTCTTTTATTGCTAAGCATTCTAATGTCCACTCCTTTGTGTTTCTTTGCCTGTGGGCCATATTATATCACTATACAATTGGTTACCATTTAAAAATCTAAACAACCATTTTATAAAGCTGTAAAGGGATTAATGGAAAGGAGGAGGCGAGAACCGGCTTGACAGTATAAATAATAGTGTAATATAAAACTGAAACAAAAAGACAAACACACACAGGTGTCAGACAGAAAGCTGTCTGTAAATCTCTCTCTCTCTCTCTCTCTCTCGCTCTCTCTCTCTGTCTCTCATGCACTGCAGCTTCCAGTCCTCTCTGGGGCCGGGTGTGCAGAATCACGACCCGGCCCCGCCCTCCGCCCTGTCACAAAAGCATGGAAACTTGATAGTTTATACCAAACTTTAAAATACTACAATAAACTTTGTAGTACTTTAGTAGTACTCTTTCTCTCACTGTAGTGGCAGACGAATTGTTTTGATCTGTGTCTCCATAATAATAATAATAATAAAAAGTTTATTTTATATAGCGCTTTTCACAAACCCAAGGTCACTTTACATAGTGGAAAGGCAATGAAACACAACTGCAAACAAACCAAAACAATACAACAAAGACAAGTTATCTGTATGAAGCTATGAGTTTGTTGTGGAGAAATGATCATTAAACAAAGTTTTTGAGATGTGCTTTAAAGAAGGGAAGAGAAGCACAGTCACGAAGAGGTTGTGGGAGGCGGTTCCAGAGTTTGGGGGCCAAGGCACTGAAGGACCTGACACCCAGGGTGGAAAGTCTGGAGCGGGGGATAGCCAAGAGATTTTGATCAGAGGATCTCAGTGAGCAGGAAGGAGTGGTCGGGGGTTGCGGATGTAGGGGGGAGCAAGGTTGTGGAGGGCTTTGAAGGTGAGTAGTAGTACTTTGTATTTGATCCGGGACGGAACTGGTAACCAGTGGAGTTGGTGGAGAATGGGTGTGATGTGTGCTGATCGTCTGGTATGAGTTTTGAATATATTGTAGCCTTTGAAGTGATTTAACAGTGAGACCAAGGAAAAGTGTGTTGCAGTAGTCAAGACGGGACATAATGAAGTGATTTGATATGAGGATCAAAGCTAAGGGTGGAGTCAAGCAAAATGCCAAGATTTTTAACAACAGGAGTAGGGTGGATAGGTGAACCATCAATGTTGAGAGTGAGACTGTGAGATTTGGAGAGGATGCTTTTAGGGCCAATCAGCAGAATTTCGGTTTTATCTGTATTAAATTTGATAAAGTTGTTTTGCATTCATAATTTTAAGTCAGAGAGGCAGTCAGTGAGGGAGCATTGTGGTGGATCAGAGGGAGAGGGAATGGTAAAGTAGAGTTGGATATCATCTGCATAACAGTGGAAGTTTAGACCGTGGCTGCGTATAATCGGGCCAATAGGGAGGATGTAAACGAGAAAGAGGAGGGGCCCAAGTACAGAACCCTGGGGGACACCACGGGTGACAGGGGACTTGGAAGACTGATGTGAACCAAGTGTTACAATCTGCCTTCTGTTGGAGAGGTATGACTGGAACCAATTCAGGGCTGTGCCAGAAACACCAATAGCAGACAGACGGGCGATTAGAACATTGTGGTTGATGGTATCGAAAGCAGTACTAAGGTCAAGGAGGATGAGAATGTTAAGTGAACCAGAGTCAGCGGACAAGAGAAGATCATTAACTATGCGTAGAAGGGCAGTCTCTGTACTGTGACATGAACGGAAGCCCGATTGAAAAGGCTCATACAGGTCATGGTGATTAAGAAAGGTGTGTAGTTGTGAGGCCACCACTCTTTCCAGTACCTTGGCCAGGAAGGGGAGGTTGGAGATAGGGCGGTAGTTTAATAGTGATGTTGGGTCACAGTCTGGTTTTTTGAGAATGGGTGTGACTGCAGCAGTCTTGAGGGCAGCAGGCACAACACCAGAGTTGAGGCAGGTGTTTACAATCAATGCAATGGGTTCAGATAAGGATGCAAGCTTTAAGTAGAAGGGTGGGGGCAGGGTCAAGCTGACACGATGAGGAGTTGGACTTATTTATAATGTCAGTGATAGTGAGGGAGTCTATAGCAGTGAAATGGGAAAGCTGAGGGGCCAGAGAGGGAGGAGAAGAAGAGATAGAGATAGCATTGGGGTTGAAGCAGTGATAAATTTGGTGAAAATGAGTAATAGTTTGAGCGGGCATCATTGACGGCATCCCTATATGTCTGAGTATGTTCAGTGTAAAGCATGGAGTGAATTGTAAGGCCAGTTTTCTTATATAGCCGTTCAAGACGGCGGCCAGCAGCCTTAAGTTTCCTGAGCTCAGGGGTGAACCAGGGGCATGTATGGTTTGCTGGTACAAGCCTAGTCCTAGCCGGGGCTAAGCTATCAAGCAGGCTGGTCAGGGTGCCATTGTACATAGCAACCAAGTCATCCGCGGACGAGAGCTCATCAAGGCCAAACAGTGGCGAGGCCTGTATAGAGGCAGCAAACATGCTGTGGTCTATTGACCCGATGTTACGACATGTAATAGCTGTTTTCTCTGAGGAGGGAGGAGGAGTGTTCATATGAAAATGGCATTCAATGAGCTTATGGTCGGAGACACCAGAGATGGAACCAGAGACAGAGATGTCATTTAGACCAGAAGAGCAAAGCAGATCCAAAGTGTGGCCATGAGTGTGAGTAGGAAAGTCAACATGCTGTGTCAAACTAAAACAGTTCAATACAGAGTTAAACTCAGAGGTGTAAGAGCAATGGCGTGGTGGTGGTGTAGTGGTCTAAGCACATAACTGGTAATCTGGTAATCAGAAGGTTGCTGGTTCGTGCCCCACAGCCACCACCATTGTGTCCTTGAGCAAGGCACTTAACTCCAGGTTGCTCCGGGGGGGATTGTCCCTGTAATAAGTGCACTGTAAGTCGCTTTGGATAAAAGCGTCTGCCAAATGCATAAACGTAAATGTAAATTAGTATCCACATGAATGTTAAAATACCCTAACATAATCATAGCAGAACAAAGAGATGAAATAACAGTGAGAAGTTCATTCAATTCAGACAGAAAATTTACAGATGGCGGTAGATTAGCAATAGTAAAAGGGTTAGGGTAGAAACAACCTTCACAGCAATATATTCAAAAGATGTCACTTCAAATGGCCTAAGTTCTTTAACAGTTAGATCTGAGCGGTGCACTACAGCCAACCCACCCCCTCTCCCTAAAGATCTGGGTTTGGATAAGTAGCAGTAGCCAGGGGGGGTCAGCATGTTTAAATTAATGCAGTCACTGGGTTGTTGCCAGGTCTCTGAGAGACAAAACAAGTCACATTTTTTATCCACGATGATATTGTTTATTAGAGCCATTTTGTTTGTGATTGAGCGCGCATTTAGGTGGCCAATGTTAAAGTTCTGACATGATGACGAGACAGGAGGAGGCAGCCTAGGACGACGAAGGTTGTCAAAGTTAATTCCCCTGTTCTTTGACTGGTATCGTCGACAGCGATCGGACGTGTAAACAGTTGGGATTTGAGCATCATGTCCATAGACGAGAGTCGATTGTCTTTTGGAGTGATGAACATAACGTGGACGACGAATAATTCCAAGCGAGCAGCAGAGTTTATACAGCGTCAGGTCGAGGGGGGTGTGACAGCGAAAAAGTTTGAGAGCAGCAGGGGTGTAAACTGGCTCCATTGCCAGGTCACAAAAAACTAGTGGTCGACCGATATGGGATTTTTAATGGCCGATGCCGATATTGAGAAATCAATCTGGCCGATTGGCCGATACAATACATGTGAATACAGTAAATGAGAGACAAAGAATACCAATCTAAACAATATTCATAAATTAATGACAAAATAGTATGTGCAATTCCAATTCCATCTCATAAATATACATTTATTTACACTATTAAGTTTAAACAGGTTGTTTACTTTAAGTATATTTAAATGCTGCTGTTCCGAGAATCTTTAGTTTCAGTTTCTGTGTTAGCACCCCCCCCCCCCCCACCCCCCCACCTACACAATGGTTGTCTATGTGCACTGGAACAATCATTCATAAAACGCATTAAACTTTAGTTTACAAAGACGTGAAACTCACCGAGTGGTCTGGGGTGTTCACTGATATGCTCACACAAAAATCGCTGCAAAAGATGCTTTCCAACAGGTTTTAACGTAGTTTTTGTACTAAGTCAAGTCAATGGAGTCGGACAAAAACTACGATAAAACCTGTTGGAAAGCATCTTTTGCAGCGATTTTTGTGTAAGCATATCAGTGAACACCCCAGACCACTCGGTGAGTTTCACATCTTTGTAAACTAAAGTACTAACACAGAAACCGAAAATTCTCGGAACAGCAGCATTTGTCCAAATTTCAATCTTAACCGTTCTATTTCATCAGAAACGATCTTAAAACAGGGCTTTAAGTGTAAAATACCGAACTAACCCTTTAAATAATAATGATTTATGTCTGTTTAGTTTTGCTTGTTTGTTTCTTTGAAACTTTGTAAGCCGTCACATGTATTTGCATGCTCGATTAGCATCAAATCCGACCGGAACATATGAAAAGGTATACTACACACAATATTACGCCAATCATGGATAATTAAATACAGCAGACAGAGATAGTGAATAACTTAATTCAGATTAAGGAATATTTTTTTTCTCTTATTGTTCCACTGTCTGGTAAGTATTATTACTTACCAGACAGTGTTCTCTTCTCATCCACCTCACGCGATCACTGATCCGTAGTGCACGCGACCCAGCTTTTCAGTCCGTGGGAAAACAGCGTCTAGTTTAAACGTAATCGAGAACAGCGCGCGCGCATCTGAGGAACAGCCAGTCACGGGATTTTTGACTGTTTGTGAGGTTAAATGTTTTCTGTTTTGTTTAAATTTATTTGTCACATCTGTGACCCCCACTGGAGCTACCGCTGGGCTGCGGATCTGACATATCACAGTACTGTTTGAATAGACTTCGCTGCACACCGGAGTGTTTTTGTGTGTAACACAATGTAGCGTCAAGTTAGAAAGCGAATGCTGATTGGTCATTTACTGTGTCTGTCAGATGTCTGCTTCACTTCTGAGTGGCTTGTCTTACGGTGCTGGGCGGAGCAGAGCGAGCATATTCAGTTCATTCATGCTCGCTCTGCTCGCGCCAGTGGAAAAAAGCGCTAATGCACTGTCACAGACTGTTTTGAAATATATCGGCCAAACGGAAATATTTATCGGCCGATGCCGATATCTAAAAAATTCCCAATATCGGCCGATATATCGGCCTCGGCGATATATCGGTCGACCACTACAAAAAACACACAAGCACAGTATAAGGCAAGCTGAGAGGACATTAATCCAGCTGCCAACGGGAAACATGACATCGAAACAGTAAAGTTGCCACAAGCGACACAGCAACACCACGCTAATGCTACAAGTTAGCCAACCAGGCTCACAACACAACCCAGTCCGCAACGTAATTAGCGCAGTTTAGTACGCCAACCACTGTACAGACTGGGGACAACAACGAGGCAAGCGGGTAGAGACACACTCACCACTGTAGCAGTCATGTGAGGGGAGAGATGGTAAAAGACGCTTGTCGTGTCATCATCGGAATACTAAATAAAGATGATAAAATATCAAAGCAAGTGCCAAGAAGTCATTCAACTCATTCTCTATGCGCTCAACTGAAACACTTCCGTGAGACTTTCACTGAACTGATGCTATAGTTAAAAAGACAGACAGTACATTTCAATGTAAATATTTTTCAATCGTATACATTATGCATGTAAACAATAAACATGTAACAAAACATACACTTTATATACTATATATATATTTATAAAACTAAAATGTGACCAAAAAGATGAAAAACAAATTATAAAATAAACACTGTAAAATGTATATATTTGTATGTAAATGTATACAGCACCTGATTGGAAAGCTGAACCTGCTGAGCCTGGACACCTCCCTCTGCAACTGGATACTGGACTTCCTGACTGGGAGACCACAGTCAGTCCGGATCAGGAACAGCATCTCCACCACCACCACACTGAGCACTGGGGCCCCCCAGGGCTGTGTGCTCAGTCCACTGCTGTTCACTCTGCTGACTCACGACTGTGCAGCAATGCACAGCTCGAATCACATCATTAAGTTCGCCGATGACACGACCGTGGTGGGTCTCATCAGCAAGAACAACGAGTCAGCATACAGAGAGGAGGTGCAGCGGCTGACGGACTGGTGTAAAGCCAACAACCTGTCTCTGAATGTGGACAAAACAGAAGAGATGGTTGTTGACTTTAGGAGAGCACAGAGTGACCGCTCTCTGCTGAACATCGACGGCTCCTATGTGGAGATCGTCAAGAGCACCAAATTCCTTGGTGTTCACCTGGTGGAGAACCTCACCTGGTCCGTCAACACCAGCTCTATCACCAAGAAAGCCCAGCAGCATCTCTACTTTCTTCGAAGGCTGAGGAAAGCACATCTCCCAACCCCCATCCTCATTACATTCTATAGAGGGACTATTGAGAGCATCCTGAGCAGCTGCATCACTGCCTGGTTTGGGACTTGAACCGTTTCGGACCGCAAAGCCCTTCAGAGGATAGTGAGGACAGTTGAGAAGATCATCGGGGTCTCTCTTCCCTCCATCAAAGACATTTACACAAAACGCTACATGACCCCACACACCCCTCACACAAACTCTTCACCCTCCTGCCGTCGGGCAAGAGGTACCGAAGCATTCGGGCCCTCACGGCCAGACTGTGTAACAGCTTCTTCCCCCAAGCCATCAGACTCCTCAATACTCAGAGACTGGACTGACACACACACACACATGTCCTGAGTTGCACTTTAATTTTGTCACTTTATAACTGTCTGCTACCTCAATAACTGCTATGTGCATAGAACACTATCTCATAGTATGTTATGTTTACATTTAGCATTTTTAGAAACTGTCATCTTTTGCACTACTGTGTACTGGTCAGCGCTGCACTGTCTCTCACTGTCTCTCACTGTGCCTATTGTCTTGTTAATTTTTAGTAATTTATTGTACTGTCCCGTGTGTTTTGCACACGTTTGCACGTGCACTTTATATAGATATGTTATTTAGTCTGTGTGATCTCATGTGGTTCTGTGTTTGTCCTATGTTGTTTAATGTAGCCCCATGGTCCTGGAGGAACGTTGTCTTGTTTCGCTGTGTACTGTAATAACTGTATATGGTTGAAACGACAATAAAAACCACTTGACTAGATATATTCATAATGTACCAAGTTATATGGACCCCTGTATAATTAACAGCATGATCTGATCTATGTGAAATATAAATGAAATATAGGCTACTTGAATAAATTAGATCTAAACTGGAATCGAATATTAAAATCTATATTAATACCCAGCCCTATTAACAATGAACATTTTCCACAAATGTTTGACAAGCACAATTACCCCAAATAGTGTCACAATTATCTTGCTTTTAAGTTTTATAAATTAAAAGCTAGATGTGTTAAAAATGTTTGCTTCTAAAGTGTTCTTGTGGTATCTTCCAGTAAAATGAATGTCATTTGGTTTGGAACGACATGACAAAATATTTGAGTGAATTAGCTGTTTAACACTTTAAAGCCTGAACCCAAAATTCCATTCTATGCCAGAATATGGTATTCATATTATATATTCATATAACATCACACACCTGAACTGAATATACCATGTGAAGAGAAGAACTAGGGCTTTCAAAAGATAGAAATATATGTGCTTATTTAAGGCTAATCATCCTTTATCAAGGGAGGGAAATGTACAGTGTATGAAATATACACCATTTTGTAGGGAATGTAGAATAAAAGACTAGAAGATTAGAAATATAATCTATTGTTTAAAAGGTATGACCATTCAAGTGATTAGTGGGAAAATGGAATAAAACAAATATTTATAATGTTAAGATACATTTCACATGACCACTCCTAAAAAAAACTGCTTTTGAGCACCTGTAATAATAAATTGAGAATGCATCTGAAATTGAAGGACACAAACACTGAAATGTACATTTTATGTGTTCAATAAAACACACACTTTAATTAATTTGTACATTAGAATTACACACAAATTACGCAACAAAACATACAAAATCAAACTTTCGAACTATAAAAGAGTGCAGAATATATATAAATTCATAAATACTCAATAACTGCAATACCTGTGTAGAGAAGAGAGGGAGAATAGAGGGGAGGACAACAACACCAGTAAACACAGCCCAACCTAGGCCTCTTCACGAAACTGCCAAGGAGTGCCAAGACTGAAAAAGGTCTTTTGCCATTACATTCCGGCATGCAACAAGCTACTTTACTTTTATTTTCAGTCCTACTTTTTCAATAGCATAGCCAACATCTCTAAGAGGACTCTTCAAATGTAGGGACATGGGCTGTGTGGAGTGATGACGAAGGAGGGACTACAGGCTTTAGTGTTTGCAAAGGGAAACTTGCGTGAATATCTATACCTCCTAGCTTACGAGCCAGGTTTTCTCTGAAATCTATCTGGGTTAAGTTCAACGGTCATTAGTTATCATTTCTAACAACTTAACCATAAGAGCAGGGGATGTGTAAATGTTGTCAAACCAAACATTGTGGCCCTGGTCTTGGAATGGTTGCAGTAACGATTCAACTACTTTGGTGGCCAAGTCAGTGACATGCCCATCATGACTACCTGTGTAAACATTAAAGTTGAGAGTATACCCCGAGTCTGATGTTGCAATTACTCATAATTTAAAATCCCACCGAGTAGACTTGCCCTTCATGTATTGTTTAAATCCTGACCGAGCATTTAGACTTGACCATAAGTTCATCTATTGCGAGATTTTGGTTAGGCTGAAAGAGCTGCTGGCATTTTTGTTTGAGATGGTCCATAAGATAACGCAACTTAGGCAACCCTAAGGCGATCCTGATTATCCTCTGTGGTAGGGTCTACAACATGTAGAGCTGCTAAAAGAGCCTTGTAGTGGTCACGCAACATAAATCCCCTCACCCACAAGCCCTGAAGTGACTTGGTTCCCCAATAACGATGGAAATAAGGGAGAGTTGAAAACCCCATGTAAATGCGCAACCCAAGACATTTGTTAAATTCATCAGGGGTCACCTACATCCAAGCTCCTTGGTAGCTAAAATATGAGGGACATTTTATGACGAGCTCCCACCCCTGATGGTTTGTAAAGCTGCATATCTCAGCCCTGATCATCAGCATTAGGTGCGTAAATATTAGCCAAAGTCCACCTTTTCTCCTGAATTTCTGCTAAAACAATAATGACTCTTCCTAACTTATCTTTTGTCTGCTTGAGACATTTGAATTGTAGATGTTTACTTATCAATGTAATGACTCCCCTGCTCTTACTTGAGCCAGCACTAAGGAAAACATACATTCATACATGTCAACATTTGACATTTTGACATATTAGAGAAATTAGATTGTGTCAAAAATAAAATAATAAAGACCACATTCCAACATTAGTGAAACTATCAAACCCCCAACTTTCCCCAGAACAGAAATAAAAAAAGGTTTATGTATGCCTATGAGAGTCCCTTTATCTTTATCGAATGTTCTCAAGAATTTGTCCAGAATTGATCGGGGCCTGTCTCCCTCAGCAGATCTGTGAGCCAGTACTCTGTGAGCTCACTCAATTTCCAGCTTATGGCCTGTTGAGCAGACTCGGGAAGAGCTCCTCTAGGAATTTCACCATATCTCTGCCTTCCACGTGCTCAGGAATTAAAAAAATGTTGTTTCGTCAATTACGATTCTCCAAATCCTCCAGTTTTTCCAAAACGCATTCCAAATCTATCTTGGTCGTTTGCGGATTAGCAGCTAATTTCCTCTCCGATGACCCCAGATAATCGATCCGTCTCTCGACGTCCGACAATCTTGTAACCAACTCAGAGAATTTAGTCTCCATGGAAGTAATCGATCGACATATTACAGCAAGATCCTCTTAAGTCAGCTACGACATTTGTCAGCATTGCCAACACATTTATCAATTCCCGCAGGATTTCTTTCAGTTCACCGTCCGAATTGAGTCTGGGGGTTGTGGCCTGCCGCTGAGGGGAATCAGCTTTAGCACGTAAGTGTCTTTTAATGTCTCCAGAGCAATTGTTTTTACATATTGTCTTCCTAGAACAGTTAAGAATCAGGGTGTATTTAAACTCACAGTTTATGACACAGATATTATTAAAACTAGCAAAGTGCACAGAGCTCGTGTGGCATCATGTGACCTCCTCTCTACTTTGGTTTGAGTGTAAATCTTCTTTGCCATGTTACTGGGTGCTATGCACTTACCTCTAACATGTAAAACTCAAGAAATATTCAAGGTGTTACTAGGAATATTTTACGGTAAGTAACATAAGCCAGTTCCTTAATGGCATCATGCTCCAGAAAGTGATATAATTTTGATGGGAATACAATGGCACAAACGTCAGTAAATATTTGTCATGTGTAGCCAGTAGTCATGTCTTTTATTTATTCAGGTGTGTCTTGCTAATTAGTCTTATTTACCCTGTTAGTCTGTGTATATACTTGTTTGTGTTTGTTGTGTTCCTTGTTAAAGGTGCTGTAAGCAATTTCTTTCATGGAAAGGTATGCAAAAAATGTTCCTACTCCCTAAAAGATATTAATGAAACAAGTGTTGTAAGATATCTCAACTGTCTGTGACATTTCTAGACTCTGTAAGCAGCAAATAAAAGTGTGTCTGTTTGCCTCGGACAATGATGCTTTTGCCCCGTCAATCATTTTGCATGTTCTCATAGTATTGTAGTTGCAGTGAATTATTGAGGCATAATGCCATTTTTATGCCATGTTGTTCATAACAGTTGTAAGATGAGGGCTGTATTTTGCTGCTGTTGTTTTAGATACAATTTATGAATGATGTTGACCTCAATTAAGCTCATTTGTTATCTTTGGGGTGCAGGGTTTTGGAAAGAGGGGGTGTGGCTAATTCAATGGCTCAATCTCTTGGCAGTAGAATGGCTGAAATCGAATACAGCACCTAAAATATTTATTTGTGTAAGGTGTTCATTTTGTGAGTGTTTACTAGTTCCTTGTCTCTAGTTTCTTGTTATTCCTTGGTTAGTGATGGCAGAAACTAAGCTTTTGAACCACTTGCTTAGGAAAATTATTCACTGTTTCGAAGCACTCCAAACACCGCATGCTGAGGGCATCGACTGGTCACATGTGTGTAAACGCAATGAGAAGACTTGAGTCAAAAGCAGCTACACAACGCATAGGAAATTATTAACTGCCTTGTATTTGTCATGTCATGTACAACATCCTGGAATAAATAGATCTGAATATTCTGAGAATATATAATATATCTTCATATCTAAGTTGGCCTTTTTTACGATTACTGTTTTAAAATAATAAAAAAATCCAAACAATAATAGGTTTTTTTTCACATTATATTCAAATTTTTAAATCATTTATGCTTTCACAGAAAACGAAATGTTTTGGTAATAAGTCACACTCCATAAGTGTGAGACTCAAACTCAAATATCAGGAGCTTTAGATTATTTTGTGATTGTGTTAACCACTACACTATGCAGCATTTGTAGAAATTGGGTGTACTAAATCAAATTAAAAAAGTGAAGCCGCGTTATCATGTAGAATAGTCAAAATTCCAGCTTCACCTTTGGTAAAAGAAAAAAGTTATCTTTAAATATCACAAAATATCTATATCTCTATCTATTTGTTTTTCCTGTGGGAACTTAACTCAATGTTATCGAAAGGGAAATTACTAAATTCAAATCAGCACCTTGTTTGAATCAGTCTGATTTTATTATCAGTTATTGCTGAACTGACTCAAGATCAGATACAGACTGCATTTAACACTGATTCAGTGTTCACTGTGGGATCAACAGCCCTCGTGTAACCCAGAAACATTTCGAAACAGTATGACCTAATGAATCCTCGTTTGCTGAAATCACGTGACTTGGCCAGTTTGATATGCTCTTCAAAGCATTGGTTTCAAAACAAATGATTCATACATTTTCGAAGCTTCATGAACTGTGTTTACCCATCACTAGCCCTGGTTATCATTAATCTCTGCATCTGGCTTCTAATCCTCAAACTGTTGGATGAAAATCATTACAATGGAGTTGATAGATTCTGTGATGTTTTGTGCTCTCAGTCAAGTCAGTTTATTTGTATAGCGCCTTTCAGAACACACATCATTTCAAAGCGGCTTTACAGAAGATCAGCATTAACAAACGATAAAACTGTAATGTCTATAATGTCGACGAGTCATCATTGTGTAAATGATAGTTGCCTCACTCTAAAACATTTTATCCTGTTTAATTAAATTACAAAAATTGGTATAATATTATAAAATTTCAAAAAATAATATAAAAAAAGATGTGAAAATTAACATAAATTTAAACCTCTCATGTGAGCTGACTCTGATTCTGGCTAACTTTAGCTCTTTATTACCATGCTGTTAATGTTTAAAATAAAATTAAAAATGCCTGAGCTTGACCAGAGAATATTTCTGAAAGATACTTTGTTAAATTACAACACAAGCATATTCATTTTTCAAAAGTTGTAGAGTTCAAAAGGTGCTGCAGGACAGGAATGAGTCAAACCCTCCGTCAACGTTCTCTGCTAAAAATCTGAAGAACCACTGATGTGGGTCAGGTGACCTCTGACCTGAGCGATGCAGGCTCATCTGTGTTTGTTTCTGGAATTAATTTCCTTACGGAAGATGCTCTCCAATGGGGCATGAACACACATTCATTAATTAGCATATGTTTACTAGATGATAGCAATCAGGCCTGGAGTCAGATTGTGTTTAATGAGAAAATACAATAATCGAGGTGTTATAACTGTGCCGAATGTTTACCAATTTAATCAGACCACAGAGTCTCAAAACAGCAGACGTATCCGGGTCGACACGCTAATGTAGCTTTCAACTCACACAATGTAAAATTCATCTGCATTTTGTATCGATCCACTAAATCCAAAGAAGACTACTCTGCTCCATTATCAAAGTTGAAATGGGTGGACAATTCTCTCTTACTTTCAAACATTGGGGGTACACAAATGTTCTGATAGCATTACACTTTAAGGTGAAATAAACATAAAGTAGCGTACTTAAGGCCAAAACAGACTCTACGCCAGAATGCAGACACAATCTAGCTAAACAATCTTGATTTTGTGGGTTGTTGCATTCCAAAATGTGTTCATAACAGAATGCGTACTGTACACATTGCATTCTCAGTGTTGCGTTATAGTGGGCATTGCTGTCTGCTTACACGGTGAGTTTTCTCTTTCAAGTCAACTATTGTAATTGGGGAGCAACAGTTTGATGAGAATATTGCTGGGTCTGGTTGTCTACTCAATGCTGTACTGATTCTGACAGTCCTGTAAAGAGACAGAGACAGATTCATCACACAGTCCTCAGTGCAGACGACCATTAAATTACTCTGACTCACACACAATGAGAGAAAGAGAATGAGAGAAAAAGAAGTAAAGGCTTATTCACAACATGACCGAATATTTGGTGTGAATGCTCAACAGACTCCCTTGGAGCCTAACAAATTGTTCACAGACAAACCAGACGTTTATTTTACGTAGAGAAGGCCATATTTTTCCATTGAAATATTTACAGTATGAGCATTTGTTTATGTTTCCAGAGCTGATGCTACTGCACAATCCAGTGTGTTATTGGCACAATCAACGTTCAGCTGCTGAGAGTTTGCAAAATTGCTCTCAAATAAAATAAAATCATTGATCAACTCATGTGTGCAGATCCCAAATTAAATATGGCCACACTTTAATAATATCAACCCTCATTGGTTCTTTGTGTAATGACGTTGTGATGTCACGAGACATGCAATAACAAATGAGGTTTGATTTTATTGATGTGCCACCATATTGGATTTTTTTGCATTATTTTCCTTCAAATTAAAGAAAGTTGGTCATTTAAATAAGCAGAGACGATGTGTCGACGCTTGTGATTTGGAGAGGTGCAAATTCCTCTGTAGTCAACATTTCACTGCTGCCGACTACATTCAAGGATGCTTACAGTTTAAGGTTGTTGCTGTTCCTTGTCATTTTCCAATTTAAATGTACATCCTCGAAAACCATTTGCCTGATTTGGAGTGTACGTGCCTGTTCAGGAGCCGATTGTTATAAAAGACGCTGACCCTAGGATAACCAGTATTGAATAGCATAACTATATGGCACGCCCCCTGCCTGTAAGTGCTCGTGTTTGTTTGTTTGTGTGTTTGTGAGACTGTGCTGTGTCATGCAGTACGGTACTTTGATATTAAGTTGATATTAATGCAAAACATTTAACATACTACACTACAAAAATGCTAAATGTAGTAAAGGCCTATTCACACAAATACATTTTTTCCGGTGCAAATGTTCGTTGCAAACAAGCTTTTGTTTAGGAACAAAAGATTCCCATGGCGCTATCACACTTAAGTATGACAAATCATTCTTAAAAAATCCAAAGATTTTTTTAAGGAGAGCAGTCACACTTTTTTTTTTCAGACAGATGATTGAGATAAAAGCTTTTGTCGTTTTTCCAGAGTCTGAATCCAGCGCATTGGTGGTGCTAATTAACTGGCAATCACAGGTGCTGAAACTATGACTTCAATGTAAATATGCAGTAAATAAATAATATAGAAGTTGTAAACAGATTCTTTCTTTTTTAGAATTTGCATGTAATTTGCTGATACCTTTTTTTATATAATATACCTGGAGTTTGTCTTAATGTACATTATTTAATATTGATATTTCTGTGCCCGTTATATTATCCAGCACCTGCACCGTGTTTCGTGTCGTCTGCACCGTGTTTCGTGTCGTCTGCCCCGTGTTTTCTGTTTCACCCGTCACTACTCACGTCCATGTCACGCTCCCTTGTTGTCCGCTCCGTGTTTTCAGTTTTACCGCTCACGCTTCCTGTAAGGTCTTCCTTGTTGTCCGCCCGTGTTTCACTGTCTTCGTGAAATCTACACTTCCCTTCTTCCCATCGTTTCCGGCCCTGTCAGTGTGTTATTGTCCGCACCTGTCTGTCATTTTGTCTCTCTTTATTTAAACCCCGCTGTTTTCCCTTCCGGTTGTCGTGCGTTGACGTTCCATGTTCGTCTTACGTTGGTGTGTGCTCTTATGCTCTTTGTTCCTGTTCCCTGCAGCTTCCAACCGTTCGTGTTTCCCTGTTGTGTCGCCTGTTCGAGGTCTACTCTCACCTTTGTGGATGTTCACTGCCTTCACCCCCTCCTGTGTTTAACCCAGTCCTTAAGCCTATGTTTTCCCATCGTGGACTTTCATTTGTTCCAGTGTTTGTTTATTTTTGTGTTCTTCCCTAATAAAACTGCGTTTGGATCTGACCCACCTGTCTGCCTGCTCCTGCTTCCCACACACTCGTGACAGAACGCACGACCACAATGGATCCAGCAGTTTTGCGGGCAAACTACTGGCTGCTCTGTTTGCGACAGGGGGACCGTCCCCTAGAAGACCACATCAAAGACTTCCTTGCTCTGGCAAGACTCTCCGACTTCTCGGACTCTGCCTTGGTGGTTTTCTTCCGGGACAACCTGAACCCTCCGCTGAATGAGTGGTTGCCTCAGGCGATGCGTGGCTGGACCCTCGCGACCTCCTGGAGGCGACCCTACTGTTGAGCGGCTCTCCATTTACTGTGGGCGTTTCCAAGGAGGACCCTACCTCACCACCCACAGCGGAAACTCTCCAGTCGTCCCAGGCGCTCCCTGCCACGTCAGTCCCACCTGTCAGCGAGCAAACCCCCACACCAGTCATCTTCCAAGAACCCACGCGGACCACGTCTTCGGCCTGCCGGAGGAAGAGAAGATGGGCATCCACCTCAGAGCCCACGCCTGCCCCAGTCTGCGAGCCAGGGCCCACGCCTGCCCCGGTCTGCGAGCCAGAGCCCACGCCAGCAACGGTCAGCGATCCCGAGCCCTCGTCAGCCACAGTCAGCGAGCCCGAGCCCTTGCCAGCCACGGTCAGCGACCCTGAAGCCACGCCGACCAGGAACAGCGTTCCAGCGTCGCCAGTCGCATCAGCCCGGAGAAAGAGGAGAAGGGGAAAGGCCTCTGCTCTCCAGCCTCCGGCTGCTGCAGCCCCATGCCCTAAACCCCCCGTGGCTCTGCCCTCAGCACCCAGCGAACCCAAGCCAGCGCATACCACGGTCAACCAGCCAGAGCCTGTAGCCTCGACCGTCCCAGAGCCAGCGCCTGTAGCCTCGACCGTCCCAGAGCCAGCGCCTGTAGCCTTGACCGTCCCAGAGCCAGTGCCTGTAGCCTCGACCGTCCCAGAGCCAGCGCCTGTAGCCTCGACCGTCCCAGAGCCAGCGCCAGTAGCTATGACCGTCCAAGAGCCAGCGCGCCTCGTTCCCCCGAGCCTCCCAGGGCTCCGCCTCCCAAGTCTCCCGAGCCTTCCAGGGCTCCGCCTCTCGAGCCTCCTAGGGCTCCGCCTCTCAAGTCTCTCGAGTCTTCCAGGGCTCCTCCTCCCGAGTCTTCCAGGGCTCCGCCTCCCGAGTCTCCAGAGCCTTCCAGGGCTCCTCCTCCCGAGCCTCCTAGGGCTCCGCCTCTCCAGTCTCTCGAGTCTTCCAGGGCTCCTCCTCCCGAGCCTCCCAGGGCTACGCCTCTCAAGTCTCTCGAGCATTCCAGGGCTCCTCCTCCCGAGCCTCCCAGGGCTCCGCCTCTCAAGTCTCTCGAGCCTTCCAGGGCCCCGCCTCTTGAGCCTCCCGAGCCTTCTAGGGCTCTGCCTCTCGAGCCTTCCAGGGCTCCGCCTCTCGAGCCACCCAGGGCTCCGCCACTCAAGTCTCTCGAGCCACCCAGGGCTCCGCCCCCGAGCCTCCTACGGCTCTGGCCCCAGAGCCATCTACGTCTCCGTCTCCTGAGCCTCCTACGGCTCTTCTCCCAGAGATTCTGAATTTGGGGTTTTCATAAGCTGTAAGCCATAATCATCAAAATTATATCAAATAAAGGCTTGAAATATCTTACTTTGCTTGTAATGAGTCTATATAATATATTAGTTTCACCTTTTAAGTTGAATTACTGAAATTAATGAACTTTTGCACGATATTCTAATTTTTCGAGTTTCACCTGTATTTTTACAATTTAAAAGAACAGTTTTCTATTTGAATATATTGTAAAATGCAATTTGTGATCAAAGCTGAATTTTCAGCATCATTACTGCAGTCTTCAGTGTCACATGATCCTTCAGAAATCATTATAAGATGATGATTTTCTAATATGGGCATATTTAAAGTGCATTTTACTCATTTACACCTGAACACATATTTGCAAGCACAAGCATTGATGATAATGAGCCAGCATAAACACTAGTTAAAATATATTCTAAACATTCATATAATTTTATATCATATTACATATCATATTTATACAATACAGCATACAATTTAAATGCTGTGAAACAGCATTTAAATGTAACTAAAACTTGCATATTAGGAGTCATATTTCAAATGTCAATACTCTGAATCCTGGCTGGCAAGTCTGGAAACAGTCGCAGAGAGGGAGACCGTCATGAGACAGGTTAGTTTTACCCTACTGATGATGTGTTGTTGCAATAGTAATCCTGCTCAGTACGAGAGGAACCGCAGGTTCAGACATTTGGTGCATGTGCTTAGCTGAAGAGCCACTGATGCGAAGCTACTATCTGTGGGATTATGACTGAACGCCTCTAAGTCAGAATCCCCCTAAACGTAATGATACCACAGCGCCGCGGGACTCCGATTGGCCGGGATAGCCAGCCCGTGAGGGCCCGGCGAGGAGAGCCTTCGAGACGGGCTAAGGGCGTGGTTGAATGAGTGCCGCCCCTCACCCATCATGCACTGCACGTTTGTGGAGAACCTGGTGCTAAATGACTCGTAGACGACCTGACAAAGCCGTTTGTGGTAGCCGTTTCTCAGGCTCCCTCTCCGGTCTAAAATATGTACATGTTTATATAAAATAGCATGTCAACTAAAGAAAACTAAATGACTTACTCGTCCGAAATTGTATCCTCGGCTGCATCAAGTCAATCTTCAAAATACAAATGTTCATCGGAGTCCCGCTCTTCTTCTGAGGAAAATGTTATCTCTTCCTTACTATCCAGGAGTTTCCTCACTTGTGTATTGTTACAAACGCACAGAAAAGTGAATCATTTTGTTTTAAGGCACAATCGGAGGTGTTCACAATTTGCATTGATCGTCTCAGCACATTACCGTATGAATTGCACGCTCTGCTGGTTCCTGATTCCTCTTGGTGAGGAATTATAATAATAATAATGCAAGCAGCAAATACATACCAGTTTTTGTAAAGATTTTATACAGCTAGCATTGTGATCAAGTAGCCTTACAAATGCATTGGCTAGCATGTCAACTGATTAGCATGATAACCGATAGCATGCTAAGCTAATGTTGCCCTACAGATAGCATTGTGATCAAATAGCCTTATAAGACAGAAGCCCAACATTTATCATGCTTACCGATTAGTATACTAAGCTATCATAGCATGTAGCATGATAACTATGCTAAACAGACCATGTTCTTTTGAACTACATGTGATGATGTCTCCAAACTTCTCAATCCTTTCACAAAATATCACTCTTTTATATATCAGAAAAACAACACTGAAAAGAAGGACAAGAAGTATATAGAATTGGTTTGAGCCAAATTATTTTGAGCCATTTTGTGTGCAAATCAGTCAAAGTTTGAAGGAGCACAAGCGAAAAAAAACAACAAATGACAATCCAAGATGGCAGTCAACAAATGGACATACCAAGCTTAGAGGAATCACAGCTGAGCAGAGCTGTTACAATAATCAACTTTATAATAATGTAACTTTTCAACAAAGGGGAACATTAAAATTTGAAAAATTTGCTTGGGGAAAAGCCCAGCAACCATTCAGTAAACATAATTAAAAAAATCTTCGATATGGCAAGCATTACATCATAGTAAGCATACTGCACGAATATGACAAAGCAACCCCACACTACTTCACAAGTCACCAAAAAAGTGACAGAAACAGAAAAGTTTCACAAGTGCTCAAGAGATACCAAGCTGAGAGTCAGCAGGTTTTAAATAAAACATTTATTTAAAATGATGGTGTGCTGAAATGGCTGATATCATACACGTGGTGGTTTAGTGGGCTAACGCACATAACTGTTAATCAGAAGGTCTCTGGTTCGATCCCCATAGCCACCACCATTGTGTCCTTGAGCAAGGCACTTAACTCCAGGTTGCTCCGGGGGGATTGTCCCTGTAATAAGTGCTCATAAGTCGCTTTGGATAAAAGCATCTGCCAAATGCGTAAATGTAAAGAACAAACCAGTCATGAGTTAGTTACTCAAAGTTTGTCCCAGTTACCCCAGGCTGGTCTCAAACCAGGACCTTTCGATTTCCACAGCACACAGGTATGGTGCATCTAACCACTGTTCGAAATAGTAGAGTCGATATGGCTGATATCAAACACAGCCAACTGATTACCATGCTAAACTATTATCATGCTCAGCTAATGTTCTTCAGTGCTTTGACCCTTATAAAGCTGTTCAGGACAAAAGCACGAATGTTTCTGTTGTTGCCATTTTATTTCTTTGTCTTGGTTTGTCCGCACAAACTAGGATTTGTGTTCATATATTTTATTACACTGAGATTAGTCTAATGCAACCTTGTTGCTTCATATTTTCCACACCTTTTGGTCAGCTGCTTGATCATAGGGATAGCTATCCTCTTACAAACAGACTCTGTAGTGTCACTGTTGGTCAAACTTGTTGTAAATGTCTGTAGGTTGCATACCAAAAAAATGTACGTATGTGATGTGGCTCTCAGCAGACATCTCCTCTGTCACCTCCAGAAATGTTCTCAGGACCTATACAAAAATAAACATTAAACTTAGCCTCTTACCTGGCTCCACCCTTTTTTGAGCATTTGATGGAAAATGACAAAACCAAACTTAAATGGTTGTAGTTAATGAATGCACTGAAATACAGGCCTAATCATGGTCTCTTTTGAAAGAAGACCAATTTTTATAGCTGAAACTAATCAAATCATGGTCAAGTTACTACAGCACTATTGTCAGACATCCGATAATCTTTGTGGGATGATAAAATTCTAAATATAGTGCTTAGTTTCCCTAAACAAACTAACAACTCTGTAAAAAGTGGTAACATGCACTTATTTCATTTTCAAGTGATCTAACCAACCGAGTTTTGTTAGTGTAACCTAATCGGTTTAGGTTGATCCAGTGATGTTAAACAACATTTTTGACTTTTATAAAATAACTGATATTTAGATCTTTTTTAAATGTGCAGTATACTAGTTGGGCTTGGGTTGCCTGTTATTCTGATTGTTTAGAATCGGAGAAACAAATGTAATGTTGCTAGTTTACATTAACTAACGTTGGATTACATAATTGAAGAGAAACAATTTACCAGGGTAAAGCGTCTTGGCCACAAACTGGTACTCAACTGATGTCTAGATTAGCTTTTTGGGGGCATGCATATTTTCCTCCCTTCTCATTTTCAGCCTAGCAGCAATTTGGGAAAAAAAACATATCCTGTAATAAAAAAAACGTAATCTGACCAGCTAAATATGACTAACTCCTAACATTATTGCTCAATTGAGCAGAACTGCTTTAAGTGCATTGCAGATGTCTTCAAACCTTTAAATTAATCTAGTTATGTTACTGATGTAAACTGGAGCATTAAATTAGCTAATTGTTACCTGATCCTCATCTGTCATATTTTGTTGACAGTTCTGAGGTGCTTAATCATTAGGGAATTTGCCTTATTGTATGCAAATTTTCTGTCTCAAATTTGGCATTTTATTTGTTTGACATGTCTAAAGTAAAATGTAGTATAACACAAGATCAACAGAACATTTACTTAAGACACCAACTACACGCACAGAGCTAGGTAGATCTGCCTTTTCCAATCATACTCTATATGCATGGAATAAGCTCCAAGGCATATGTTACGACCCTAAGGGTCATGTGTTTGGTTGGGGTGTGTTTCTTTCTTCTCTCTCTCAGGTGGTGGCCCCTCCCCCTCCATGTCTCGGCTGCATGTGTGAGTGGCAACAGGTGTGCCTGATTAACACTCAGGACCTGGAGGATAAGAAGACTGTTTCATAGTTTGTTGAGTGTGTTGTTGTGAGGTGTGTGCTTGTTCTGTTCATGTCTCTTCCTTCCAGTTGTGACCACATTGCAGACCAACTTTGTTCAACCTGTGGGTTGAACACCAACTTGCATCATGTTGTGAGTTTAGAACAGTGTTTGTTTGTGTGTTAACCTCAGTGGAGAGAGAACTGTTTAGTAGTCCAGTTAATGTTGAACCTTGTTTCTTCTCAGTTATTTAGTTTGTGTTTATTGTTTGCCTTATCTTGCTTGTTTGCTGTCTCATTGTGAGAGAGTAGTTTTGTATTGGTTTTCTTTTTTGTCCATATTATAATAAATACACGTTTCAACTGCACATGACTCTGACTTCCTGTTCTCTTTTGCCCTGGTTATTTTTGCCCTGGTTATTTTAAATTATTGTTGCTTCCCCTTCCCCTGGATTTACTGTTTTGGGGGAACGTAACAGCATACTAAACATGGAATCTGTACAATCTCTTGATCTGTTTAAAAATATTTTTATAGTCCATTTGTATAGAACAATGTCAATGCTTTTAACATTAGTTGCTTTTTTCTTTAGTCCTTGATGTGTCCGGTATGTTTTGTGTTTGATTACTGTGTGGTTTTAATGTCCTTCTTTGTATTTCTATGTCTTGACCAGGACTCCGTGGTGAAAGAGATATTGTATCTCAATGGAACCTTCCTGGTTAAATAAAGGATAAGTAAATAAAAATAGCGGAAGCCTGTGGATGTCGATCTTGCCGGCATTCTCTTTCATGTTGGTTTAGCGAGTGATGATTAAGTAGTGCTGCTGAATTGAATAAGACTCTCTTCTGTGGAGATGATTCCCCTGGGTGCAATTGTTTTCAAGCTTTGGAACTGACTCCCAATGCCTCAGCATCAAATTGTTTTGGAACCGATTCTGAGCCCTACTTCCATGGAACATTTACGCCATTAAATTTCATTACATTTTTTTATTTACATTTTTATTGGCTATACAATAAAAGTGAATGTTGACTGAGTGTAACGTTCTGCCTTCTAAAATCAGGAGATGACCAGAGCCAGTGACCACCAAACCACAATTACCCATAATCCCTCACTCTGAAGCATCATACCCTCAGATACCAGCAGCTTATCTGCTCTCACTCGCTCGCTCAATAATGAGAGAGAGAGTGAGAGAGAGCGAGGAAATGGGGGTGTCGGGGAAATTAATAAGGAAACGCTCGCTCTGAAGTTGATAAATAGCTGCTAAAACTCATTAAAAACACAGCTGTGTGAGTCAGTGTGTGTGGATGTTAGTGTATGCTAACTAAAAAAAAAAACTGATTCAACATCTACCTCAAAGTCTGTGAGTGTTAGAACAAAAGCCACAGATCTTAAAGGAATCATATCATGAGGAATCAAATTTTCCTTGATATTTTGACATATAAAAGGTTTCAAATGTAAAAACATACTGAAAATTTCAGAACTAAAAACAATCCCCAATGCAGTTGTAGGGCCTCGTATTCAGATACAAGACAAAGGCAGGCCTAACACAGTCGTAAAGCCTGACTGAGGCCCACAAAAACAAAGTCAAATCTTACTGATAAAAACCGTGCCAAAATCAAACAAAGGAAGTACAAAACAGACTACAAATTCCAAGAAGCCTTGCTCACTTTACAACTGTGTGAAATTCCAAAGGATTGAACTCTCAACTCCTATTGGATGAGGCACTCAACAGAACGCACCTCAACTACGATGTCATCAGGAGCAGTGGTGGACAGTAACGAAGTAAATGTAATTAGTTACTGTACTTAAGTAGCTTTTTTGCATATCTGTACTTTACTGAAGTATTTAAATTTGGGGAGACTTTTACTTTAACTCCACTACATTTTAAAGTCAAAAATTGTACTTTTTACTCTACTACATTTTCAAAATCAGTCGTTCCTTTTTATTTATGAGTGGATAAAAACTTAACTGGTCAATCGAGCCACCAATCACAGTACAGCGCGCGCACGCTTTGTTTTGAACTTGCTTTGGCGGCATCTACTAAGCGCGAACCAGGGGTGCGTTTCCCAAAAGCATCGTTTGCCAACTATGGTCGCAAGTTCCGTCGTTATCATCATAGTTCAACGAGTCGGTGTTTCCCGAAACCATCGTTCCAACGAACATTCGCAAACAGCATCCCAGAATTGTGTGGTTGGAACGACAGCTCTCTACCTGTGGTTAGAAGCAGAGTTTCTTGTTATTATAACATGTGGGCTTAATAAATTATTATCTTGAGCCAAATAAGCAAGATGACATCCAGTACAATCAGTATCATTTATTTAGAAGACATACAAATGTCCTTTATGTCTTTTAGTTTGTCAATAGATTTAAAGCACCGTTTTTGAAGAGTGCGCATGTGTAAACGTGCTCTAGTGCGTAAGAACGAGCCTATGATTGAATCTGGAAATAAAGCAAATAACTGAGAAAAATATGAGATAGTCCTCAGATGACATGTCCGTAATTTATAGCAAAACATCTAGCATTAATTTGATCGCAAACAGATTCATTAAAAGTAGTTTTTACTCCACCACATGTGTGACATCATTAACCAACGTGGTTGAACAACCAATTTGCGATAATACGGTTTCGGGAAACAGTTGTGACTAGCAAGTTGATTTCTTCAACAGTGCATCATACTACGGTAGTGGAGCAGCAAGTTACGTCGTTGTACGGGAAACGCACCCCAGAGCCGTTAAATAGGAGAGTTGCGAACATAGACGGTTGCGACAGTGATCTCGCTGCCGCGCGGTCACGTGATTCGTGTAGCTCTCAATAGTTCCAAACAAATTGCGTTGCCAATGATTTTAAGCGGGGCAGAGAGCAGCAGCTATTATTGCAGCAATTATCGGTAAATATTGACGCATAATGTACATTGCTTATTATGTTGACACTAAAATGACTTGCTTATAATAGCATTTTTTTGGGGGGAGTAGCAGAAACACTGCATTAATACGTTTTTGTGTTTAATTTTGGAGGAAAATTGGCTGCTCCCATAACATAGAATATATATATATATATATATATATATATATATATATATATATATATTTTATGTATGTGTGTGCTAGCGTGTGTATATACATTTATATATTTTATGTATGTGTGTGCTGTGGCGTGTGTGTGTATGTATATATATATATATATATATATATTTATATTTAATGGCGTTGTGCAGGTTTATGTGAATGTATCATAACATTAGGATGTTAATAATTATGTAAATGTATTATACCTTATGGGAACAGTCCCCTTCCCTCCAAAATTAAACACACAAAAAATGTATTAATTTCAAATATATATATATATATATGATTAATTAATGTCATTAGTCTTCATGTAGACTGAGTTAAGCAAGAGTCTTGTGACAAATTATAATAGGACATTATGGCCATAAAAAATCATAGTACTTGGATACTTAAGTACATTTGAAGGCAAATACTTTTGTACTTTTACTCAAGTGAATGTTTAAAGGCAGCACTTCTACTTTTACATGAGTAATATTTTACCTTGAGTATCTTTACTTTAACTCAAGTACATGGTATGTGTACTTCGTCCACCACTGATCAGGAGTAGAAATACAGTGAAAATCGTTCTGTACCTCGCTTCCAGTGACTTTCCGTGCCGTATGTAGACGCAGTCCTCGCTGCTCTCAGGTGTTGCCTCGTTGCAAAAGGAAGTAATGTGCAACTTGAAACCGCGGCCATACGCTGGACGAGTTGAGATTACATTGTGTTCCACCGAACACTTTAACGGATCCAAAGGAAACCGCCGAGCAATCCGCATCTTCATCCGTTTGCCTGCAGAAATGAAAAAAGAAGGATCCCCTTTCTTCTTCAGTCAAGTTAACGTCGCTGATTTCTCCGCCAGCCGTCGAGAATCAGCAGCAGTCTGCCGTCAGAGCAAGATAACGGCCTCCCGTCATCACTCAGGCCTCGAGGAACCGAGTCGGAGTCAAACGACGGATGAACTACATGCACCCTCAAGCGATACAAGTAAGAGGTTACGTCACAAATGAGAGTTTGCTGTGTTGAAATCCAACCACATTGGACTGTTGTGTATTTACACCATCGCGGATGAGTCCGGCACTCTGTGTTTATCCATAACAGTTGCCTTCTCTTCCATGATAGCGAAACCGGCTTCGGCGCCACCACTTTCACTCTCTCTCTCTCTCTCTCTCTGTCGTACTAACCACACACACAAACACATACATAAGTCGTACAAGCGAAAGACACGCCGCACACGGGCAGATGCCCTTAACCGGCTTCTTTCCGCCCACATTCGCGGCCATACTCTCTGGCTGGAAATCTCACGTGACGTATTCTCCATGAGATTCACGTCCGCAATTTCGTGCACGTCACTCCTCTCTCTCTCTCACACACACATACCGTCCTCTCATGTGTTATAGGCTTTTTTTGGTTACCATATCTAATCACGTCACTGTTTAGTTTGTCGTTGAATGTCGGAAGTTTATTGACTGCATTGTATTGATTATTAATTGATATTATATTTCCAATAAACTTTGTTATAATTAAAAGAGAATTGTTTTGGTTTGTTTTGCATACACATGTGTCAAAGGCTGGCAGGGGATGCCAGTGCTTGAATTCAACCCTTCGTTGTTCCCTTTTTAATCTTGATGATCTACGGACATCAATTTTCCTAAGAGAACAATCTAACATTGAGACTGTTATACTGTCTGGTTATTAGTCCCTGATTCCAGGGTGGTGCCCCGTCGACATTAATCCTAATTAATATTCTATTGATTTTGATAATTGACAATTATCTTTGATGATTGGCTAGTGTTAAGTCTAATCAATGTTTAATGAATTTTAATAATTATTATCTTTGATAATAATTGATATTCTGTTAAATTTGATTGTTGATTTAAAGGATTAAAAAAGCTAACATTGATTCTAATCACCGCCCACTGGTGCTTCAGTTCTTAAACTAAGAGTGAAAGACAAAAAAGGCCTACTGTGGCTAACTATTCCTGAACACCAAAGGGGACCCATCTGGACCATTTGGAAAATATTTGGTATATATTCATGCACTAGGCAGACATCTTTGACTGCTTAATACATATCTAAGGATGCTTTTAAAAGACCGGTGCAAAGTTACAACTCTGAAGATGAGAAGCAATTCAGTTTAATTTAGCTGCTCTGCCTCTTGTTGTTTTGAGCACAAACGCATAATGGATGCGTTTTTCCAACCGTCTGTGCTATTTGTAATTGTTGGTGTATGAAACATGCACTAGATGGATGTCTTTGACCGTTTTGATGTATTTCCGGCAATGTGATGCTGTAGGTGTGCATCTAGTTCATACCAAGCTTTGGACAATGTGTGTGTGCCATGTGGATGTGTCTTCATCATATTTCAGCGTGGATTGCTTGTGAACCAGTCATAGTACGATTTAAGCTTTGCAAAGCAATTATTATTATTGAAGGATGGGGCAGTTAAAAACACTTGGACCCGATGCAAAACAGAAAGCAAACACTTTCATTCTTGATTATTTTATTATTTCACGTCATGACTGTTTAAAATGTATGGTGCTGAGTTTTAACAGTTGTGCTTAAAAACCTCTTCCCAATCCTGTAAAATTAGCCTAAAACGCCTAATCAAGGCATACCCAAAGTAAATTTAAAGCTGTTCTTGAACCGTTTGGAGTACATGCATGGTTTTGGTCACATTTGAAAGGGGACACTCTGAAGTTTTTTCCCCAGCAGTCAGAATTACTGTAAGTGCTACTGATTCTGAGTAATAGAAGTTTGAACACAATGAAATAGAAGTTTTTTTTTTCCGCCTGAAATTTTTTTTGCATACAGATGCCTGCAGATGACTATAACTTGTAGCTATTAGCTTGAGAACACAATGGGATCACAGCATGAAGCCTTACCTAGTCCAAGTTCAAATTTTAGAACAATACCATAAAAATGAATATTTTACACATGTTTTTCTAAGGGTACACCCAGGCGTTTTACAAAAGTGCCTTTTGGATACTCCAAAAGGACCCTTTGGTAACCTAGGACAAAAAGGCTCCTACTTTTGAACGCTTCAACGTACAGTCATAATTTTGGGCTCTAATGAAAGATGACACTTAGAGCTATCATATTCCATATCCAGATCCACTATTAGTTTTGCTGACACAGAGTAACTGATGCATAAACACATTAGAGTGCCTTTTCCCTTCTTGAAACTAAATGTTGTGCATATAAAAGAGTCAAAACTAGTGCTATGGTGGACAATTTGTTTATATAAAAAATACACAACAAACTATTTACATGAATTTTTACACAAAGTATTTACAAACCATTATAAAATTGTACATGTTTCTAGCAACATGCCAGTCATTGTAGCAGTCACATTTGTGTACAAAGCACAAAGGCAGAACACAGGGAGAGTACTTCACTGGTGTCTTTGCATGACACTGCCTGCACTTCAGACGACCAGCGGTGCAAGATTTGGTGATGTGCAACGGCCTGTGATCTGCTCTTCGTGGAGCAGGAGATACGGGTCTGGCTGTGGAGTGAGACCCCAACTCTGCCAGCTCCTCAGCAAGGGTCTCTCTAAAAGCCCTCCTCTCTTGATGAGGTGCTGTCCTGCTGCTCCACTTTATGTGGCCGCTTGCTGAGTGGGGGAGAATAAATAAATGTAATTTACAAAGCTAGACACAACTTTTCCATCTTTTCTGTATTATATATATATATAGTTTTTCTTTTCGAGTGTGTAAATATGCATTATTGTATGTATATTTACTGTAAATACTGTATACTTTGCCAATGTACTATGGAACAAAGAGATGGGCCTACACCTCCCCCCATCAATTCAGCATTGTAACAAATAGATGGGCCTACACCTCCCCACCTCCCCGCATTGTAACAAATAGACTCTCAAACACAACATATATTCTTATTTTCAACTTATATTTATTTATATATATATATATATATATATATATATATTCATAGTCCATTTATATATATATATATATATATATATATTTACAGTAAATATACAAAACATCTATATAACATGTCAATAGATCTGAAACAAACAATGAACTAAAACCTCACACACGCACATACAAATACAAAAAACACGCACAAACGGTTCAAACACTCACTGAGGAAACACACGACAAAGGGTAATTACAAAATGTGTTCATTATTCAAACTAAAGCTTATTTATGCAGAATATACAGTAATATATGTTATAAAACACAAGAAAACACTTACTTGTCCAGAGCCATGTCTCATCTCTCCATATTTCCTCTGCCTCCAAATCATCTGTATTGTTTTCAGAAATTTCATCTCCAAACTCAGAATTTTGACAATGAATGCCTTCTTATATCACATCCTGGGGTGAAAATCCTGTTTTTCGCGTCCGTTTCACCATATTTAAATCGCCAAATGTGTAAACAGTTCCAAAACAGTTCTCCAATGGCTTTATGCGCGGAGGCGCAAAACTGTCGGTAAACTCGAGGCTGCTTACGCACACGCATAAGAGAACCATGCTCTAATGGTTCAACTAAAGCCGCATATCACTGTTTTCAGAATTTCATTGGCTATACGATGCGTCAGTCATTTCCACTCTTCGATGTAATTGGTTTGATCAGTAAACAAAGGAATGTGGGTATGCCCTTACATTCGACACAGACTGTGGTTGGGTATTGAAGGCTTTGGATAGGACATGGAAGCTCCTATTGGGTCAAATGAGGTGTCAATCGAAAGGTCAGAGTGCGTGCTTCCATTTTGATACCGGATATAGGAAATGTTTACATCTGAACTGAAGTTATTACCGATAATATGTGAAAGATGAGGTACAGCTGCCAGGTGCTTTGAAATGATGCAACAAGAGTCTGTGGATATTTATTGATGTAATAATGTGATTTGGACTAAACATTTTACTTGATTTGATCGTTTGGACATTTGACAATGAAACAACACCGTTTTTGTCGGGAAGTTATGGCTCAGTGGACTACTATGAGGCTTCATAGGTGAGTTGCCTAAATTTTGTTATTGGTTGTTTATATGTTGGTGGTCTGACAAAGATATAGATTGTACCTGCTGTTGTGATTGTATCTTAAAATGGTTTACATCGTTCGAATCACGAGTATCTCAGCTTTCCAAATATATGTATTATGTTTACTTTTTTTTTTTTTTTGGAGTTTTATCTTTCAAAAACATAAACCTCTGAAACACACCGTGGGTCGAGTGCGGCACGTCGGACCGGGAAAGCGTTAAGATGAAAAGTTTAATATATTTAGATGCAGTGTGCTGGATGTGTGTTATGTGTAAACCCTGAAACATAATGTTGTGGAGTTTATTCATTTTCTTTCAATTGAGTTTCAAATATGGCTGATTTTGCGGGGCTGCACGTTGTTAGCCAATCAGGACAGAGGCCATGTATATTTACGTTTTAAGGAGGTGCTCAGGCCAAAACTGAGTGTTTCAGACAGAGGGCCAGGGTGGACATTTATCATATACAGTATTACAAAATGATGACTGTTTTGGTGCAAAAGAACTACAAATTTTTTTTTTACTAACATTATCAGTAGACATTACGAACATATTTTATAACTGGCACACTCTGTCCGTGCTGATGGATCGCTAAGTTTTCAAAAGAGTGCTGTGAGTCTGTCTATAATGAATGAGTTATAATGAGATATATTTAAATAGAAAGGAGGCTTGTTTGCATTGAAAAGAATGACAATGACTAAATTTCAATCCTAAAACTGCAGCGCTATTTTAGCACATCTATCACCTGGTTAAACTGGATTACAGATGGTTAGTGAATACGATTGCTTGGAAATGTGGCGCAACTGTTTAGTGAATTTGTTTCTGTATTATTTTGAAAGAGAGAGGAAAACATATCAAATGTACTCTGACAGTATGAACAAATAATTCTGTCACAGTGGGAATAAATTACACACAATTACATTTATTTCATCCAAAAAACCCACAATCCCAGCATGCACCAGTGTATTCATTCTTACATGATACTAATGGTATTTTAGGAAGAACTGAAATACTAAACATCATGCTGTTGACATGATAGGATAATTTGTGTGTTAGGATAATTTGTCTTGGAGAGAAACATAATTACCATGGTAACCTGACAGATGGGGGGTGATGACCAGCACATGGTGAGAAAAATTCAGACAGTTGGACGGATGCAACTCACACTCTATCAATTAACCAGGGCACAGTCACGAGTGTCTGTGTGCGTTTCCATCTACTGCTGTTGTTAGAAACATTAGCTCTGTTCCAAAACTTATTGAGTTGCATACCAGTCTACTGCCTACATAGGCAGCACCTACAGGCAGAGATGGACAAAGTACACAACTCCATTACTTGAGTGAAATTACAGATACTACTGGTCAAATATTACTCCATTACAAGTTTACTTAAGTAAAAGTACAGAAATACTTGGTACTTAAGTGTCAAAAGTAAATTACCTTTTTTATGTCAACAAATTGTTTTATTATTGTTCCATTGTTGTATGCATGCCTCTGAAACAACCTACTGAATACATTGACTAGCTTGTAGTATCTGTGGAATAAAGAGCTTTTAGGATGTTACAAAACCTATAGAAATGAAACAACTAAATTGACAAAAAAGCCATAATCATCTTAATTTTTTATTTAACACTCCTACCCACCCCCACAAAAGCAGCATGGTAGTGTTCTCACACAGCTCTGGCAGTGTGCACACATCTATGTGTATACATTCATCCACATTTGAATCAAGTGGACAGTGAAAATGACCAGGACTAGAAAAGACTGTTTCATACCTATACATGTTAACTGCTCTCTCTGGCTCAGTGGCAGCACCAACGCAGAATTGAATGTTCCGGTATGATTTTTGTCAAAGGTTTAATAGACAGGCGAATCGTTATCATTTAGGAAAGAGATTGTGTGGGTGTTTGAATCGAGATCGCAATCTTTTTATGATTTAATCGTGCAGCTCTACCCATAATATAGTTACATATAGTAATTATGCAAGGTAACAACCACAACAACAAAAAACTATAAAAGATCCAAGATATTAACTTATTAACATATACTCTAAAGCTCATTTATTTTTGAATTCACTCTTTTGCATGCTAACTAACGTCATTGTCATACCTTACCTCCTTAGCGGTGTATCCACAAGGCTATGGCAACATGGTGGGCAAATCCATAAAAAATGATTTGACCGACCATACTTCATACTGAAACTTTAAAAGCACAGATAATTTAAGCTTTAACAAGAAATTAAAAGCTTACATACTTCAATATGCTTTCGCGGGTTGAACGGAGAGTTTTTGAAGGCTTTGATATGGTTCGTTTTAGGCAAACAAAGCAAACGTTTAAAACGAAACTAAACTTTGACATTTTCAGAAAACTGGAACATATTTTCTAAGTATGCACCGCGCCGAGGAACCGCCGTCTTCCATTTTACCAACTGATCAGTGTTCAAAATAAGCTGTAAATCATTGAGCTTCACGACACGTGACCCTACAAGAGTGATTATTGATTGATTGATTATTATTGGCTGTCTGTCACCTGCAAAAAAAATCACATTTTAAAGAAAAGAAAAAAACGAATCCACAGTTTTTAAAGCTGCTACATAGTAAGGAATTTGTACTCGAGGACCTTTATAGAAAAGTAGTGGAGTCAAAAGTATGATATTTGTCATTCAAATGTAGTGAAGTTAGTCAAAAGTTTCCAGAAAAAGATACTCAAGTAAAGTACAGATACTCAAAAAGTGCACTTAAGTACAATACTCAAGTAAATATATTTTGTTACTGTCCACCTCTGCTTACAGGACACTCAATTATGCCTTCACATTCTATCATAATAATCCCAGTTCTGAAGTCATAATTATATTTACGTCCAGTGGTGGAAAGTGTTTTTTTCTTTTTATTAAAAGTACTGCTCCTGAAGAAATAATAGTACAAGCAGAAGTACTAAGAAATATTATGACTCAGGTAAGCGTAAATAAGTAGGTTGCCTAAAAACTACTCAAGTAGTTATGAAAATTATATTACATATAGTATAAATGCTTCCATTTTTAGAACACAAAGACATTTTTGTTCTTGAAAGAATTTGATGCTTACTTTCACCAAGGATGCATTAAATTGATCAAAATACTGCTAAAATCAATAAAAATCAATGGTATTTATTCAATTTATTCTTTACCTGTAATGGCAAACATATACTGTGTTCCTTACAAAATCATTCTAAAGTGCTAATATGGTCAGACAGATAAACAGAAGTACAGGGCAAATAATTACAGTACGGCACTGTGAGTGTGAGTGTTACCCAAATGGACACTTTATTTTGAACAAGAGGAGCGAACTGTTACGGAATTTAACACGGGAGTGCAATACCAAACTGACAGTGGTGAATTCTCAGGACCAGTAAATCTTTCTCTGCAGGCCTAACATGCCAAATTAATAAAAAAATGTCATCCTTTCATTATCAATCACTTTTTTTGTGTATGTATTTTTAATCGCTTTCCACACATAATTAATCTACAAACAAATAGAGAAAAAATAAAGTTCATCCAGATGTTCTGCATGACCGTGTGATTGCTTGATTAATTAAACAGGAAAGGAGGGCTGATTTTCACTTCAAGTAAATTGGTAAGTGCTTTTTGCATTGTCATAGCAACATCTGGAGTTTTCGAAGTGTAAATTAGGCTGCTGGAGAATTCAGTGTCAGATCAAGTTTTGAAAAGTAGTGCTGCGTTTCATTCAACTTGAAATGTCGGATTTTACAACTTCCTACTAGGAAAGGTTCAGTGGAATGCATCTTGAAGTCAGAATTACAACTTGTAGACTCGTGCAGAAATTCTCAACTCTGATTTCGCCGAGATGCAGGGGCATGATGTCACACAAACATGTCCACACTCAGTGAGATTTACAGAGTAAGTGATAAACATTCACTTTATTAAGTAATATCGATAAATTAGTTTGTTTAAGATAATGAAATTTTGGTCAAATACATCTAAAACATATAATTTACTACAGAATGCATACTCTCCTCCACTATGTTGAAAGTTAAAGTCAAACGATTCTTACAGTCACTTGAAAAGCATCATTTGATGGTGATAACACACCTGATAACATTAATAGTGAACAGAACTGCTCACACTATGATGCTTTTTTACTATTGGCTTTACTAAGAATCAATACATACATTAATTAATGTTCAGTTATTAGCTTTAAATTACCTTGGATCAAATTATGTTGTACATTTTCATTTGGGATTAAAGGCTGACACAGTTTTATCCATAACATGCTCTTCTCGAGATTTATTGAAATAATTTTTTAAAAAGAAAAAAACTCAGTGTATGCTCTCTTGATAACTCCTGTCACTGTGAGAAATATTTTGAATAATTTCTATAAAATTCTGCTTAAAACTACTCAAATAATACTCCTGTAGACTCTTGTTGGAAAAAAGCAAACGCTTGTCAGAGAAATGGCGGACAGCAGCAGTTACTAAGATAGGATTCGTCAGAAAACTTTTTAAGGCGGGCCTTAGTGAACGGTCAATTATACTCCCTAATTTGTGGGACAGTCTTTGCATCGATGGCATTTTTAATGACTTTTTTCTCCCCTTTCTCTCACCAATTTGGAATTCCCAATTCCCAATGTGCTCTAAGTCCTCCTGATGGTGTAGTGACTCGCCTCAATCCAGTTGGCGGAGGATGAATCTCAGTTGCCTCCGGGTCTGAGACCGTCAATCCGTGCATCTTATCACGTGACTTGTTGAGCAGGTTACTGCGGAGATGTAGCGCGTGTGGAGGCTTCACGCAGTTCTCCACGGCATCCACACACAACTCAACACATGCCCCACCCAGAGCAAGAACCACATTATAGTGACCATGATGAGGTTACCCCATGTGACTCTACCCTCCCTAGCAATCGGGCCAATTTAGTTGTTTTGGAGACCTGACTGGAGTCGCTCAGCACGCCCTGGATTCAAACTTGTGACTCCAGGTGTGATAGTCAACATCAATACTCACTGAGATACCCAGACCCCCTTTATAATGACTTTTAACTCTCTCGCTAATTTAATAATTTTTTCTATTAACAAAGTCCACCTGTGAAAATACCTGCATCACAAGAGAATTATATATATTGTTTTTTTTTTTGTTTTTTTTCGTTTTCTGAATCGTCATGAATCGGGTTTCATTTTCAATCTTTTTCCAGTTTTGGACTAATCTGACATTTTGCTGGACATTTTAGTCAGAGGAGCAGCTTTGTTGTTTAAGCGCACTATGAGGTGCAGTTGAGGGAAGCAAGCTGGCGCGCTGGTCAAGCTCCATCAGCGTTGCTTTCGAACAGCACTGCTGAGTGTTCATTTAGCGAATCTCCACTCTCTTCTTAACAAAATGAATGCAAACATCAACACATCGTGCAACTCCCCTCCTCCCCCCTCCTGCTACTCAGTCTGCACTTAAGATCTGTGAAGAGGTGGTGTGCCATGTCTTCCGGAAACAAAAGTCAAGAAAAGCACAGGGCCTAAATCTGTGTCTAAAATCCTGTGCTGACCAGCTGGCCCACATCTTCACACATATCTTCAAAAGATCACTGGAGTCATGTGAAATTTCCTGCTGCTTCAAGTGCTACACCGTCATTCCTGTCCCAAAGAAACCCCAAATCACAGGACTTAATGACTATAGACACATCGCTCTGACATCTGTGTTCATGAAGTCATTTTAGAGACTGGTGTTGGCCCACCTGAAGGACATCACTGGACTCTCTCTAGATCCCTTTTAATTTGCATATTGAGCAAACAGGTCTGTGGATGATGCAGTCAACATGGGATTGCATCATATCCTGCAACATCTGGACAGATCAGGGATCCTTTTTGTGGACTTCAGTTCGGCTTTCAACACCATCAACCCAACTCTCTGTTCCCATGTCAATCTGCCAGTGGATCACCAGCTTACTGATGGACAGGCAGAAGCTAGTGAGATGGGAAATTCACTTCCAGCACCTGTATGATCAGCACTGTTGCCCCCACAGGGATGTGTGCTCTCCCCACTACTCTTCTCCCTGTATACAAATGACAGCACTGCCAAGGACCCCTCTGTTAAGCTCCTGAAGTTTGCAGACGACACCACTGTCATCGGCCTCATCCGAGATGTCAATGTGTCTGTATACAGAAGGGAGGTTGAACGGCTGGCTCATTGGTGTTGTCAAAACAACCTGGTGCTGAACACGATCAAAACAGTGGAGATGATGGTGAACTTAAAGAGGAACACCCCAACACTGACCCCGCTCACCATTCACTGTGGCAGCAGTGGAGTTATTCAGGTTTTTGGGCACTACCATCTCACAGGACCTGAAGTGGGAGACACACATTGACTCCATTGTGAAAAAGGCCCAGCAGAGGTTGTATTTCCTTTGCCTGCTGAGGAAGTTCAACCTGCCACCAGTGCTGCTGAAACAGTTCTACCCAGCAGTCATTGGGTCTGTCCTCTGCACTTCAATAACTGTCTGGTTTGGTGCAGCTATGAAATCAGACATCAGAAGACTACAGAGGACAGTTCGGTCTGCTGAGAGGATTATTTGATGCCTCTTGCCCCCCTTCAAGAACTATACACTTCCAGAGTGAGGAAAAAGGCTGGTAAAATCACTCTGGACCCCACTCACGCAGCCCACTACCTTTTTGAACTGTTGCCTTCTGGCTGATGTACATACGCAAATATATATGTATAGTCTTATTGTGTATTTCTCCATATATATATATTTTTTATTTACTATTTATTTTTATGTGAGTTGAATAAAACAGACATCTGTACCGTAAACCCCACACCTATACCTAATTAATAGTGTCAAATGTGAGATTAATAATGCAAGAGACGTTATTTCGCGGAGCTTCTATGAAACTTTCGACTCGTGCGTCAACTCATGTGCTTTGCTGGACTCATACCCCAGTCTTCTGCATTCAGTCCAATCGCTCTATCTGTTTCATCATGCTTCAATAAGCTTACATTGCTGGTTATGTATTGCAAAATGTTAAAATGTGTCGTCTTTAAACTCATACACTATAGTAAATGTATTTAGATGTCATAAGATAGCATTTTGTGAGGAACAGGGCAAAAACTAAGTATTTATGAACTGATATTCTGCAGTTTTACTCGTGATTTGTGTGAAATTGAATAAAAGTTATTGTTGTTGTAGCTCCTCTAGTGTTTATTTCAACAGCAAACTGCTGCGATATGTACAAGCCACACAAACAATTTTGGTATAGTAATCAGGATGAAAAAAATCAACCACAGGGACATAAACACCCATTCTTGTTTTGTTTTACGTTTCTGAATTCTGATACTTGAAATGTAATTGTCATTTGTCACATTACAGGTCACAAATCAGCACTGGACAAACTAGAATGAACAAATCCCAAAGTCTTGCATTAAACTGAACTGCACTGAGAAGAACAACAATAAACTAAACATGAATAGACCATTACGCTGTAAGACTTTGCCAGTTTAAGTTCTACCGTACAAAAAAAAACATGGAGCCATTTAGACTCAATTCATTTTACAGTCCCAAATGTTTGTGCGATCTCTCCATGAGATGTGTGAGATGCACGAGCCTCTGCCTGAAGGCACACAAATGATCGATGTCTCCTAAGTGTTTTTTCCTGCATATTAAACAGAGTAGATTATCAGAGTTATAGGTGAGCTCTCAGCAAGGAGATTAAAGTCTCTCCTAATTAGTTTCCTATTAAACTCGCGCATATTTTCTGCAACGCGCTGGTTTTGATGTATTGACTCTTCAAGCTGTCAGTCAGGATGGGGAAAAGTGTTTCTGTCTTAATGAAATATTTAGCATTTTCCATCTAAACGCTCTCCTAGTTTGTTGTAACGACCGCGCCATCTCTTCTCAGCAGGGATGCGCCGGTGTGCGATGCTCATTGCTTTTGCCTAAATATTTGGCCCAGTGTTCCACTTCCTGTTGAAAATACCATTGTGTTGTGTGCTGTAAAGAAGCCTGCTGAGAAAATGAGAACTGACAGGCGAAAAGTTGAACATCCATCCACCTGTAGATAGTGAACACTGTACGTTTGACTGAAGTCGCATTTACAGGGGCCCCAAAGAAGTATTGGGGCACTTTGGTCCCACTTTAAAAGTACATGAATGTGATTGCATTAGATAACGAAATGTGTAACCAAGTGGATTTTTTTTTTACTGAAACATAGCACAACCACAATTTTCAAACAAAACATTTCACATAAAGAAGACTTTATTTTTAATTTGACACTTTATGGTTGCCAAACACTAGTGGAACAACTAAATGGGAATGTTCAAACAATGTTGGCTAATGTTATGTAAAGTTTAGGTATAGATGTTGTTGAATTAGCATTATTGTAACATCCTTATGACGCTAATAGTATTCAAGCTATTTTACTAGATGTCTTAACTATCTTTAAGAGATTAAAATCTGATAAAGATTTTCAGCAATGTTGTGCTAACCTTTAAACAACGTTAAGAATGAATGTTAAGACAAATGGACATGTTCATGCTCCTGCAACAACAATGTAACATTTGGAAAATATTTGAAGAACGTAAATGTGTTTGCGTAAGGTGAACTGACTTCAAATCCACTATAAACCATCTTGAAATCAGTTGCTTGGAAGCACATACACATATATATATATATATATGCAATGTATGTATAATGTGTGACCAAAATAAAGGCTTCTATTCTAAACTGTTCTGAGACCAGTGCAGACAGACAGCACACTGGAGGTTAAGTCATTCACTAAATAGGGAGCAAGGGCGCATCCTATATCTCTCCTATAACTGTTCTGAGACCAGTGCAGACAGACAGCACACTGGAGGTTAAGTCATGCACTAAATAGGGAGCAAGGGAGCATCCTATAGCTCTCCTATAACTGTTCTGAGACCAGTGCAGACAGACAGCACACTGGAGGTTAAGTCATGCACTAAATAGGGAGCAAGGGAGCATCCTAGAGCTCTCTATGCAGTTAAGTGCGTTCACTCCTAAAATCTGATCAATAGTTCAGTTTCAGCTGCAGTTGAAGTTTGGATCACTCAACATGTTTGACACACATGGGACAATGATCATCAGTACATAGATTCAACATTTATAATCTATACATTTATTTTAACATGGTTGGCAGTGATTGGATGATGCTGGACATTAGTTTTAATCTGAATTAATTATGATCATTTATGATGTAATGTCTGTCTCAAACACATGAATAATCAACACTCCTGCAAACATCATAAACTATTTGATGCAAAAAATCGGACTTTCTATATTATTGGTATTATTTAACATTTCACAACTTAATCTCACTGTCCACATATGAGGACATACATTATTAGGAAAATTATTTGCTCTAGAATTATAATTGTTTGCATGTTTATTAGGTTATTAATTACTAGTTACAAATAAAAAAGTGAAATGGAAAATGCACGCAGCAGACACGCTCGGGTCTCAGAGGATAAAGTGTTTATACCATATGATTCAATATTATATTTCATTGTATTGAATTCAAACACATATTTAAAAAAAACTCAATTAAATACATTTATTTAAAAAGTTAAAAGTACAGTATTACAGTAATGAGAATAATGAAGATTGCATCTGGACACATCACAGACACACTGAATGAACAAGAGTTAAATACACTTCATTGTCATGAAAATAATGTCAAAGATCAAAAATGTGTGATTGTTCTAAAACAGGCTTCATTTTGTTCATGCAAAATGTGATTTCTTAGTTCTTTTTGTTTTTGGGGTGAAATGTGAGCTGGACATGTTCTGGACATTTTTCATGAGATTCACCCATAGAGCAGACAGACAGACAGACAGACAGAGAGAGATAGACAGGCAGATCTGCGGGTGGGTGTTTCATGATGATTTCTCTCTGCAGATTCTCTGTAATTGCTGCTAATTGCTGAAATTCGTCACATTTATAATTAGACTGAGTGCTTGTGTTGGAACCGGTCCGAAGAAGCTTGAGAGCGGCCAGAACCTTCATTAACCAGAGACATTCATACAGCGTTAAAACAACAAACACATTGAAACCACTCCTCATGCACACACACTGTTATTTTCTATTTGTGTGGACTTTGTATTGACTTTCAATGATAGAAATGAAAACGATAAGGTATACGAGTAATTATGATTAACATACGTTATTTAGATATTTATATATCCTCCCGAGACCCGAGCATGTGTGCATTTTCCATTTCACTTTTTGATTTGCAACTAGTAGCACCTAATAAACAAACATAAATAAATACATTTTGAGCAATTAGGATTGTGAGGATTGGATGCTGTGTGTAGTGTTTGTATACGGCAGGCTGTGAAGGACATTAAACTCGTCGTATCATCATTTATGATGTTTAAAGGCTAATTATTATAGTGTGCGTGAGTGTGTATGTGAGTGTGTGTGAATGTGTGTGTGTGTGTGTGTGTGAGTGTGTGTGAGTGTGTGTGAGTGTGTGTGTGTTTGTGAGTGTGTATGAGTGTGTGTGTTTTCGTATGTGTGAGTGTGTGTGAGTGAGTGTGTGAGAGTGTGTGTGTGTGAGTGTGTGTGTGTGTGTGTGTTTGTGTATGTGTGTGTATGTGTGTGAATGTGTGTCAGTGTGTGTGTGTGAGTGTGTTTGTGTGTGTGGGTGTGAGTGTGTATGTGAGTGTGTGTGTGTGTGTGTGTGTGTGTGAATGTGTGTGTGAGTGTGTGTGTGTTTGCTTGTGAGTGTGTGTGTGTGTGTGTGTGTGCGTGAGTGTGTGTTTGCTTGTGAGTGTGTGTGTTTGCGTATGTGTGTATGTGTATGTGTGTGAGTGTGTGTATGTGAGTGTGTGTGTTTGCTTGTGAGTGTGTGTGTTTGCGTGTGTGTGTGTGTGTGTTTGGTTGTGTGTGTGTGTGTGTGTGTGTGTTTGGTTGTGTGTGTGTGTGTGTGTGTGTGTGTGTGTGTTGCGTGTGTGTGAGTGTGAGTGTGTGTGTGTGAGTTCATATTAAAACAACAGAAGTCTATGTTTAGTAAACTCTTCACAGCAGACATCACAGTATTAATGAAAGCATTAATGGAAAGTTTATTCAGTAAATCAGTATTCTTGTTTGTGAGATATTGCTTAAATATTATGTAATTATTATTTATATATTATTGTTGTGACAAACTTGAATATTACAGTTTACTATAAAGTAGTTGTATATTTCCCTCGCAGTTTCTCACATTTTTACGCATCTAATTAATTTGAACTTTTATTTTGGCAGAAAGCTGAATGAAGCACTTTGCGCAATCACTAAATTACAGCCCACAAACTCAAAGCGCAGCGCTACACACAATTTTCATGCCAGGTGGCCGTAGGTGGGAGTGTTTGCACTACTCTGGGTATATTGTATTTTAATGAAGTGTTGTAAAACGAAATTTGCTAGTTTCCTCAGAATTTGGTCGTTGTGCTAAGACGTTTCAATACCACCTCTTACCTCAGCGCAAAGTCTAAATTTAGCTCCTGCAATTGCAGTTTGGAGATTTCTCCAGCAGCTGGTAATAAAGTTCATGTCCAAATCCTGAAAATACAGAACATCAAATAATGTCCCTTGTGAAACTATCTAGAGGTCACGGTTTTTATTATTGTCTTTATTGTTATGTTTAAGTCACTGCAAAAGGGGCCGATAGAAGAAGGAGGGAGTCAAATGTTTGGATTTGTTATGATTTTTTTTACCAGTTTTTTATTTTGATTATATTTTCATTTCATTTAAAGTGTAATTAATTGCATTTTTCAAAATCATTGTTGAGAAGTGAAGTGCGTGACGATTCAATCAATGTTAATAGCCATGATTTCTGGGTCAGTAGATGAAAATGATTAATAATACTTATATTTTCTATAATTTAACGGTGCCTATATCCATATCCTGAACCACATTTTCCATGCGTATAAAAGGAACGTGTCCCATTAACAAGGACACACAAAATAATATGAATCCATTTTTTATCGGAGTGTCTATTGACACTAAGTGCAAATAGCCCATCTTGTTGGTAGAGGCTATTTACACCACTGCTCAGACCAAACTCAAGACAGCCACGACAGATTCATTTACGGTCAACTGCTGATCAAATGAAGACGGGCATATTTGAATTTTTCACGATGGAGCAGAGACATTAAACTGGTTAATGGGTTAGACATATAGTGGATTAAGAGATTGGATAACTAAGTGACTATTTGTGCTCCGATAGTCTGATGGAAACAGGATTTTACGACAAACTGCGCCCCCATGTGCACCTAGGATGATGTAATGAAGGTATGTGTATGTGTGGTCATGCTGGAGATACCGGTTTGAATCCCACCCCTTCCCATGTACTCTTAATATTTCCTATAATACTACTTATAGTAATAAATAAAAAAGATTCCTCACAGTGATTTGGTCACTACTTTTATTACTGCACATTTTGATCATTGTGTATTATATTCATACAGAAAATGTACATAATGTTCACAGTTTAGAGACTGCAAACATGCAGGAGTAGTATGATAGTATTTGAACACAGCCAGTGTTCCGATCACAGCGCTGCCTGTAGGATATCATGAGATTACGTTTTATGATCCCAAAACTGAACCTGAACAAATCCCTGGAACACACACACACACACACACACACACACACACACACACACACACACACACACACACCAGGATACGGTCGTCTCGATAATCCTGTCACTACAAGACTTCTGAAGCCGACAAGTGAACACACCATGCACACACACACACACACATGCAATCTTAATGGAAATGATTATCCTCAGTTATAACACATGACTAAATGCAATTAACTCTCACGTTAACATGCTCTGATTGATGTTACACTGTACAGCTACTGTCCTGCTATTTTTATCTCTTTTATTGTATCTTTTAACTGCATTTTTCCACACATATATATAACATTACTAGAATAGATAAGTTACATTTCTGGAACGTGCTTGCATTCTTGATATAACAAATGCAATAATATCAGTCAAATCATATTACTGTAAAAGAATATTAAGGGAATTATTATGATTTATAATAATAAGAAACCCTGGGCTCTCTGAGACCCCAAATATAAAGCCAGAATGATCAACTGCTGCCATCTAGAGGTCACACATCACAAATATAAATGAAGCGCAGAAATAAAAAGTTGCCTTCAGTGAGACTATCACATACGTAGCTCAGGTGTAGTCTTGTGGGCCAACTTATGTCTAGGAAGTAAGTAGAGGAGATTGGGGCTAGTTGTCACAGGAGGAAGTTGCCACTTGAACACTAGAATGCGATTTGATCAGTGAAGAGATAGCACACACACACACACATATACACACACATACACATACACACACACACACATACACACACACACACACACAAACACACACACATACATACTGTACATTTAACATTACTAACATTAAATGGTTTGCTGACAAAAATGTAGTTTTATATATACATATACAGTATATGTTAAATATTTATTATATATATACAGTATATATTGACTTTAAGAATGTCATGTGACCATCAAGTATAAGGTATTCAATCTCTTGCACCTTTAATACATGTGAGCGTTCGAAACTTAATAAAAATAAACAAGACAGAATACCTGCTATGTAAAGGACCCCTTTACTAAAGGGGTCCTTTCTGTTTATTTATTGCTGGTCACATGGCAACACAATGGCTACCTGAATGTTGGTTACACCACAGGACTTTGATTTGGTGGACAAATGTTGTTCAAATATTAATAATATTTCAAAACAATTGGTTCACTACTTAATTATTCTAATAAATAATAATACAAGGTTATTCTATATATTTATATATGACATATTTTCAAGAATTTCAGCTTTTATGAGACTTTTTTTTACATCTCCAGACAAAAAAAAAAAACAATAAGTGACTGTAATGTTTAATGTGTGTGGTCATGTTTTTCATGTCTTTTATTTTGAATAGTTTAGTTCCTGTTTCATGTCATATGTTCCTGGTCATGTGATTTCCTGTTTTCCCTCCATGTTCATGTGTCTTGTTTTCATTGGTTTATTGTTTGATTATTTTGTTTAGTGTTCTGTTTGTTCATTGGATTATGGTTCCCCATGTCTAGTATTTAAGCCCTCAGGTTTTCCTTTGTCCCTTGTTAGGTGTTATATGTATGTTTGATAACATTGTCAAGTCAAATCAAGTACAGTCTAAGCCAAGTCAAGTTTATGTTCCTGTTGAGTGTTCAGTTTAGGTTACGTTTATAGTTAGGGTTTTGGTTAGCACTTTGTAAATAAATTACACAAATTGTTCTTCACTCCATCATCATGTTTTGTTGTTGTTAAACAACAACAAAAATTAAATAATGTCTTCTTCGCCACAACGGACCATCCGTGATCCGAATATTTGCCTTGACACAGTTTTGTTTTACACCGGATGCCCTTCCTGACACAATCCCGATTAGCTGGGAGATTCTCACTCACACCTATGAGACAATTTAGAGTCTTGAATTCAATTAAACTGCATGGTTTTTGGACTTGTGGGGGAAACAGGAGCACCCGTAAGAAACCCACGCAAACACGGGGAGAACATGCAACTGAAAGAGGAATACACTACAAGCGAATCATCTTAAGGTACAAAGTGGTACAAAGGTGCTGTATTATAAAGTTTCACTAGCATCAGAACAGTAGTATCCAAGACAGATTATACTGCAACAATATTTGTATTTTTTTTTTAATGACTGGTTAAGTGCAGTAAAGTTAGTAAAGATGTGTCTTTAGCCATTTTTTGAAGAGGTTACTTTTGAAATGCATTCCACTACAGATTACAGAATACATGCTGTAAAATGTAATTTGTAACGTATTCTGTTAGATTACTCAAGGTCAGTAACATATTCTAAATACTTTGGATTACTTCTTCAGCACTGGTAGATATTTTCAGTTGTTTTGACTATAAAAACTCTGTCAGTACAGTCAGACAAAATACACATGTTAAAAATACATTCTCTGAAAAACCCAAATATCTTATGCAGTGTTGTTTCTAAAACAAGATAAATCTGATCTTGTTTTAAGGATTTTTAGATATTTTTACAGGAAAACAATACAAAAATTATCATCAAGGATATGATATGACATGATATGTAAAAATGATTTCCATCTGAAAGAACTAAATATTAAATGAAACAAATGACAATAAAATGCAAAGTAATCTCTTCAGTAATCAAAAAACTTTTTGAATGTAACTGTATTCTGATTACCAATGATTTAAATTGTAACTGTAGTGGAATACAGTTACTTATATTTTCTATTTGAAATACGTAATCCCGTTGCATGTATTCCACTACACCCCAAGACTGTCTACATGATCATGCTGTCTTTGAGGTGTGGTCTGTGAAATTTAGTTGGTTATCAATAGTTACCCCAAGATTTCTGACCATTTTGGAAGTCATTACTGTAGTTGAACCCAGCTGCACAGTGATGTTGTGTTCAACAGCAGGGTTTGCTGGAAAGAAAAGGAGTTCGGTCTTGTCTGGGTTAAGTTGCAGGTGGTGTTCCTTCAACCAGGCGGAGATGTCTGCCAAACAGGCCAAGATATGAGCAATCACTCTGGTGTCTTTGGGCTGGAAAGACAAGTAGAGCTGCGTGTCATCAGCGTAGCAGTGGTAAGAGAAACCATGTGCCTGAATGATGGGTCCCAGTGATGTTGTGCATATAGAGAAGAGAAGTGGCCCAAGCACTGATCCCTGAGGTATCCCAGTAAGTTGCTGATGTGACTTGGACACCTCACCCCTCCAGGCTACCTTGAAGGACCTACCTGAGAGATAGGAATTAAACCAGTCAAGCACAGTTCCTGTGATGCCCAGAGTAGAGAGGGTGGAGAGTGACAGACAGCAGGGCAGTCTCAGTGGAACGCTTTTGAAGCCTGACTGATTGTCATCCAGCAGCTTGTTCTGTGAGAGATAGGCAGAGATCTGATTTAAACTGCCCTTTTAAGTGTTTTCACCATGTAACGTAATCAATGGAAAGGAGGGGCGAGAACCAGCTTGACGATATAAATAATAGTTTTAATGATAAACTTAAAAGAAGACATAAACACACACATGACGGACATGTCCGCTAACGATCTATCTCTCCCGCACGGCCCTCTGCAGTCAGCCTTTAAAACTCACAGAGGCATAATTAGCCTAATACGGGACTGGGTGTAGGAACACCCCGCCACGTTCTCGGGGAACAGAAGGGGTCTCCCCCGCCCCTGGCAGCGGTTCTCGCTCCAGGCGGTCGCCAGTGAGCCCCTCTCCGCTTGCGGTCGGCAGTCTTAAACCCTGCTGCGTTTCAGCGGCCGGTAGGCGACTCCTGCGCCCCTGGCAGCGGCCCTGACTGCTCCAGGCGGTAGGCCAGGAGCCCCTTCTCCCCTCGCGGTCGCCGGCCATCGTCTTCTTTCAGGCGGCTGAGCTCCTCGTCCCCGAGCAGATGGCCACGGCTGCTCCGTTGGAGTGGACAGTAGTGGCGAGAACTCTACTACGGCGTATCCCTCCTCCTTCCCGGGCTTCGGCACCAGTGTAACATAATCAATGGAAAGTAGGAGTAATAGTTTTAATGATAAACTTAAAAGAAGACATAAACACACACATGACGGACATGTCCGCTAATGATTTCTCTCCCGCACGGCCCTCTGCAGTCAGCCTTTAAACCTCACAGAGGCATAATTAGCCTAATACGGGACTGGGTGTGTAGGATCACGACCCGGCCCCGCCCTCCGCCCTGCAACACACCATGAATGGGATGAGAGAGACTGGTCTGTAGTGTTCTACTTGTGTGGGTCTATGTGCAGGTTTTTCAGCAGCAGGGGTACTCAAGCCTGTTTAAATGTAGTGGGAAAAATGCCGGTAAGATGTGTTAATTATGTGTGTGAGTGCAGGTAGGATGGATGGAGAGATGGCCTGGAGAAGGTGCGAAGGAATGGGGTCAAGGGAACAGGTGGTGGGGTGGTTGGAGAGGACCTTAATGTCAGTCAGAGTTCAGAGACCTTAATGTAAGTCAGAGTTCAGAGACTTTAATGTAAGTCAGAGAAGAGTACATAGAGACAGAAGAGCTGCATACAGGAGGTGGGATTTTGAAAGGGTGTGGTGCTGAGAATGTATTGCTGATGGCTGTAACCTTATTAGTAAAAAATGTGGCAAAGACATCTGCTGTCACTGATGTGTCAGGTAGTGGAGGGGGAGGACAGAGAAGTGTGTTGAATGTTCTAAACAAGCTGCGAGTGACTGTGGTGGTGTTGATCTTGTTATGGTAATAGGAAGTTTTTGCAGATTTAACGTTATTTGCAAGCAGAGACTGATACTTACCCAGATCTGCTGGATCTTTAGATTTCTGCATTCTCCTCTCAGCCCCCCCTGAGGTCAGACTAATGTTCACGAAGGATGTCAGAGAGCCGGGGGTTGGGAAGTGTCATACGTGCTGGCCTAGAGGATAGAGGACAGATGCTGTCTAGACAGGTTGTTAAAGTAGAGCTTAGTGTGTCTGTGGCAGTGTTTACATCCAGGGTGGAATTTAAGTTTTGTGTGGGAAGAGAGGTAGAGACAGCAGTGGAAAGGTGAGAGGGTGAAAGAGAATGGAGGCTACTGCGAAAGGAAACCAAAGGCTGAGTCTGTTTTAATATAGATGGGAGAGTCATGATGAATTGAACAAAATAGTGATCAGAGACATGCAAAGGAGTAACAAGAATATTTGGGTTGGTACGGTTATGTGTAAAAATGAGGTCCAGCTGGTTGCCCGATCTGTGAGTTGTTATAGTGTTTAGTCTTTCCAAGTCAAATGAGGCCAGAAGAGTATTTAGTTCAGTGGCCTGGGGCTTGTCTTGATGTATGTTGAAATCTCCAAGAACCACAAGTGGCCAACCATCTTCCGGGATGGAGGACAGCAGAACATCCAACTCCTCAACAAAGTTTGCCAGCTAACCTAGAGGGTGATAGACGACAACAACATGGATTTTTGTGGGTTGTAGTAATAGCACAAATTTTAAAGAAGTATTGTTACATAGTGAGGAGTGTGGTGAAAAGGTCCAGTTGTTTTGAATGAGCAAACCTGTTCCCCCACTCCTATCCATGTGTTGAGGGGTGTGAGAGAAGGAGAAGTTGTTGGAGAGGGCAGCGGGTGTTGCTGTATCCTCTGGACATATCCATGTTTCTGTCAGTGCAAGGATGCTGAGGTTGGACTGTGTGGTGAATGCTTGAAAGAAGTCAGCTTTGTTCACAGCTGACTGGAAGTTCCAGAGTCCCACTGAGAAAGAGAGCGGCTCAGGCGATGAAGTGCAAAGTGGCTGTAGGATGCGTGAGGAAGACATATTAGAATGTAGAAGGTAAATATAGTAGAAAAATAGCACTTAAGTATCTTTTAATTGGATGGTGAGTGGCACCTTGTCAGTGTCCTTGCTCAGTGGATTCGTACAGGTAGACTCGCTGGTCTTTACACAAATAGGTCTTCACACAAAGAAGGCTTTACACGAGGGCTAGCACTTCCACTTAAAATATACACATGCTGCTAACTAATTATTAAGTGAAAAAAAGCTGGACACGCCTTAATGCTGCTTAGCACAACAAAGCTATTCACGTGGGCAATCGAAACTTAGGGTCGTGTGAGGTATACAACAATATCAACAATATCATGGTGAATTTCAGAACCTCTTCCCCGAAGTTTTCCAAACTCCATTTCATAGCATTCCTTTCATCCTCTGTGAATCTCTCCAGTTTCATCACCAGCAAGAACACACCAGGACCTCGATCAGACATCTCTAAACACTTCTTAATCTTAGCCTTCAGTTATTCTTGAGTCATGAAACTGTGAAACAGTCCAGGTGTGTTAATTAATGTGATGTCTACTGTCTGCTCTCCTGTACTTTTGTGTGGTTGTAGACCAAGGAAAGAAATCCACTTCAAATGCATCTATGCCCAGCATGTTGTTTGGGATTGACAACCACATAATTTACAAGTTTGAGTCTTAAAATGTTCTGTTCGGCTCAAGCCCATATTATATTCTCACAATGGCCTAATTGAGTAACACCTGTAACCATAGTAACAATGACTAAAATAAATATAAAAGATGTTGACTTCCATTAAACTGTAAATATTTATTACAATTGATGTGTAATTATTTAATAAAACAAAATGCCTATTATGCACTTTCTGGTAACACTTTACAATAAGGTTTTCTTATTTATTGTTAATGTAAATTTATTAAGATACAATGTACTTCTGTATTTACTAATGTTAACAAGTACAACCTTATTGTAAAGTGATAGCCACTTTCTTTATACTCCCAGCATATGTAAGCAAATCATATACTAATACTTCTATTATTTTTACATTAAATGGGACCTTTTATGCTACATTCACTTTTACATGGTGTTTGAACATAAATGTGAGTCGCCAGTTTGTGTACACAACCACCCTACAATGATAAAAGTTCACCTGCTCCTCTTTCTTATATTTCTATTCATCAAAAACAGTGTGTCAAAATTAATGGTTTTCGTTTCTGCTCTAAAGTGACGTCACATTAGATCAGATCAAACCCACGACTGGTGACGGACTCCACCCTATTAACAGTCTGAAATTTTTTCCGTGCTGGAGCAGCTACAGTGAGAAGAATAATGTCTCATAAGTTGCTGTAAAAGTGAACATAGAGTCTTCATGTACTCCCGGCATCAGAGCCGCTGAAGACGGAGTGGACAAGTTTAGTTTTTGAAGGAAATGTGCCCCCAAAACATACAAAAATGTGTGAATGTTTGTGCAAATCATTTTACACCGGACTGCTTTGTGAATGAGTGTCAATATAAAGCAGAATTTTCAAAACATTTGATTCTCAAGCATGGATCAGAACCAACTGTTCGTGTTCCAGCTTTATATCCTGAAGATTTAAGTTTCGCACTTTATATTGTGTGAAAGTTTGCAAATCGCCTTTCCGAATGTGCTTGTTAGCTGATTCCACGGCTAATGCAGCTAAAGTTAGCATAGTCTCTGACTGTATTCATGGAGACCAGAGCTATGTATATATATATATATATATTCATACATATTTGCTGAACTCTGATATTTAAGCTGTCAGTCATATTGGTTCTGATTTGTTGTTGCTGTAGTATCCGAAACACGAGCTGTAAAGGCAAAGGGGACGGGAGCAGCAGCTCATTTAATTTCAAATCAGAATGTTTTTGATTCCACATTTATAACATAGTATAATAAATTAACCGTGGGGTATTTTGAGCTGAAACTTCACAGACACATTCTGGGGACACCTGAGACTTATATGATATCTGGTTAAAAGATATATTTTTAATAATAGGGCATAATAGGTCTCCTTTAATATTAAATTATTATTAATAGGTCAAAACTGCAAATGATCAGACTTCTGTTTTATGTTTATTATCATTAATCAACAAAAATTACAGGACTTGAGTCTTTTAACATCTTAAAAATATAAATAAACATATGTGGAGCGGAATATGGTCATGTGTCTGTCACTGGGGAGAGAGGAAGCGGTAAGGGCCATCACCAGGTGATTAATAATGCGTAAAACCTGTGTCTCGTTACAGTGATGATGAAGATGGGCTTGAAAAGGCTGCTGAGAATTCCAGAGAGACAGAGAGACTCGGGAACAAGGGAACTGCAAAGTAGTGAAGCTGAAGTGTATTATGTTGTGAAGCTAAAGTGCATGAAAAATCTGAAAAGCCCAAAGACTGTGTTTGTGACACTGAGAGACAATTAAAACTTGACTTACCTGGACTGCCACCCCGATTTCCAATTTTTCCTTTTATTGGAACTTCTACACTGGTGCCGAAACCCGGGAAGAAGACTGGTCGCCATGGACACCTCACCACTGGACAAAGTCATCCATGCCCTAGCCAGCATCCAGGAGACCCACCACCAAGCCCTCCTTGTGCGCCTCCAGGAGCTCCTCCAGGCTCAAGCCAAGGATCGGCAGGACTTGCGGAGCTGGTTAGCTCCAGGTGGTTCCTCCACCGCATTCCCGGAAGCATTGATAAAGGCAACGGCTGCTGGTCCTAAATATGGGCCCCCAGGATGAACCGGAGGCGTACCTGAGTTTCTTAAGCAGTCGGCCACTGCCTCCAGCTGGCCGCAAACCCAATGGGCCCTCCACCTACTGCTGCTGCTTTCAGGGGAGGCCCAGCTCACGCCACAGCAATTGCCAGCTGAGGACTGCCTGGACTACGCCAAGCTGAAGACCACTGTAGCTCTGGCCGTAGCCCCGAACAACACAGTCAGCTATTCCACTCCCAAACCTTGAGCGATGAGCGATGCCGGCCACCTGTTGGCGTTTGCCCAGCAGCTCCATGATGCCTGCCGAAGATGGGTGCTGGCAGAAGAAGAGCACAATGTGAAGGATCTTATTGACCTGATGATGCTGTAGCAGCTAACCATTCGCCTGCCCAGAGGAACAGTGGAATGTGTTCAGTACCATCGCCCTACATGGTGGATGACGCCATCCAGCTGGCCGAAGCCCATATGGCGGCCTACCCGGAAGACGGCGAGCAGCAGTCCAGATCTCTCTCTCTCTCTTTCTTGATTCTTCTCCTCCTCTTGCCCTCCCTCTCGTCCAACATTATCTTACAGGGGTTGCACATTTATTATTAATAATCTTTTTCCTTTTTTACCTATGGCTTTTATATACCTATTTACCTATACCTAGAGTTTTTTTGGGAGGGATAAAATGCACTGGGTACCTCATAGTGTTTTGTATCTGGCAAAAGAGGACAGATGGCAATGACTTATGCACTTGCAAAGCAGGACTGCAACTTTCCATTTACAATTTGTACAGCGTTTTCTGACAGGACCAGATGATTTAAGTTGGAGACCAGAGAAGTGCTATTCTAAAAACTGGTTGAGGACTGAGTTTGGAAAAATCAACACATCCAAATGGCCTGTGTTTTACCAGAATCTTTATAAAGTATGGAACCTCTTTGATTTTCAAAGGACAAAGAACACAACTTCTTTATACTGGCTTCTGGAGGTGCCTCTGATTTACAGTGCAACTCTTGGTTGCTTAATTAGACAGGACCACATTTTTAAATAGTGGAAGAAGTGGCGGTACGTCTAAAGGTAAAAAATGCTGCTGATCAACAGTGGAGAGTTTAATATTGTATTATCGCTGTCATTGCCTTTGTATCTGTGTTAAATTTGTTAATTTGTCAAGAATGTCCTATTTGTTTTCAGAGAGAGAAGGTCTTTCATGCTTTTATCCACTGTTGTAAGCTTAGGCCTTTATATACATATACATAACATTTTATTGATACAGAACATACACAGAATTAAATTATAACAAATGATATGTCCCTCGCCCTGAACATCCACCCCCTCCAACACTATATACATCTGGTGGTCCAACAAAAAAATGAAAGTATACACACATGCAAATACAAATAAAAAAATTTTTAACAGACAAGAGGAAACACTTAAGAATATATATATATATATATATATATATATATATATATATATATATATATATATATCTATATCAAACGTTTAAAACTTCAAATCTCCTTCCACTGCCCCTCCCCGAGAACCTTCTAAAAAGGCTAAATAGTTGCCCCATTTTTTATTAAATAACTACATATTACCTAGCCTTCTATATTACATTCCTTCAAATGCCGCTACCCTGCCCATCTCTGTATGCCACTCTTGAAATGGGGGCGCTCCAGCCAACTTCCATACCCTAAGAATAATTTGTCTGCTGAAAATGGCCAGGACCCAATTATTAATGTATTCATCCCCTATATTAATAACCGCCCCATTGCCTAAAATACAGTCACACATAAAACTCTGAACCATAAACCAAAATTCTTGGATCTTAACACACCACCAAACTACATGGGTTGTGACCACGTCTTCTGATTGACATCACCAGCAGGTGGGTGTGTCTTTAAGATCAAGCCTATACAATCTAGAGGGGGTCCAATAGAATCAATGTAAAATCTTAAATTGCATAAGGTGCACCCTTGCATCTATAGATGTAGACTTGATGTTTTTTAGAATCCTATCCCACACTCCCTCCTCCAATGCCAAGTTATAAACAAAACAAAATCTTGGGTAGGCCTAGCCCACCTTTGTCAATCAGCCTATATCAGACCCCGAAGCCGCCGCCAGGCGCCGCCATTTGCGCCATTTAGAATTTCAGCCGCCGCCAGCCAATAATTTCGTAAGCCAAATTGAGCCGCCATCTGATAAAGTTTGGCTGAGCCGGCTAGAATTATTTGCATCAAATAATAATTCTATCACATAGAGACATACACACACGAAATATATAAACAATACACGAGATCTATTTTCCCACTGGATTCATAACAGCGCAGTCTTGTGCTCCTTGCTACGATACACAGACTCACAGTGAATTGAGGACCAATTAAAATTGCTCGTTTTCCGTACAGAAGAAGCGATGCATTTTTTCTCGCGACTGAGGTGAAATGGCGTAAAGAAGCAAGCAAGGTAATTTTGATCTCACTTCTCACATACTTTCCTAATTCCTACTTCCTTTTTTTTTTAACTTAGGCCTACCCAGACTTTTGTTAAATCTTCAGGGCACGGTTGCACAAACACCTGAATCAAAGATTGATGTTATGAACCAAATATTCTGGAACGGAGAGATTTATAGCACTGAACGTGATATTACTGCAGTAACAAACCACCGTTTCCACATTGCTAATTCACGACGCATGCTTCAGTGTACATTGAAGTGAAATGTGCAAAACTTTGTCTAAAATAATAGGCTACTGATAACAGTGTGTGTTTATATTAAGGCGAGACACGGCAGGCAAAAACATTGTTTTTTTTTTACTGGTCAGTTTTAGTTCCACTGGCCTACTGCTCAATGGCAAACGATCATCACTTGCTCCTTCAAGGTGTAATATGATAAGCTTCATCCATGATAATGCCAAGTTATTGTATACAACTTAGCCTACATATATTTAGCCTAAACACAACACATTGTAGGCTATTTGAAAATGTTTAGTAGCATACAGACTACAAAATAAATATATACATACGTTGTGAAAGTAAAATCTGGTGTTTTCTTTATTACATTATTGGATTTTGTAGAAATATAGTGTAAGCCATGCATTGCTTGGAAATATTGAGATCTAGTAAATCAGTATAACATAAACAGTGGTGGACGAAGTACACATACCATGTACTTGAGTTAAAGTAAAGATACTCAAGGTAAAATATTACTCAAGTAAAAGTAGAAGTGCTGCCTTTAAACATTCACTTGAGTAAAAGTACAAAAGTATTTGCCTTCAAATGTACTTAAGTATCCAAGTACTATGATTTTTTATGGCCATAATGTCCTATTATAATTTGTCACAAGACTCTTGCTTAACTCAGTCTACATGAAGACTAATGTCACTCTTGGCACACCAATCTATTAATAAAATGACATTAATTAGTCATATATATATATATATATATTTGAATTGAATACATTTTTTGTGTGTTTAATTTTGGAGGGAAGGGACTGTTCCCATAAGGTATAATACATTTACAGTATTTACTGTATATATTTTTCTCGAGTGTCTATGGTCATAATTATTAACATCCTAATGTAATGATACATTCACATAAACCTGCATAACGCCATTAAATATAAATATATATATATATATATACACACACACACACACGCTACAAGACACACATACATAGAATATATATATATATATGTATATATATATATTCTATGTTATGGGAGCAGCCAGTTTCCCTCAAAATTAAACACAAAAACGTATTAATGCAGTGTTTCTGCTACTCCCCAGAAAAACAATGCTATTATATGCAAGTCATTTTAGTGTCAACATAATAAGCAATGTACATTATGCGTCAATATTTACCGATAATTGCTGCAATAATAGCTGCTGCTCTCTGCCCCGCTTAAAATCATTGGCAACGCAATTTGTTTGGAACTATTGAGAGCTACACGAATCACGTGACCGCGCGGCGGCGAGATCACTGTCGCAACCGTCTATGTTCGCAACTCTCATATTTAACGGCTCTGGGGTGCGTTTCCCGTACAACGACGTAACTTGCTGCTCCACTACCGTAGTATGATGCACTGTTTAAGAAATCAACTTGCTAGTCACGACTGTTTCCCGAAACCGTATTGTCGCAAATTGGTTGTTCAGCCACGTTGGTTAATGATGTCACACATGTGGTGGAGTAAAAACTACTTTTAATGAATCTGTTTGCGATCAAATTAATGCTAGATGTTTTGCTAAAAATTACGGACATGTCATCTGAGGACTATCTCATATTTTTCTCAGTTATTTGCTTTATTTCCAGATTCAATCATAGGCTCGTTCTTACGCACTAGAGCACGTTCACACATGCGCACTCTTCAAAAACGGTGCTTTAAATCTATTGACAAACTAAAAGACATAAAGGACATTTGTATGTCTTCTAAATAAATTATACTGATTGTACTGGATGTCATCTTTCTTATTTGGCTCAAGATAATAATTTATTAAGCCCACATGTTATAATAACAAGAAACTCTGCTTCTAACCACAGGTCGAGAGCTGTCGTTCCAACCACACAACTCTGCGATGCTGTTTGCGAATGTTCGTTGGAACGATGGTTTCGGGAAACACCGACTCGTTGAACTATGATGATAACGACGGAACTTGCGACCACAGTTGGCTAACGATGCTTTTGGGAAACGCACCCCTGGTTCGCGCTTAGTAGATGCCGCCAAGGCAAGTTCAAAACAAAGCGTGCGCGCGCTGTACTGTGATTGGTGGCTCGTTTGACCAGTTACGTTTTTATCCACTCATAAATAAAAAGGAACGACTGATTTTGAAAATGTAGTAGAGTAAAAAGTACAATTTTTGACTTTGAAATGTAGTGGAGTTAAAGTAAAAGTCTCCCCAAATTTAAATACTTCAGTAAAGTACAGATACACAAAAAAGCTACTTAAGTACAGTAACGAATTACATTTACTTCTTTACTGTCCACCACTGAACATAGACATCTGTAGACATGAAGTGGCAGCTTCAGCCATTTGCAGCTATGAAAAGTTTGGCGGCTGCAGCAGCCATTTAGGTTTTGGCTGAGCCAGCTAGCCAGCCAATAACTTCATCAGCCAGCCATTATTCTTAAAACAAATGGCTTCGGGCTCTAGCCTATGTAACTTATTGAAGTGTAATCTGAGATGTTTCCCATTCCAAATGAAGGACTTTGCTATTGTTGAAATAAGAGAGGAGGACATCTATTTGGAGAGATTGTAGCAGGTAGTTGAATTTTGGAATACAATTCATTTTAATAACATTAACCTTCCCAATCATAGTTAAATGTAATGAAGTGCACCTGCCCACATCGCTCAAAAACCTTTTATTAAAGTGTCAAAATTAACTCAATAAATTTGCTGGGGAAAAAATGCCCGGTTTTGGCCACTGGAAGGTGCCCTGCTGAAAAGCTGTTACAGGGCAATATGCTTTTAGAGCTAAAGCTTCGGATTTAGACAAGTTAACTCTGTATCCTGAGAATTTAGAAAAGGAATGAATAATTCTGTGGAGGCAAGACATAGATCGAATGGGGTCGGTGATGAATAATAAAATATCATCTGCATGAATCAAAAGCTTATGCGCCATACCTCCCGCCACCACCCCTGGAAAATCATCCTCATTTCTTATCATGGATTCTATAGATTCCAGGGCAAGACGGAACAATAATGGGGAAAGAGGTTCCCCTATCCAGAGTAAAATATTCTGAAATGAATCCGTTTGCTTGTACCGCCGCTACTTGGTGTCTATAAAGTTACTTAATCCAAAAAGTATTCCCGAACCCATACGTTTCCAAAATCTTACAAATATAATAACATTCTACCATATCAAACGCCTTTTCAGCATCAAGTGAGATGGCAGCGACTGGAGTCTGATCATTCGCCACTGACCACATGATATTGATGAGATGCCTAATGTTATCAGAAGAGCTGCAGCCCTGAATAAACCCCTCCTGATCTATATGTATAAGAGATGTCATAACTTTACTTAATCGGTTAGCAAAACGTTTTGACAATATTCTAATGCCTAGCTGGAATTGGACGGTAACTCTTACACTCACTTGGATCTTTGTCCTTTTTAAGAATTAGACTGATCCGGGCTTGTGTCATGTGGGCAGAAGCTTTCCATTCTTTAATGATTCTGTATAAACTTCTAACAAAAGTGGAGCCAATTCTGTAGCATATGATCTAGAAAATTCTGCAAAATCGGCCAAAACAATGACGTAACGAACAAAGAGATGGAACGTGATTCACCGGCATCATGCTGACAGATGTGGTAGCATAATTAAAATTACAGTTATGATTGTTTTACTATAAACTCTGAGACTAAACTAAAACTACTTATCAGCTAATATAGCATACTGATACACACATACAGCTACATACTAGCAAACTATACCAGACAGTGTACTGTTATGTTGCACTATTGTATGTTTTGTATGTCATATGTTGTACTACGAATAAGAAACCAGCGTATTTGCTTAAATTTATCCCGTATACCTGACATATAGTATAAAGAGAAGATCGTCGAAATTATTTGAAAGAAATGCCCTGCCGATGTTCACTCTAGTTTTCGCTGGACCACGATCACGTTTCCGCTTAGCCAGACGAGATTCAGTGTACAAATGTTTTTTTTGGCTTCCTCTGAGTTTGGAGTCGGTGTTGTGCTTGGAGCCGGACGTTTACTGGATTCCATCTCTAAGATAACGTTACCTAGCATTGCAGTTTGTTGTCGCTGTTGAATAGCGGAAGAGGTGCACTAAGGTAAGGCTCTTGGGAGCGAGCATAAACATCACATCCTTTGGATTTTCCTGGCAAAACCGACCTGCTCCCTTCACATGAAAATCAGTCCACGTCTTTAATAGGCAACCTAGGAAGTCCGGGAAGGGCTCATTTTTTAAGTTGCATTACAAGCCGTTCCCACATTGACAAAAACAAAAGGTGAATATTACATGAAAATTGTTACACATTGCACCTTTAAGTATTTCAAACGAATCACATGTACACACAATGGTTATTTTTTACAGTTTTTTTTAAGGATTTCTTACTTTTAGACTAGTTGACTAGTCGGTTACAATATTTCCATTTAAACATCAGTGAAATTAGTCATTGCGCACATCCCTATTTTCACGCAACTACCTTTTTTGCATATATTGCTTTAGCTGCATTTTCATAAAATTAAGTAAAGTGAAGCCCACACATTCTAACATTTTGCTCTGTCAGCCATGAATGGAGATCACAAATAGTTCAGCTTCATCATCGTTAGGGAGACGGTTAGGAATTTGGAAAAGTCTGCTATGTGGTTATGTCTTAAGGTAATGAATTAACGTTATATAAATACCGATATCAGCACCATTTGTCCAGGAGCTTATTGATATTTCAGTACTGACCAGTCAGGAACCTGTACCAATTTAGTACCAGTTCCCGATACACATCCCTAGTGATCGGAGACATTAAATCATGATGAAATGGATCAAATATATTTAATTATTTTCATTTTGGGTGTACTGTTCCTTTACAAATTTGATGTTGCTTTATTTTTTCTGCATTTTGTTTTTGTGATCTAGTCTACACAAGGGCAGAGTATTTGTTTATATCATATAATTACCTCTCATGGCATCTACATAGTATCTCTTTAACATTTTCTTCTTTCAGACTCTTGTTCTCTCTTTTAAGTTCCTTTATTTGCAAATGATTGCAATGATAAAAAAAAAAAACTACTGTGTAAAACACTAAATGAATTAGTCGGCATCCTCTTTTGCAGCACAAATCACATATAAGTTATTATTCAACTCAAAATGACTTTTGAGTCATTAAACTGTAATTAAACTAACATTTGTAAATGTTCAAATCATTAAACTCTAAAGTGGTTTGCTTTGCCATCAGCTCCTTCTTCAGACCTTCAATCATTTGGTCTGCAGCATCTTTTGGGGTACAGGTGGTCTTTTTGCTCTTTAACTGTCAAAATGAAATGTAAAGTTTTTCAATAGCAGGGATGTGGAACAACATTGATTCTAATAACTATTTAGTGGTAATTACAATCTATTAGTTAATTTAATGTGGGGACTTGGCCAATTATTTTATTTATTTAACTGTCCGCTTTGGTCTCGCATTTGGCTGAATAAATGGCACGGATAATGAGACAAAGATATTGTACAATGACCACTGCAGCATTTACTAAAACAATAAGAAAAAGGTTTGAACTGAAAATCATTATCAATAATCATATGATTACAATATTAAACAAAATTACTGAGATTAGCATCTCAGTAAAAAACAATACAGCCTAGAAATGTACCTAAGTAAAACTGATTGGTCCAAAACAGCAAAAGTATATGGAAACACAAGCCAAGTACTCAAATGGGAACAACAACAGCCATGCCAGTATGCTGATCGTCCTGCTGTGTTTTCAAGTGATGGCTCAAAACCTGAAGTTTTAAAAAGGTTTTGATAATGCACCCCGTCCATAAATTTCAGCTAAACAAGGTTTGCAAATATGTCTTTGTCAGAAATGGTGAAATACTTCCATAACACTGACATGAGATTGCTGGAGTCAAGGCAGGCATTCACACAGCATCACAGAGTGAATGCATCATCATGAATGAAATCTTTTTACAATTAAAATTAATCATTAAAACAAATAAAATCTATTCTAGCTACCATAAATAATCATAAAGCAATCATAACAGTGTAAAATATGCATCACAGAAAAGGCATTACTATTAATTAGTGACAATACGCATGGCAAACTGGGATACAAACCCTTCTTTACGTTGTTCTGATATCACTTGATTTCTTTATTGATGGCCAGTCAACAGGGCATTGCTTTTTAAGATGTTTGACAGTGATTACATTTCAATGAGACACAATTATCTCACACTCTAAATGGAATTGAAGGGACAACATGTTACAAATCTGAAGTAAAGCAAATTCTTTAAAAAAAAATGTTTAATTGTGTTCTGTCACTCACTCGACGTTGTGATGATGTAGTGACACTAGGGGTCGCTCTTGAGAGCCCCGAACACCTCCCATTCTTTGAGAAAAGGCCAATGACAATTAGCGATTCGAATTTGCATGCCACTCCCCCGGACATACAGGTATAAAAGGAGCTGGAATGCGATTCCATTCAGATTTTCTCTTCGGAGCCGAGCTGTTATACTATCAGCGAGCTGAATACTACTGCTGTTCCATTCACCTCTTAAGAAGCATATGCTGTTGGATATACAGTGCATTTCCAGCGGCTTTCTCTCCTTCTGAACGTTGAGTGCATAAAGAGTGTATATTCCTGCTAAAGAGTATGTTTTCTCTATTAGAGCACACACATTGACGTTGAATGTCTTTTTAAAGATGTGTCTTTATAAAGATGCCTTTTCGTCTTTGTGTGATTCTTGGATGCGGTCATTATCTCTCAGCTTCCGATGGCCTCAGGCACTGCCTCACATGTCTGGGCAGCGATCACATTGAGGCAGCATTTGTGGATGGTTCATGTTCTCATTGCGACCATGGCAACGTTGCGGTCGCAGCTTACCTTCTTATGCGGGAAAGCCCCCTTTGGGGTTCGAGCACACTCTACAAGGAGTGTGGCATCCTCGTGGGTACTGGCCAATGGCACCTCTCTAGCAGACATTTGGGCTGGGCAACACCCAATAACTTGAGCCGGTTTCGTCCCGTGTTCTTTCAGGTATGAACAGGTAGAGTTCGGTAATATGGAACCGCTGGCCAGGTGTATCACTTGCGAATAGCGCCTTTCTCCTCCCCTGAGGTGAAAACATGTCCTTTTACCCCCAGTCGAGTTCACAAAGTCGTGGACCCAGGATGTCCTTCCTCCTTAGCCCTATGGTTTTCGAACTCGGAGGAGAAGTTCGCACCCAGCCCCACTACGGGGTCTAATATGCCCTGTACTAGGATAGGTGCTCCACAGGTCCCGATTACTCCGGTAACCCCTGTGATGTATATTCCGGTCTCCTTGTCGGCGGACCCACATCTCACTTGGGCAGAGCTCTCTCTGCCCCAGGTCGCTGTGTTTGTTCGTGGCGGGACCTACCACCGCGCCTATTCCATGTGCGGCTGCTGACCCATGTGTCGTATTGCCACACGTTGACCTCCCCTTTTGGGCAGGATGTGGTCTTCACTGGGTCTTTTCCCCCTGAAAGAATAGGAAAGGAAAAGTACACCTTCCCCGATGCATTTGATAGCGTTAGATGGCCCCAGACAAATCTAATACTCTGTGGAAAAAACACATAGAGAGAAAAGGCCACAGCTGGCACGGCCTGCTCCCATGATAGTTACGTCGCTTCCCCCCCTCAGGGATGTGGGGAACTAATTGATGTCTTTTGGGGCATTGGGGGAGGTTACGTGGAGTCTGATGCACCTGCTATTAAGCACACAGCAGCCTGCTTGCACCTGCATCATCAGTTCAAGTACCACGGTTCAGCTGTTGTGCCCTTTTTCTGTAGGGCCCCCTAGTGTCAATACATCGACACAACGTCGAGTGAGTGACAGAAGGGGAATGTCTTGGTTACTGTCGTAACCTCTGTTCCCTGATAGAGGGAACGAGACGTTGTGTCCCTCTTGCCACAACACTGTACTAGCCACTGAAATAGCTGGACCTTGTCTCGGCTCAGCACAAAACCTGAACGGAATCATATTCCAGCTCCTTTGTTACCCGTATGTCTGAGGGATTGGCATGCAAATTCCACTCACCAATTGTCATTGGCCTTTTCTCAAAGAATGGGAGGTGTTCTGGGCTCTCAAGAGCGACCCCTAGTGTCACTACATTGACACAACGTCTCATTCCCTTTCATCAGGGAACCTAGGTTACGACAGTAACCAAGATGTTTTTTTAGTGAAGATATCAAGTGAGGTCAGAACAATGCAAAAGAAGGTTTCCCATTTCAGTTTCAGTTTTCAGCAGTCAGCGTCAATAATGAGCAATGAGAAAGTAATACATCACTTTTGTTTTGCAATGCACGTTTTTATTTCTGCTAGAATCACTTAGAGAGGTGGCACAGGATCCTCTCCATACTTCTGGTAGAGGTCACTGTAGTTTTGTGTGTATTGTGAAAAACTGGGTCCTCAGCTCTTCCTAACAGACAGCTTTTTTAGTATTTGTGAAGCTATAACAGGCAAATGTTTGGTATATGCATTTACTTTTTATTTTTTACTTTTTCAGTTATTTTACTTTATAAATGACTAAAACTATCAATTATGAAATATTATCAAAGTTATAATCAATTTCCTTGACATTTAACCCTTCCCATTTTTTTCCTTGTTTATAGAACATGGAAATATAGGTCATGAGGATGACCAAATAAATACAGAAGATGACATTAGTAATGCTTCCAACTGTGAAAATGATGAAGTGGACAAGGAAAAATCCTCCACAACTAGCCTGTTGTGTGCTGAAATTGAAGAGGTAATTACACAGTTGTAGCCCCGTTGGTATTGCTATTATGTCTTTCCAGCTAACTTATTGCTCCAAGGCAACCAATCTCGAAATATTGTGGGCCAATTGCCATGAAATTTGGTGAGCACATTCATGCTTTTCAGAGGATGGCCTGTCAAATCTGTTGACCCTATGCCCTGTCATCCAGTGCCACCCTCATGCCAAAATATCAACTGTGCATACAAGATATTACATGTTGTTAGTGGGTTGCTGTGATATTTGGTTAGTGCATCCATACTCCCTAAAGGAAGATTCCACTTTATTATGGTGACCCTATGACCTTTCCTCTAGTGCCACCCTTTTGCCCAAATAACAATCTCCATTCTCCCACAACTTGTTTCGTGTAAGCCCACATGGTGCTTGGCACCAGAAAGGTGCAGGACACTCAAATAAAATTAAATCAAACTTGCATTCTCACAACATGCTCCAATCTAACAAATTCAATGAGATTCTTTCATTCATTCAACTATTTATTCTGTTTCCATTGGTATGCTTTAGAACAAGAAAGAAGATGGCAGAGTAAATACAGAAGATATCATGATTAATGCTTCCAACAGTGAAGAGGAAGATGATGAAGTGGACATTGAAAACTCCTCCACAAATAGCCTGTTGTGTGCTGACATTCAAGAGGTAAATACACAATTATACATACAAATATACCTTTGTTAACATACAGTTCTTACCTTTGGTTAAACAGATGCCTACCCTTTTAGTTCATTGATATCCTTTCAAGTCATATGTTTCACTTGTTAACCTGTAGAATGAGGAAGACCCATCAGATTCTGAAGGAAATATTGAGAATGAGAATGAGGAATGAGTTAGTCTTGATGGAGGGCAGTACTAGTGGAGAAAACACATCTGAATTCTCTGTGGTATACAGTAAACGGTTCAACGACACAGTGGTAGTAGTTAGTGTAATAGTTCTTTTGTATATAATAGAGTGCTTTTGTAGACTATATAAAATAGCTATAGCCTAACTGTTGCAGCTGTTTCCATTTGGTCGACAGACATACATATGAACAACTGGGGTTTTTGTCCTTAAATGATACTTTATTTTATAGTTGCGTGAGGTGGAGTTGAGGAAGTATGTAATAGTGTAAGACATTCTAATGTCAGACTACTTCAAAATGACAGTGTCTGTAAACATGGAATTCACTCCACCAAACTACCAAAATTCTGAATCTTTATTTCAAATATTATTGTTAACTGGAGACAAAATAAAATGTTCTTAAAGGTAACAAACTCATGGGTTAAATTTTGCAGTAACGGTACAGCAATGTGGCATTGACTGAGAGGGCAGTAATTACTTAAGTTTACTACTGTAACTTATCATCCATTCACTTTCATAGCACATCACAAAAGTCTCAAAGTAACACATTTAGTATATAAATGAACATAATGGACAATAACAGACATAGTACAATGGATTATGCCAAACCAGCAGCCTTGTGGCAACATTCAGCAGAGGTAATACCAAAATAATTTATTGCACAGGGAAACTGATGTTTTTATTTGTATAATCCACTTTGTGTTTATGTGCTAAAAGTGTTATGAGACCTGTTTGGCCATGATATGGAAGTGAATGGACAGATACAAATACAGTATTCTTTATTAGAATGCACAGAAAAGAAAAGATAATAAGGATATTGTCATTAGGACTCATATCATGCCTGGGTAATTCTGTAAACTTGAACACATAGACACACACACAGGTAGCTACTCTTTTCTTTTTGGTTTGAAGCTCTGTTATGATAAAATTATTATCCATTTTGTGATTATCCAGGGCAAGTTTTTCTAGAAAATTGCATTTGCTAAAAAAGAAAAGAAAATATGCTGGACTGATAGTCCTGCTTCGTTCAGCTACTGCTCACATTGTTTTTATATTTTCTCTCTCTCTCTCTAGGGCAGTGAAGATATAGCAGTTACTGGTGACAAGCCCTTGTATCCTGGTGCACCTCTTTCAAAATGTGAAATTGTATTGTTGTTGATGACTCACTTTTTGGGTATGTTTAACATAATGTTTCCAGGTCTGATCCCATCTTCACATGACCTTTTCCCACAAATAAGTTGGAAGTTCGTCTAAATTTGAAGTTCACTTTTATTGTGAAAGCTGTTTAAAATATCTTGGCATTAGAGCAGACTGTCCCTCTCAGTGTGACTCTTGCAACACAGTATTTGACGTCAATGCAAACCTAAAGAATGGATTCTATTTTCTTGTGTTGCCCCTGTATGCACAGATTCAGCAACTTCTGCAAGAACATGGTGTCAGTCTTAATGAAAAAACTAGAACCTTTGGGGTTCTCTCTGACACACAGTCTGGTGAAGAGTATCACATTTTATGTGTCAGTGGAGTTCTTGGAAAAGATGATAATTTGGAATTGTGATGGCGCACCAGTGTTCAAAAGTTCTAAATGCAGCCAGGCCAGTTCAGTGTTGGGAAATTGAACTGCAACCAGAAGTGAGGAAAAAGCTAATTTTGATGTTAGCGTTATGGTTTGGGCCAAGTCAACCATTCACCTTAACATTACCAGCACCATTTGTTAAGAAGCCTCATTATTAGAGACCGAAGCAATTTAATGTTTTTTATGGTTGTGACTTTTGTTATCGCAAAGGTGGTTAATCCTATCCATACGATCAACCTGAAGCCCCACTTTGAAATGAGATCATTTCAGTCATGCAATGTCAGCTTCAGTTAATCAGCCAGTGTTTGGAGTCAAAGGGCCATCTCCTTTAATGAAGCTTCATCATTTCCAAATGATAAATGGTTTCATTCCTGAATATCAACACAATGTGTGCCTTGGAGTGTCTCTGCAACTGTCCACAATGTGGTTTGATATAGCAAACAGTGAAACCCCCTGGTGCATTGGCAAACAGACTTAAGAGGTTGATTTGTGACTTGTAAAAATAAAACCTCCTGTTGAGATAACTAGGACACCAAGGTCAATGAGTGAAAGGAAGTTCTGGAAGGCTTCAGAGTGGCGAGCATTTCTCCTCTACTATGCTCTGCCTGTTTTGAAAGGCATACTCCCTGCCAGATTTTGGAATAATTTGTTCCTATTGGTGTTTGGCATATATACATTACTGCAGGATAAGTTCAAGACTAGAAGCATCTTGTTGTCAGGACTGGCTTTTACATAATTGGTCATTGATTTTCAATGACTGTATGGGAAACAACACATGATTTTGCTCACACATGTCGCACGATTTGAGAAACACTGGGGGCCATTATGGGCTACGTCAACCTTTCCATTTGAATCCAGTATGGGCACTCTATTGAAGTATTTTCATGGAACACAGTATGTCCCTTCACAAATAGCTAGAAAATGTATGTTGTGGAGAGAATTGCCAGAAAAGGCCAAACATACTATCACAAGTGTTGCATACGGAGGTTGGGAAGTTAGGAAGAGAGCAGTAGAGGTGCAAAAAGAAAGGGATGAAAATAATTTTTCATATGCAGAAGCTGTGAAAAAAGTTTAAGTAAGGAAGAAAGAGAAAGAATATGCTAAAAAGAGAAATCTGAAAGAGATCAATCCAGGATTGCAGCAGAGGGAAATGGGATTACAGAGCAGATACTGATCATAAGAAGAATTTCTTGTTGTTTATGGCAGAGGTCATAAATTGTACAGCACAGACAGACAGAAAGAAAGACTGAAATAATAGTGAGAGCTGCAGAGAGATTTTTGGAAGTAAAAGGGCTCACAATGGAAATACAAACTCAAGAAACATGGGTTGGTCATTAAACCAGATGGATGAAAAACCTGATGTGATGCGTATACAGGAGTCATGGTTGAAGCCTAATTTTGATTTTGTAATATAGGGGTATACATCTGTGAGAAGAGACTGGGAAGAGGGTAATGGTGGTGGGTATGTTACTTTTATTAAATCAGAAATACAATATAGAATGGTGGGGAAGTAAAGTGGAATATGTGGTGATTGAGGTGTGGGTAGATGACAGGAGTTTCGTTATTATAAACTTTTATAATCCTTTTAAAAAGCTGATTTTAAAAGACCTGATGCGCTTGCAGTCAAAGCGGGGAGAGGATAATCTGGTGTGGGGACATTAATGCCCATAGCACCTTGTGATGGCGGAGGTACAGTAGATGGAAGTGGTCAGATAATAGAAGAGTTGATGGATGATATGAATTTGGTATGCCTGGAGGTACAAGGATTAATGTGAGATCAGGTCAAGAAGCAGCACTAAACTTAACGCTAACAACAAATACAGTAGGAGGAATAACCAACTAGAGGGTACTAAGAAAATGTACTATAGGAAGTGGACACTTTCCTATAATGATAGAAATTGCTGGGAATGTTGCGGAGTGGAGATTGGATAGGGGATGAATAAGTATAATAGTTTTGGGTGGATAAATGAAGGGATGATAAATTAAATGGGTCTAAATACATGCAAGTATGCACCAAGAGTGATACTGCCACCAATTCATTTGTGGATTCTTCTGCAATCTAACATTATTGGAGGCCAGACAAAAAGAGGGTAAAGATGAACAGGAAGTAACAAGAGTAAAGGAGTATATTTGGCTAAATTATGGAAATAATATTCATATATTCACAGATGTTTCAAAAAAATCCAAATGGAAGACAAGTTGGAGTCGCAGTTACTATTCCGATCTCAAAGAAGAAAAGAATATCTGACCAGGTATCGGTATATACAGGAGAATTTATGGATATTCTGTTAGCAGTACACTGGATAAAAGATTCAAAAATACAACATGCGATTATATTCTCAGACTCATGCTCGGCATTAGCAAGTCTTGACATACAACATTCAGAAACAAGGTAAAGATATAATATTAGACATTCTTCAACGTATACGCCTTACAACAAAGTGAAAAAGAGTCACAGTTCATGTGGTAGTTAAAGGAAACAAGGAAGTGGATAGATTAGCAAAGCAAGCTATGGATGAAAAGGTGGTAGAAATTGAAATATCACATTGTAGGTCAGAAATCAAATATAGTCAAATCAATAATAAAACAAAAGATGCTACAGAAATGGCAATAGTATTGGAATAATGAAATTAAAGGAAGACATTTATATGCAATTCAACAAAACTTGGGAAGGGAAGAAACAGTGGAAGAAATAGGAGGGAAGAGAATACAATATCCAGACTAAGGCTTTGGCTTACAGGACTAAATAAAACAGGGAGGGAGAAGGGGTAGAGTTAAGAAGATTTGAGTTTCTGATCCAAGCTGTCAGCAGGTGGCGGTAAGAAGAAGAAGAAGAAGGCTGTGAGCGTGTGACCTAACTGGTTAGCTGACCTGTACAGTGTTTACTCCCAGGTATGTCTGATCTTTTTCAAATAATTGCTTCTCCTCCAATGCCATGGTAGTTTGGTGCTTGGTAGTTTATGTTTTGTGTGTCAGTCAACTCATAGCCACAAGTATGTCCCCATACTGATGTTATCAAAATGGATAATTAACGATTGTACATTCAGTACTTAAGCTCATTCGATCTGTAGGGGGCCTGGGTCTGTTGTTTGACTGTTTTTAGTGATTTTTTTTTGTTTTGTTTCATTTGTATATATGTTTATTTTTTTGTATGAATTGTATCTCTCTCTCTCTCTCTGCTGGTAATCCTCAGCTCTGTAAATGTTTGTTGTATTTGACTGTTTGATTTTGACATTGTAAGGTGAACCCTTGTGTATTTATGTTGCCATTCCTGCATGTAGTCAGAAGACCTGTGACTCCATTCCAATATTGCATGTGTAATTACAAGTGTTGCTGCCCTATTGAAATTGAACTGATTTTATTTATCTAATTTTATTGTTTTAAATATATATATATTTTTGTATTTGAACCTACATCTCTTGCCCATTTGAAAATTCTAGGGACACACATTTACTTTAACCCAATTTTACTGTGTGTGACACAAATTGGTTGTGGCTTTTTAAACGGGAACACAAAATGTGTTAGCACAAACGAGCACAAGGGTCAAGCAAAATATTGTTTTAAATATTGAAAAAGAGGTACAGAGAAATACACAAGTGGCGGTCCGTGAGGGCATTTTACGGTGGAAACTGATATGTGAATATTGACTGACCAAACCAAAAAAAGATTCCAGGTTTTATTATATATTTTTGCTGATAATTATGCTCTTATACACAGATGAGCACTTTCTGAGATATTTTTTTGGTAGTTAATGACATGTTTTAATCATTCTGATCACTACCCAACACTTGTCAATAAATCAGGCAGAATAGATCAAATCAATCATGCAGTGCTATCTGCAGACTGAAATTAATGGAGGGCCCCATTCCAGCTAACATCAACTAACAACTTCATCTCCGCCCATGATATACAGTATTTCATTCAGTCTCTTACTTGCAGGATTCTTCAGTAATTTTAATTTCATTGATTTCTGGCTAAATTTCAATTACTTCACATCTTAACCACAACCACGCGTGATGACGCACTAACATGGTACTGAAAGCTGATTGGCTTGAAAGGTTACCTCAGATTATCATTGGTTATTAATGTCAAAAATGAGTCAAATTGAATTTAATCTTATTCGGGAGAATAACAAGTTTTCAAAGAAAAAAATATTGATCAGTTTACTGAGCAGAGCCTTGTCTTGAGCTGTCAGCCTCGTCTCTTAAAACTCACCTGGGCTACTGCACATGAAAGAATATGAAATGATCAAGACATATTTTCACATTATATGTATTCAAGTTATGCACAAAGGAGATGCTGCCTATCTGCACCTACTGTTGCTGTTCACAGATTCAGAGAGATCATATGGGATCATAGTTCCAGCTTTGTGTCCAGGCTATCATAATAAAGGCTATTTAGTGAATGTTTCTATTTCAAATAGTTAAAAAGTGAATAATAATAATAATAATAATAATAAATACTCATTGTAAACCGTGTGTGTTTCCTATTTTAAAAAGGGGTGTAAAAATATTGTGTTAATATTTGATTGTTAAATATTTGTTTAATGCAGTCATACACAGATGAGTAGTAATTACAAAAAAACAAAAAAGGCTTTTGTTTGGAGAATAAGTTAAATACAATAATCCTGTTTTTATTCTGTATTTACCACAAATGATTTACTATAATATTTTGCTTGTTTATTTTACATGTAAATTCACAAGTATATGATATTTTACCTTGTTAGTGATGTTTTCCCATCTATAACTTTATAAGTTTGATGTATTTAATGTTTGAAGTACTTCTAATGTGGCACCTTTGAATGCCCAAAAGATGGCGATAATGTATTAGTTTGGAGAACAATGCTGAAACAGTGTAACAGAGTAACCTTCAAGTAGAAAAATAAAACCTTCTGCTGCAACATGCAGCTGTTTGTGTCAAGATGCAAATTGAGAAACGTTTTTAAACTGATTTAAACAGTTTATTACACACTTGCGTTTAGAGTAGAAGAACATATACACATATTAGAATATAATGTATTAATCTAAATATAAAGGACGTTTTTTAGTATATGTTTTGAATAGTGCTTATAGTGGATTGCTTAAGCGCTTGAAGTAGAAATGTTTTCATCATTTTATTTTTGAAGATAGTTTCAGCAGGTCTTGTGGAGGTTAGAAACTCATTCCATCACAGATTAACAGAGATGTATGATCCTGAAATTATTCAGAATATATTATTAGTGTTTTCGAATATGTGCTTTTGACAGGGAATATTGATTATGTTGTTTAATTTGATTTATCTTTGTGTTTGAATTAGGTCTTCCTTTCTTATAGTGTATTACTGGTATAACAGGCATACTATTTTACTGTTTTAAGTATTATCACTAATATTCACTATAAACTAATATACTTGTAAAAGTTTAGTTGGCTGTTAGCAGCAATACACATTTCAATACAACGATAAAGAACAAAGCATTATTGGATACATGAAAAAAATTGTCCGGAGATAAACTCGAAACACAAAAAGCCCTCAGGAGTAACTAAAAGCTTCATATCACTCTTTACTTGGAGCTAGTGTACCTGGTTGGCCAGCAGTGTACCGCAGAAAAATGCTGTTTGACCTGGTGGATTTTCTCAATCAGCTTGTATAGTAAGGTTCTTCTTATGAATCTCAATGACGTTCAAGTTGTGATTTTGTCCAAAACTTTAATTTTGCTTCTTTTGAGCTAATCAGTGGAGGACTTACTCCTATGCGTTGGATCATTGTCTAGCTGTATTATCCAGTTGTGCTTGAGTTTCAACTCACGGACTGATGACCAGATGTTCTCCTTTATGATTTTCTGGTAGGGAGCAAGTCGCCCTGAAGCAGCAAAGCATCCCCACACCTTGTTGTTGATGTTCTTTTTGTGCAATTCTCTGTTTGATTTATGCCAGATGTAACGGGACCCCTGTCTTCCACACAGTTCCACTTTCAGTGACTGCTGTATTTCCTCATCTTGAATATACTGACCACAGACGAATGTGCTTCCTCGTTTATTAACAAAGTATTCTTCCTCATGTCTAAGATGCGCTGATTATTAATGTTCTTCCCAATCACCGCCATAATTTACCCAACTATGACGACTTCTGCTTTACGAACACAGAAGTGTGAAAAGGGTCTATAGAGATAATTAATTCCCTATTTTCTGGAGGGTCAAATTCCATTAAATAAATAATTACATACATAAAGAAATCATGTAACCAGATAGGGTTACCCTAGCAACCAAGTAACAAATCACATATCTCTGCACCAGAACATCGTAGAGACTTCCGGGTTGACTTATTTCACTCAGGATGGCAAGGAGCCATGATAATTATCACCCTGGTAACTGCCTAGTAACCATATGTATAGTATAGTATAGCACCATACATATACATATATTTTCATATACATACAATTTTGTACTATTATGAAATATACAGTATTTTGCATAAAAGAACAAGTATATGAATTTATATGTGAGTGAAAAGAATGTCACTTATTAGTGGGACTAATCTGAAAAATTACATCAGTTTGCTAGGGAGCATAAATAGTGGACCGTGCAGCAATGGGAAAAAGTTAATGTGATCTGAAGTCCAGATTATTGTGGTCATGTGGTCTGAAGTCCAGACATTACACATACAGTATGTGCATACATATTGCCATGTATCAGATATCTATGTAGGATTGAAACTTCTGGTGGGTTTTTAATATAATTTGATGAACATTGCTGTTACTGACACAAACGGGGGGAAATCAGCTAAATCCAATCACACATCACATTTTCATATTAATCATTTACAGCACATTATCTTCTTAAGACATAAAGGATGCAGGCAATCATTCGTTTGTTGTTGTGTTTACATGAATCACATATATTACATGCATACAAACATCTATGTAGCATGCTACTGTATGTGCAGTCTGCAGCTATCAATGCTAGTTACTGTATGTTAAAATGTCGATGTGGACAGTTTGTGGTGAAAAAGTAAACTTACCTAATTCTCATATATGTTCTCCAATCTCTTGTCGCTAGCTGAAGATGAAAATGATTCTCCGATTGAACTTTTAATAAATATTAAAACGTAAAGTTCGATGTCGAGGGTTCAATGAACAGTCGAAAATAGCGCTTGCAGCATCACTGTCCTCTGATTGGTAGTCTACAGTTGAATTCTGCGATCTGATTGGTAGTTTACAGTCAGCGTCTACAGTGACTGTAGACTTTCAGCCAATCACGAGGACTGATTGTCTACAGTCACTGTAGACTTTGCACGACCGTAGGCTCGACTCAAATGTGGGAATCTTGACTGCATAATTTCTGGTAGTGGGGAACAGCTTTCGTGCTCTCCCCTGATTATCTGGTTAAAGGCAGATTAAAACAGTTAGCAGTAGCATGTATATTTAGCTCAGCCAAATTGGAGGGTTTTCAAGCATGAACTATTCATTTAAGGTTCTTTTTATGTATCTCAATCACGTTCAAGTTGTGATTTTGTCTAGGCCACTCCAAAACTTAAATTTAGCTTCTTTCGAGCCATTCAGCGGAGGACTTACTCCTATGCATTGAATTATTGCCTAGCTGTATAATCCAGCTAGATCTTCAACTCACGGACTGATGACCAGATGATTTATGATTTTCTGGTAGGGAGCAAGTCGCCCTGAAGCAGCAAAGCATCCCCACACCTTGTTGTTGATGTTCTTTTTGTGAAATTCTGTGTTTGATGTATGCCAGATGTAACGGGACCCCTGTCTTCCACACAGTTCCACTTTCGACTCATCAGTCCACAGAACATTCTCCCAAAACCTTTGAGGATCATCAGGGTGTGTTTTGACAAAATTCAGACGAGCCTTAATCAAGGCCGTAACCAGGATTTTTCAAATACCGAGGTCAAAAATAACGCCAAAAAAATAAACACTTGATAAATACGTTTGGCTGACGATATATTTATTTTCAATAACAACATGTGCAAACTGTACACCGTGTGTGCGTGTGTGTGTTTTCCTGTATCTGGGTGTGAACTGTTGAAATATAACCTATAGGTAGTTGTGGCTTCTTGTGCAACCTCTGAAATGGTGGAAATCCATTTGTAGTGTACACTACATTATATTATATAATATACTATATTAGTGTGTATGCAAGCTCTGAAATGGACTTGGGTTCTCACCACTAACTGTAATTGATAGAAAAATATTTCCATTATCAGTTCAGTTGACTCAACTGTTGATACAACACCTGTACTGCAATGTATACATACAATACATAAAATAATAAAGAATACCTTTAGCTTTCAGTAATTCAGTCTCACCTTTTATCAAAACAAGTAACTATTCTTCTGTGGCCAGAAGCATCCCACCTTTGCAGGACTCTTTTGGGATAACGCAACGCAGTGTCTCGCACAACTCACATAAACTTCAATTTGAAGTTTATGTGAGAGTTTATACGAGCTGTGCGAGACACTGCGTTGCGTTCTTTAATTGGTTTAGGAAACACTCCGCTACAGTCGACTACTTTCGTTTTGACATGACAGCGGTATCTGCAAGTATGTGTCACGTGACTTTACGTTGATCCCAATGAAACGACACTTCAAGAAAAAAATACCGAGGACATGACCTCGGTGTCCTCAATGGTAGTTACGGCCATGGCCTTAATGTTCTTCTGGGTTAGCAGTGGTTTTTGCCTCGTCACTCTTCCATGGATAGCATTTTTGTCCAGTGTCTTTCTGATAGTGGAGTCATGAAGAGTTTATTGATGCGAGAGAGGCCTGCAGTTCTTGGATGTTGTCCTTGGCTTTTTTGTGACATCCTGGATGAGTCGTCACTGTGCTTTTGGAACACAAATTTCAAATACAAATACAAAATTCATAACAAGTCCAGTTAAAGAATTACAATAAAATTAAATGCATATCTTGAAGAAATAAACAAATAACAACAAAGAAAACCAACAAATTAGAAAAGAAAATCCAAAACACAACCACCCCATTTCCCCACAGTCAATCTGCTGGTTGGTAGCGGCAAGCGGAACTAAAGTAGCGTTTAGGTTTTTAATTTGTTTGAACACGGCTGGCTGTAATCAGGCCTGGGTGTGTCTTGTCCAGCTGAACCCCATTAGAAATGTAGTTTCATAGATTTAGTAACTAAGCGGGCAAATACTTTTTCACTCAGGCCCAGTTGGTGTTGGATAACTTCTTTGCTTTCAATAAATAAAATTATCATTTAATAACTGCATTTTGTGTTTACTCAGAATTCCTTTGTTTTATGTTAGATTTTGTTTAAATTTTTGAAACTATTTTGTATAAGGTACACAAAAAGTGAAGAAATCAGGGTGGGGGCAAATAATTTTTCACAGCACGGTAGGTCGATGGTGGAAGATATTTTATTTATTGAATGTTCAGATATTTTAAGAAGCTAAAATGAGACCAAAATGATGGAAAACAAATAAAATATTATCCTAAGTTTGTATTAGGGCTGGGTATTGATACAGATTTCCATAATTTATACTAATGTCCCGCTTTATGTACCAAATCTTATTAGGATTTTGGTTCAACAAAAACTGCATCTGGGATTTTATTCATTTTGGACTCTTTGTCTGTGCCCACCATAGCAAAGAAAGAATAAGAATTCGTTTTTTTGACATTCTATAAATCAATTTTCTTTTCCACCATATTAGTTATCGGTCGACCTCTAATATGGAGGATTGTAACGGAGTCACTATCACTGTTTATGGACTACTAAATCATGATTATTAATGCAAAGTATTACTAAAAATATATATAAATATAGCTAGACATGATTGAACGTTTATTTACGTAACCTTTATTGATTGTTGAGTTCATGTTGATTTTGACTGACAGTGTTGCTAGAGAAAAGGAAAAAAATATTTTATAATACTGGAATTCCGGACAATTGACGAGCAAACTCTGTTGATCTACTGTTAAAATTATTTAAGTTCATTATTATTAGTGACACCTGTGGCCATTAAGTGAACTGCAGCAGCTACCTGTTGCTCGTGCACACACTCCATAGGGACTCGAGCATCTGCCAAAACAGTCACGTAACGTAAAAAGAGACTGAACGTGATTCACCGGCATCATGCTGACAGATGAGATAGCATAATTAAAATGACACAGTTATGATTGTTTTACTACAATCTTTGAGACTGTATGTTATATTTGACTCTCCAGTGCTGGAACAGGGCTAAAACAAAGTGTGGATATCGGTCTGACTGTACAAGACTGTAGTTTGAAGTCATCACTTTTCTTTCCATGATACGTTGGCTATCGTATAAATGCAGTCAATGTCAGCATTAGCTAGCTAACTTAATTAATAGCTGTTAGCTAAATTTGGTGGATGATGACAGTAGCGGTTTATAAAATAGACTATACATTATAAATATGTTGACACAATTCAGTATTGATGTGATTCCATCACAACTAACATATTGATATATCTATGTGCTATTGTTTTATAATAATAGATTTGATATATTTTCTGTAAAACCAAGTTACGTTACACTAATGAATGGAGCTTTTTGCATTGTCTTGAACATTGTCTAGCATTCATTTCATGTGTTATTGTAGTTTATCTTGCTGAATAATTACAGATTATCATTATGACAGTTACTGTGCAGGCAAGATCAAGTTAGCTAAAATGACGCAGATCAATCCTTACGGCACTATATTTCACATGCTTTGCAGTTATGTAATTTTACCTGTCCAATAATAACACCAATTCAGGGTCAGTTTTGATCCCCATAACCGAACGAAGGTCCCTCCAGGAATCAAATGCCCTGCTGATGTTCACTCTAGTTTTCGCTCGAGCACGATCACATTCCCGTTTAGCCAGACGGATTCAGTAGATATATGTTTTTTTGGCTAACTCTTGAGTTCGTGGAGTCGGTGTTGTGCTTGGAGTTCGACGTTTGCTGGATTGCATCTGTAAGATAACGTTACTTATTGTTGCATTTGTTGTCGCTGTTGAATAGTGGAAGCACTGAGGCAAGACTCTCGGGAGCGCATAATCATCACATCCTTTGGATTTTCCTGGCATAAGTGACCCGCTCCCTTTGCATGAAAATCAGTCTACAGGCTTTAATAGGCAACCTGGGAAGTACAGGAAGGGCTTATTTTTTAGGTTGCTTTACAAGCCGTTCACACATTGGCAAAAAAAGGTGAATATTACATGAAAAATTTTACATACTGCAGCTTTAATGATTTACTGCTTATACAGTTTTTTTTTTAGCCCATAATACTATTGTTAATTCATAGTATTATAATTGTAATACATTTTAGATGATCGTAAGACTGCATGTTTTGTTTGGAAGCACATCCATTTCAAAATAAGAGTCCCAGAGTATTTTGGGCTTGTTTATAAAGTCCCTCATCATGTACAAAATATTCGTTTTTTCCTGGTTATGATTGAGTTCCACAACAAACATACATTTGGGATTTCACTCATCTTGTCCTCCATCAGTGCCCATCACAGTAAGGAATGACTAAGAAAAATGTGTAACATTCAATAAATTGATTTTAATTAAAACGTTTAAATCAATTGACCGATTAATCAGTTATCAGCAATAAAACTTATCAATGCTATATTGTCGTTTTTGTAACGTTCACTAAGTTTCTTTCAATGAAAGTAAATAGCTGAGACTCGAGGGCTTCATATTTGAGTAATGAAAATATTGTTTCATGCATTATTATAAAATAATAATAATAATAATAGACTAGCTGATTATTATTCAAACAAATGTGCTTGTGGTTTGGCCAGTAACTTTTTATTAATGGGCAAGTGGAGGTATTTGTTTTGGGATCAAACCTGTGCTGATATTTGCGATTGAACCAGATACAGAAATATTCGGTTCAATGAAGCTTCGGACGTCATGGATCACGCTTATCGAAAAATGAATCGAGCTGCTGTAAGCAATTTTTTTTCATGGAAAGGTATTTTTATAAAATGTCCTTCTCACTGAAAGATATTAATGAAATAAGTGTTGAGATACCTCACCGGTCTCTGTGACGACTCTTGTCTCTGTAAACAGCAAACAAAAATGTGCCTGCTGACCACGGTCTCTGACACTTTCTGTCTGTCAATCATTTTGCACGTTCTCATAGTATTGAAGCGAATTATTGAGGCTTAATGCCATTTGTATGCAATGATGTTCATAACAGTTGTCAGTTGAGGGTGCTATTTTGCTGCTGTTGTTTTTAACAACCAATTCTGTTCGTGGCGTTCTTGATAAAGCTCATTTGGTATCTTTGGAGTGTGGGTTTTTGGAAGGAGTGCGTGGCTAATCCAGCGGCTCAGCATGTCGAAATTCTAGAATGGCTAAAATCGCTTACAGCAACTTCAATGTGAAATGTGTTTTTTTAC